>NC_141075.1:16491589-17091589 GCF_041138505.1 Cibotium barometz
AATTCCTGTGTTGCTTTAACCATGTAAGAATAATGATGGGATGTATATTCATTATATCTCAACTTCTCAATAGGATACCTAACCCTCATAGACCTGCATACACTTGGATCACCGCCAGGTTTCCTCAAAATAGCCCTCGTTCTCCTTACACTAGGAGAAACCATAGATGGAATACTAAGCTCCTCATTAAGGCTCTGCTCAAAGCCACTAGAGTCACCATCCACATATGAGTGACCTGCTGACAGATCAGGTACAAAAGATTGATCTACCTTTTCCTTCCCTTTACATGATACGTGTGCCTACATCTGTCTTCAACCTTCCTGACCATGGACTAACATTGGATCCACTACTAGAGAGCTCTCCAAGTCCACTAAGAACCTATGATTGCTGCTCTACATGTGGTGCAAAATCAGCACTTCTTACATCTACATCTTTTGTTGCCTTCACTGCTAGTGTATACCAACTACTCATCTTGTCAAAAATAACATCTCTGCTTACTCACATCTCACGAGTGGTAGGGTTATAACATCTATAACCTTTATGCTCATAACCAATAAAGATACATTTCTCTACCTTTGGATCTAACTTTGTTCCCACTTCATCAGGAACATGCACATATGCAATACGCCCAAACACTTTCAAGTGAGACACATCCGGTCTTATGCCTGTAAACTCCTGTTCAGGCGTCATACCATGAACAATTGTAGTGGCACGTGCCTTGATGGCTGAAAAGAATATGCTACATTATTTTGGGCCTGCATAGACTTCAGTCGCTGTACATTTAGATGACCAATGTGCTTGTACCATATGTCAATATCTGCAATGACACCTGTTCCATATGCAAACATGGCTTCTTTTACTTCAAGCATGTTCACATCTAAAGTAAACATCGTGCCATTTCGTTACCCTTTGTAACTAAGTGACACTGATATCATCATCATTATTAGAGACATAGATATTATGGCCATCCACTGAACCACCATCATAGCCTCCCATGAGTCATCGTCATATATATATATACATATATATATATATATATACATATATATATATACATATATATACATATATATATATATATATGAACACCATAGATGTCCTCATTGTTATGTGCACATTATATGTGCATATACTAGGAGGCTAACCCACTTAGAGCCCTAGTATATGCACATATAATGTGCACATAACACTCATCATAAGCATCATAACCCATAGCATCTTCCACATGAATGTCCTCATGTGGATCACAATTATTTGCATCATCACTATCATCTACATTATGATCATGTGGATCTTCAACACTTGTCTCATCTTCATGATCATAATACACATTGACCTTTTGAGAATCACCATCATGAAGATCACTATAATAGATGTCCCCCTTCATCGAGAAGAGTCTCATCACAAGAATCACGATTCCCACAATCATTCTTATCAAGAGAACCATACAATTGTCCTTCATTTACCTCATCTACACTTGCATCCTCATGGTTGCCCATTGGTTCATTTTCAGCCACCAATGCATATTGTCCTTCATTTACCTCATCGATACTTGCATCATCATAGCTATCCATTGGTTCATTTTCAATCACCAATGCATACATAGAAGTATCTTGTCATTCCTCGGTCGTCAACCTCACCATCTTCACTTTCCTTTCCCTACTACTTTCCCATGGCACTCATGACACGAAAAGTCCAAGACACTATCCTTGGCCTCTTCTTCTTATTGCCAAGGTACTCTCACCACATATCTAGCTTCACTTGTACAAGAAATAGATGAATGCTAGAATGCAATGAGAGTTTAACCACTTACAAATTCAAGCATGGACTCATGCTTATAGAATCACATTCATACCATCTAATAGCTTGTATTCCATAAGCATGTGGTATGCTTCCATTGGCATAAGCCTCTAAACATAGGCTTAAATCAAATAACAGAACCATTCCAAAAGCATTACATGCATTCCCAACATTGCTATATAACATCATGCTCGACCATCATGCATGTGTATGCATATGTATGGCTCGATTATCCATATAATGGCTCATGTTAGCACCAAAATGATGATAATTGCTCCAAATAGCAATCAAGTATGGTCCAATGGTTTCAATACCACTCAAATGATATGTGAATGGCCATGAATGATAAGAGATGTCGTATAAGAGATTATGTATGGCATTTAATGCTACCAAATGGCATGAAAATATCAAAATCCTCAATTTATGTAACTAGGGTAAATGCATAAGCAAGCATTATGACACCATTGAAGCATTCCATAGTACATAGGAGAAGAAGAAAAATCAAGAAAATTAGATCGAAATCAAGCTCTGATACCACTGAAAGAAAAAGAGAACACTCATGAACCAGAGTTCGCATGGTAGCACTCACAGAGGAGGATCTTCTCAAAAGGGAGAAGCCATAAATGCCAAGAGCTTGAGCTCCAATAAGGTAAAAAGCCTGAAGTTGTGATTAAAATAATGGTCAACAAGAGATTAGAACCCATATCGCTTTATATACTAGGCTGCCCTTTCATACTACACTTGAAAGTGTCCATGCCCAACTTTTATCCACATAACCCAAGGCCTTTATAGTGGCACCCACTTATTTTACTTTGTCAAGATCCATTTAATATAAGAGGTGTAATGATATTAATACTATTAAAAACCTTGACTTTTGGTGGGATTATTTGGGATCAACAATTAATAGTTAAAATTACCTCCTTCCAATCTGTGAATTACTATTTGTTATGGTTGGCATGCCCATACATGCCATGTCTTTGCATTTTGATGAGGATTGAATCTCTTATTCAGTCATTCCTTTGATAGTTTAAGGTTTGTGACAAGGAGGAGTAATTAAGTGTGTTCTGCAGCAGCAGGCCCAGGATAATTATGCACATGAGCATCTTGAAGCAACACAATCTCTGCCTTGCCACCATACATTGAAGGGAGGATGTCAGCATCCACTTCACAAAGAAGCACCTCTGTCATGTTCTGATCCTCCAAAAACACAATCTGTCATGCACACCACAAGAGTACGAGTTCTGTCAAACTTTACACACTCGCGGCACCCAACAAAAGGCTGTAGAAATATCAACAGCCCATGAGCCAGTTTTGATCATACTGCTCATCATCATCACATCCAAACTGTCTTAAGACCCCAAGAGTGAAAATGCTCCATGCGGCTCACTTTGCCCAAAGATTTCCAGGCTGAGGCCAGCTTAAATCAGCCAATTGATTAAACAAGCTTTGTGATGGAAAAAACCCCAGCGTTCACATGTTGGCAGACATTTTTATCCAAGACAAATATAGAAGAGAGTGATCACCTTCTCTTTTGTTGCTTTGTCCAGGAAACGACATACTGTCTTCCATATCCTTGCAAAAAATTTGGGTGTGTTTACCATGTAAAAAATCCCCAACCTCTCTGGATAATAGTTCTGCACGAACCCATCACGCTCAGCCACCAAAAAAACCTTCGTCTGATGGAGCTCCCAACACTTCCTGGAGCTCTAGGCACTCCCCTAATACCCACTCAAACTCAATGGAGATCCAGTTTCCATGGTTTTACCTGCAAGATTTGGAATGCAGCTACAAGACCTTTTATGTCTACATTTTTGTAGCTCAAATCATTGAGGTCCATTATCACAAAAATCTTTTCAATGCCTGGGGGTGCACTGCAGTTGTGAAAAAGTTAGTAGTGGAGGGCCCTTGGTCAAGTTGTTGTGGGTGTAAGTTTGAAACCTGACACCTATAATATAATGTACAACCCATGACAAAAAAAAAAGGTAATGCCATAACATTCTTTTATGCATGGGAATGCCTTTCCCTAAACACACAAGCTAAGAAAAAAATGAAAGAAAATTGGTACATCTCCGCCTCGTCTATGAACATGAACTGGTTTTTGTACCTAGCTATGGTTTTGTCCAGAATGTGTATGATAAAACCTGCAAACAGATAGATCCACAAGCCTAAGCACATCAGTAGTGTGCTGTGCATAGCATAATTTAGTGAAAGCATGTACAGCCACCACATGTATCTAGAAAAAAATAGCCTCATCTGCCATATATGTGCGGCCATGGTGATGTGTACTGCCATGGTAGCATGTACCATGAACGGTCATGGTACCATGTGCATCATCTGCCAAATGTGTACGGCCATGATAGCATGTACCATGAATAGTCATGGTACCATGTGCATCATCTGCCATGGTACCATGTACTGTATTGTCTGGCAGATATGCATGGCCATGGTACCATGTGCATCGTCTGCTGGGGTACCATGTACTGTATTGTCTGCCAGATATGCATGGCCATGGTAGCATGCACCATGTACGGCCATGGTACCATGAACTGCATCATCTGTACAGCCATGGTAGCATGTGCCATGTAGCCAATGAGTCTCCGAAAATACATAGAACTCACGCTTGAATGTCTCAAACTCGTGCTTTTTTGGATAATGCTTGCATCCCAGAGCAACCATGACAGGGTACCCTTTCTTGGAGTGGCCCTGAAGGGCGACTTTGTTGGCATTGAGCTCCGAAGTCACTTGGTCTGCAGGCATGTGGCCGAGAGGCACGCATGAAGCTCTCCATGTCTGGTAGTTTACAAACATTTTCGCCGCCTTGTCGATGTGCATGCTCCTAGCTATGAGGAACCTCAGACATGTTGAATCATCCACATCCTGAGATGATGATGGACATGCAAGTGCACATGGTGAGCCATGAGGGTCACATGTGGACAACAATTGAAACATTGTGCACTAATCAACCAATCAAATAGGAGTTTATGATCACTTAACAACAAAATTGCAGAGATTGCTAATTACCTTGGTGGAGCCAGCCAGCATCTCTACAGCATTCCGGAAATACGCAAGGTCCATAGCATGCTTGTCATCCTCATCCAAAACTAAATCGCTCATTTTTCCTTTCAATCGCATAATTCACATGCGTAAGCAGAGCTCTTAATTAACATACATCGCCTACACAGACGCACATAAATTCCTGCATGGACACGATTGAGCTGATCTCAGGCTTCTTACAAGCTGTCATTAATTCAAAAGTGCGCTAATCACCGAACTAGTGTGGTCTGAAACGAAGTTTATCCTCACAAGAGAACCTAATTTATGAGAATACGGGCACTATGGAGACGGTAAATATTTGTCTCAATAGCTTACCAACCTTTGCGACACTACTAGCAAAATTAAATGCAATAAATTTTGTGCTTTTTTTTTTCTTCATGAGGTCTTATTCCATTCCTAGTCTTAGAGGGGAATTTCACTTGACACCATTTTACTCACCACACGCACACACTCGAGTACCACAAGGGAGTACTACCCTTCCAAATATTGGCCACGTTGTAGGCAGTGGGACAAACCCCACAAGTTAGTCGTTCGGTTGATTGGAGTGAGCACAACTTTGTAAATATTAGGTTTGTTTTATTGAGTCACTGCTTGAGGTTCATGAGAGGACATGTGAGGGTTCAGGTTTGTGAGAGGCTCGAGGCCAATCATTCAAAATTGTAAGCCATTAGTTGGCATTCCCATTTGGGCATCATATCATGAATTCCTACTATGTCAAGGTAGTCTTTTGTCCTCAAACTTATAGGCACAACCTTTTTGCTCCCATGTGGCCCTTTTTTACTACATAGATCCCAAGGGGGAGCACAGAGATCAATAGGCTTCCTTTCAAGTGCCAAGCATAGAGGACTTGGGACAAGTCATATTCTACCTAAATCTCCTAGCATATAAAATAAAGAGTATAAATTGCCATGACTCTAAGTAATTGTTGATAACATCTCTTGATTTATCATGACGTGTGCATCTCAAATTTTTGGCATGTCTTGCAAAGGTAGACATGTTAACAATTTTTATCCAAGTTGTGCATAGCACGATTGAAGGAAGGAGAATGAAATGGGCAATGGATTAACAATTGATGGTAGTTGTCCATTGTTCCATGGACATTGGCATGGCGGTCCCCTTTGCTATTGAGCTCAAAAGCTTCGAGCAAGGGCACAAAGAGCATGTGGTCTTTAAAGGTGTTGTTGATGTGCATCTACTAAAACCTAATGATGCTTTAAGTCTAGAAAATTGCACAATCATGACAACCAAAACATGTTCTTAAAGGGTAGGGACAAGATTGGAAGTTGTGGTTGTTCATTCATATCATTTCTACAACCATAAACTAAAGAGATAAGAGTATATACAATAATGAAAAGTACTCTCCTACTGTAACATACAATGGTTGGTCCATAGTGTGAACCCGACTATATTAGTTGGTGCTATAACTATGCGCCATACTCTAGTAATCCAAATATGGCTGTCGCATAGTCTATCACCCACAAGCACATATCAATCATAATCTCACCAACAATGCTAGTGGCATAAGTGCAAAAGCTATCACCCACACGGGTCATCAATGTCCGCAGTACTAGTTGAGCTTGATATCTCAACACCTCCAAGTCACCAACTTTATGTAAGATTTTGAGAGTCTTCTAGACGTCTTGCTATTGCATGGCCTCTCACCTAAGCCTTGCCTTGGTTATTTCTACATCAATCCTTTTTTGTGTAGCCTAACTCTACCATGGAAATTGAATGGCCCATGAATTTTGTAACTCACAGTGGAAAGTAAAGCTAGAAGAAAAGTGAAAACTTAAATTATGCATTTAATGTATCTCTTGCATATTCAATTGTATAAGGGTCTTTAGATAATGTGGTAGATATTTTTGTACTAGATGATGTCATCTCCCTTTATAATTCACAAAGAATCATGAATGGAGCAATCCTTTTGTGAGGCCTAGCCCTACCATGGAAATTGAATGGCCCGTGAATTTTGTAGCTTACGGTGGAAAGTAAAGCTAGAAGAAAAGTGGAAACTTAAATTATGCATTTAATGTATCTCTTGCATATTCAATTGTATAAGTCTCTTTACTAGTCAATGTGATCTTTAATGTATCTCTTGCATATTCAATTATATAAGGCTCTTTAGTCAATGTGGTAAATATTTTTGTACTAGATGATGTGATCCTTTACTTCCTTTATAATTCACAAAGAATCATGAATGGAGCAAGATACATGAAATATTTTATGTCATATAATATTAACTACAGTAGGCATAACCCTTTTTCTCCCATGCGGTCCTCCGTAGAACCTAAGGGGGAGCACAAAGATCAGGCTTCCTTTCAAGTGCCAAACATAGAGAGGACTTCGGACAAGACATATTCTACCTAAATCTCCTACCATCCCAATTGATAAAATAAAGAATAAATTGCCATAACTTTGAGTAATTGATAGCATCTTATGATTTAATCATGAAGTGTGCATCTCTTGATTAATCATGAAGCGTGCATCTCAAATTTTTGGCATGTCTTGCAAAGGTTTTGGGCCCACACCCCTATTATCATAAAAAATATATTGTGGGAATTTGGTTATGTCTACACCAACCCTTTTGTGTAGCCTAGATACATCATGGAAATTGAATAGCCCATTAATTTTGTAGCTCACATTGGAAAGTAAAGCTAGAAGAAACGTGAAAACTTAAATTATGCATTTAATGTATCTCTAGCATTTTCAATGGTATAAGAAAATACCAATAACAACATAGCTCCAATATTTGCTAATCACTCTAAAAATTCAAAGTTTTTATTAGCTTTATTTACAACCAAAAGTTGGTACTAAATCTCAATTGTTTTACAACACTATTGCTTCATATACTCATTTGTTCTTGTTCATGTGTATACATTCTGCCATTTGGAGGTAGTAAGAGATCTTGGTCAAGAAAAATATTTTAAATAGTTGTAATTGATATTAAACGTTTTAAAGACAAAATTGAGAACAGTGGAGAAGGAATATGTTGGAGCTCTATTTATATGCATGTTAAAAAAAGGTGAGAAATATAGGTTCTCTCATGGTAACATTATAAAATAAGATAAAATATAAGTTAGTGCTAATTTTGCTAATGCACAATCAATCAAATTATAACCCTTAGCTATAAAACAAATCAAGCACATCTTTAACACATTATACTAAATCTTTACAAAATATATATAATTTTGTGATTGGACCACATGGAATATATCCTTGGATATTGCTAATGTCAGAATGAAAACTTGTGTAATCATATCACAAGCCATTGCTAAACCAAAATCACCTGGTTATGAAAGGTAAAGCAATGTGTTTCTCTTAGAGATGTAGTGTAGATCCATCATCCTATCCATGCATTTATGAATGGCATATCATCTTTATATTTTCAAGGCAATTTGAAACCTAAGCATTTAAATTTCACATCTTTGACAAACCTAACTTTTTTTGGGGTGGGGGATAAAGAAATGCACTTATTGATTCAAAAAGTTTCATTGAAACCTTGTTGATTGGGAAATTAAAAAATGCATATTTTGTTAATTCAAATGGTTTGGAAAATTAAAAAAATGCAGTTGTTTATTCAAATAGTTTCATTGAAACAACCTTAAAGGGGTTTACGTGATAAAAATTCTACAAAAGAGCTCATGACCAAGCAATAAAGGGCATTACAAAAGCAAAAAATAATCAAATAATGATCAATGTCTCAATATGTTTTCTAAAGTATTATGGTTTAATGTCATTCATTTTTTGAAGTATTCTAATTTATAGAAGAAACATTTTTTGGCTATATGATTGTAAGATACCTCCCATCCCCTTCTTCTTTTGAAGTAGGGAGGGATCTCACTGGTAAGTAACACCCCAAGCCATCTATGAAGATCGCCCAATCCTTGACAGATGCTCAAACTGGGTGTTTAACATCAATTTAGATCCCAAATCTCTTTATAAACATGAGCTTGTTGCTTTGAACTAAAATATTAATGTTTTAGTTATCTAACTTAATTGTTGGTCTTTCACAAGTAAATTATGAGTTCTTTCATGAATTCATGTAGTTTATTTATGGTGTTTAGCCCCATTAGTTGATGTTTAACATCAATTCTACGTTAGTTTTTCTACGTGTATCAAGGCAATTTTATGAGAAATTTCTTCATTTTTCTTGTAGTCCTATGTATTTTTATGTTGTCTTCTTACTATAAATATGGTTTTTGTAACAAAGTTACTCTAGTTTTAATATTTGTACTCCAACTAGATTACTTACAAGGACTGTGCCTCCATAATGCACACTTACAATGTGTTATTGATTTTGTTTTAGTTTTTATAGAGGCGAAGAGTCAAAGAAGTCTTCCGAGGGGTCTAAGGACCGTGTCCAAGAAGTTGCACAATTTGACTCTCCCTAATCAAAGAAGAGCAAGAAAGCAACTCAAGGAGAGAGAAGTAGGACCCAACCTGATACATATTTTGAAACTTCTCTTAGGAAGATAGCAAATTTTCAATCAAGAAACACTCTTGATGATTCTAAATTGCTTGGATCATTTGAGCAGCAATCTTAACCTATGTCAAAGGAGACATGGGGAACCATAGTGCCTATGGAGAGCTCGCTTTCCCAAAAACCAACATAATCAACCTTTGGCACCATACATAAGATTGCTAGCCCTCGCTATTCCACTCCAAAGTCTTTTGAATCTGATGAAGATGAATTTAATAAAGCCTCTAGTGGAAGAGTTTAAGGAGGAGGAGGATGGAAGAATAAAGCCTATGCCCATAGAAGTGAGGCCTCAAATAAAGTAGATAAACTACTTCTTGCCAACTGCACCATAAGAAAAGCCTTTACCACCACCTACATCTTTGTAGCTAAAACATTTGCTTGCTGCTCACATGGATTTACAATAGAAGATACACTAGTTTATCTTAAACATGAGTGGATTCTAAGCTACACTACCAATTGTAAGCTTATTTTCTTCATAACACGGTCTTCTGGAAGTAATATCTTGTAAAATGGTCCAAAGAAGTGGTGAAGTGCTAAGTATCAACTATGAGGATTCAGACAGTGAGATGATTCATCTTAATATTAGTATAGGAAACAATGTGTAGGAAGTTTGTAAATGAGAATCTAAAGACAAGACTATAGTGGTCCACAACATCTAAGGAGTGCATTAGTTAAATGAAAATATCATTATTGCACTATCTACATATCTTCATGGAGATGTCTCTATGGCTATCTACCATTGAGCCCCATGTTTCCCAAGCACTTGAGGTGCCTAGTGAGGATATTAATGCTAAGGTACAACAAAAGAAGCATAAAATCAAGGCTCATAAAGGTGGACAAAGTATCAAAGGTGGATGTGGTGTACGTGGTGGTTAAAAAGGTAGATCAAAGAGAGAAGAGGTTGAGGCTAGTGATGGTGGTGAAGGGGAAGAGGTGTCAAAACATGAGGAGTGTGAATTCATTGCTCCAGGGGAAAATTAAGCTCAAGTGTGCTTAGATCACAACATGATAAGGTAAGGGAGAGCATTCATCTTCACAAACTTATAAATGGGAGAGCATTCATCTTCACAAACTTATAAATGGGATGAATTATAATCTTCTTATTGAGATGGTCCATTGGTCCCCATTGAATCCAATAACATGCAGAAGACCAATGTAAGTGAGAACACCACTTAAGGACACCCCATATGCACCTCATCTTATGTACATTGGTGTTAATACCTTTGCACCCATGAAATTGGGTGGTGTAAATGTACCCCTTGAACCTCCAACTAGATGTTCTAATGGACTGAATGGACATATGAGACCATAATAGACTAAAACACATCATCTCGTAGTGTCGGGGGTGGCCGTTATTTATGCCAAACCCCCTTTGAGAGCGCCAACTCGACGAGCAAGTATTGCCACTTAAAGATAAGGTGTCCTTGGGTTTTTACTTAGGTCTCTACATTAGCCATCTCCTAGCCATTTGGTCACACAACTGAAATCCTTCCAATGTCTAAATTGGGAACCTATAAGTGTCTAGTGCTCACCCCCGACATTTCCTCATAATGGGAGGCTTACAAATTAGAGCATTGCCAAACCTATACAGGAGAGAATTGAGCATTAACACACCGAGTTGCTATTTAACATCAATTTAAAGCTTGAAGTTAATGTTTAACATCAAATTAAAGCTTAGACTCAATGTCCAACATCAAGTTGTTGATGCTTCTATTCAATGTCTACTTAAAGCTTGGATTTGATGTCCAACATTAAGTTAAAGCTTCTATTCAATGTCGAACATCAACTTGAAGCTTTGATTTGATGTTGAGAGGTTTCAACTTGATGTTCAATATCAAGTCCAAGCTTCAAATTGATGTTTAACATCAACTTGAAGCTTGGAGTATGTATGGCTCAGATACCTTTTGCAGATCTTGGTATTGGACAATAGCCCCCCACCTCCATCTTCACTAATAGCCAAAGTGCATTAGTAGCAATGCAAGGAACCCAATATTTCATGCTTGTAACACATTGAGATGCATTATCATCATTGTAGGGAGAATCTCATTATAGGAAGGATTAGCCTAGCTTTTGTCTCTACACATAACCATGTGGCAGATATGTTCACAAAGACTCTCTCACAAGAGAAGTTTTAAGATTTTCATAAAGCTTTGGGCTTATTACCATTTGGCGATTGATCAATCACATGATCCCTATACATGTTCACATCATCACCACCATGATGTGTGTACATAGGCTAATAATGGTCAGGGGCACTTTTTTCCTCTTTAGGAGGTTTTTTCCACTGAGTGTATATACGCACTTAGGAAGCCCTTGCACCATGGAAAGAGTGTAGGAACTAACCAAGGTCATGGGGCTTTGCCCAACCGCACTCGAGAGAATAAAGCAGCTCAAACCGAGAAGCTAATCTTCCATAACCTAGCTCACAATTGCATGGGCACAGTGTGTCACTCACCTCGTGAACGCTTGTGCTCCACTCCAACACTGCCACCCCACTCCAATGAAAGCTCGACCCTCCTCTCACTCAATATCCCTCTCTCACATGCACTCACACATACACAATGAGCATATAGTAACTCTAATTGAAATAGGCAAGAAAGCAAGACACACAAGAGAGAAAGAGAGTAGAGAAGAAGAGCACTCTATTAGTTGTATAAGAGAATGAATGGTGAGTATACAAATTGACCCTTATCTTGGCCCCCAGCCTTCACACCTTGGGTGACCATACTGAAAATATAGGTCCATGGCTATCCAGGGTTGCCTAGGCTTGTGCAAACACTTAACGTAAGAATGAAATTTCCATAATCAATCTCGTGGTGCTCCTTTCATAGACAAGCGACGATCACACACGTAAAATATACAATGCTAGCATTTTTAATGTCAATGGCCAAATGAAGTGATGATTGCCAATGGATGGCATCGACATTGTCCAATGAGGATTAACATGCCCCCCTTCCTGACGTAGATTCCATCCTCGGAATATGTTGATGAAGATTCGTCAAGGCTATTGCTAGATGCATGTTGGCATTGGAAATGTCGAAGGTCTACAAGGCATCATGGTACCACGAGTAAGGTGCTCTTGTGGAAAATAATTAAATTTAAGCATAATGCAAACACCCATCAAGTGGTGAGGGGGACATTTTTTGGCGAGCATTTTCGAGCGAGCACTTTTTGGGAATCGGGTGAGTGGCTTCCCAAAATATTCCTCCCTCCACAAGACAAAGAGGGCCTACACATGAGGTTACTGGTTTGAACTGAGAATAAAACCTAGTTTTTAATGTACATCTTCCAATATTGAAATTCAGCGAAGCAAGATAGAGAGAGGGACAAAGCAGTTAGAGAGAGAAACATGACATAATTACTTCAACGGGAGTGAAGACATAAACACATGTCAACATCACATCCTCTATATTGGAGTAAATGGTTCAAACTAAAAATAAAACCAAGTTCGTTCACGTACACCTTCCAAATACAGAAATGCGAAAACCATTATCACATCCTCTACATTATGTTTATTGGTTCAAACTGAAAATAAAACCAAGTTCATTCATGTACACCATCTTTACTACTATAGGCCTCGCTTGTTCTCCAGGGTGTAGGCACAAAGTAAGCAAACAGTGTTCGCACCCTTCCATACTTCCTCTAGGAAGACACGCTCAAACGATTCATACAAATAAAACCATGGACTCACCAAATTGCAATTAAGCCCACCACTTTGTCCCATTAGAAATTTTTTGGACCCAAAGAGGGCCTCTTGGATTAACTTTTGATTAGGAATGGACCAATAGGAAGAGGGCTGGGTGCACATTTTTGACTTCTTTGACCCTAAGGGGCCTAGGCTTTGGTTTGCTAATGGGGTCTAGTTACTACTCTTGTCCCCCTACCTCTTGGGCCCAAACTTAGAGGTCCCCCTACCTAGAATCGCGCAGATGAAAAACCCTAAAAATTGAAAATTTTTAATTTTTTTTCAAAAGTGTGTTTTCCCTCTCAAACTTCCCCCCAACATACTCTAGGTTTGGAAAGCTCATTTTGAACCTCTTTCTTCCTCTTCTAAGCTCTCCATTGCTGTAGAAACTCCATACCTCTCAAGCTCTCCCTCCTTGTCAAGCTCCCTCAGTCTCAAGCTCTCTCTCCCTCTTTCTTCCTTTTCTAAGCTCTCCATTGCTGCAAAAACTCCATCCCTCTCAAGCTCTCCCTCCTTCTCAAGCTCCCTCCCTCTCAATCTCTCTCTCTCTCTCTCTCTCTCTCTCTCTCTCTCTCTCTCTCTCTCTCAAGCTCCCTCCCTCTTCATTTGCTGTAGAAACTCTATCCCTCTTTAGTCTACTCTAGGTTGAGGAAGCCTATTCTCAAACTCTAACTCTCTTTTAAGCTTTTCATGGCTGCACTAAAAACCCTGAACTTTCTCTCCTCTCCACTCTTCTGTGGTAAAACAAGTTTTTCTTTTCCCTTCTTCTCTTTTCTTACCACCATGGCCTCTTCCAGTAATGTGAGAAGACCTAGGGAGAAGGTGGAAGAGCTTGTGCTGCATAACACAAGAGATGAGAATGGAGTTTGGGCTCCAACAAGATTCAGGGTTGGGGGTTGGGTCTACATGCAGCCAAGCTCTAAGAGGGACCACATCGAGTATGTCAACTGGGGAATATGCTACATCATTGGAAGGGACGACTACAAGGCTTCAAGCATACTAAGAAGGAAGGATTGGTTGCCATAGTGCAACATGTGTATACCCTTGGAGACCTGTACATTCAAAACAATATCTTTTTCTTTTCTCACTCATATTTTGTAGATAAAAAACCAGGTTTATTTGCCAAGCTAGAAGAGATCCCCAACCCCCCTCTTAACAATCCCGAATGGCCCAAACCTGATGCTTGGACCATCTTATGCTTAAAGTTTAAGATGGTAAGTGATATCAAGACATCACTCAAGTTTTCAAAGGCATCTAGGTCAGTAGGGCTAAATTGGTTTTGTCCTTTACATGTTTTTGTGCACATGTTCAATTCCATGCCAATGCACCAAACAAAAATAATGTGTATTTGTAAGGAGGTACGGTCTAACCTCATTCAAGGATTACTAGGAGAGGGTTGGGAGGTTAATGAGGGGACACATCAAGGTGATGTGTATAAGTGCAATGTAGTAGATTCTACAATGTCTTTCAGGTTCTTGAAGGCACGCTCTATTTTGTACATGCGTCTGCACTACCAAAGATGGATGCAAAAGCACGGGACATGGATCCCACTTCAAGCCTCAGAAGAATAAATTATGCCTATTGAGGTAGCTGTGATGATGCAAAATGGATGGATTGAGCGAGTGGCACCAAGCAAGCATTGGAGCCTAACAGACTTGCGTCAACACTTTAGCATCATGGGCTTTGACAATGTGGAAGAGTCAAGTTTCAAGTTGATGAGAAGAAAGGTAAATCTGATTCCACTGCATGTCTAGAGTTAACCCTTACACTTTCTGGTTATTGTGCCACTTTCTATATTTTTACAGATTGGGAAGCGTAAGGAGGGGACAACCATGGTCTTAGAATCATGGCAAATTGGGGACCTTGAATTTTCAGCACAACAAGGTGCATAGCCCTACCAACACATAGAAGGCATGTGGAAGAGCTTGAAGATGAACTGAGTATATGGAAAAATAGCCTCTGTTTTGATGCACGTGAGGGGCAAGAGTTTTAGGATCGAGGTGAAGGCAATGACAAGCTTTCAAGTCAACAAGTAGATGGAGATAAACATGAAGTAAATGTCATAAGAGGGGCAAAAAATGAAGACATTATAACAATTTTAGATTAGATGACATACTTGTAATTTTGTAGCAGGCTCTTTTTTAACCAATCTTTATTTAATTGAAATCTTAATATTTTTGCAAACTGTAATTTTTTTGTCTAGCGGTCTAGTGTGAAAAGGCCAAACTTTAAATTTTAACTATAAATAGCCAAAGGTGCCTTCTTTCTTATTTTCACGCGATAGAAACCAAGTACGAGCTCACACTATCTCTTTGCATTCACATGGCTACCCACATTGACAACTTTTGTGAGTTCCTCTCCACCACCCCGTGGGCGGGCAAGAGCGAACTCCTTGTCATGTTCTCTCGTGAAGTCAACTTTGAAAAGTCGCTCGCCCTTGCATCCCAACATTATGACACAGATTGCATACATGGAGCAATACTTGGCGCCCCACTCCATCTCCTTTTCCCATTGCTCCAATGATTGATGGGTGCCTGTTGAGCTGCTTAAGTACATTCAACAATATGCTCGCCCCTACATCCAGCGCCTTGAACGCTTCATCGACATCTCCATCCCCGCAAGAGCTTACTGTACCTTCAATAAGCAGGAGGTGAAGAGGTTGGGGAAGGGCAATTTAGGAACTAGGTTCCTCTCGTGGCTCGTGGTGGTAGGGTATTTGAGGGATGACAAGGAAGTGAAAGCAGTAGGAACGAGTGCTGGTGTAAAAGAGCAGCTTGCATCAGAGCACTTTCCAGAGGGTGCACAATCTGCAGAGCTGAACAGCCCACTGTAGTAGAAGATGCGTCTTCCCCACACGAGGAGAGCAAGGTGCTGCCAGAGCTTGAGATCAATCTCTTGAGCACCATTGTGGTGGAAGGTGAAGAATACTTATTTCTTCATGACCTTGAAAAGATAGCTGGCTTAAGAATGGATGAGTGCTTGGGCATTATATACACGTGATGTGAGGTGGACCTTGATACGTCCAACCTCGGTCCTCACCTAGATAGTGCTATATTACCCCTTGGAGAATCTATCGCAGAGACAGTTGCTTTGGTCAAGGAAACTGTGGTTGAGACCACGGAGCAAGCCCTAGTTCCAGAGAAGGAATTCACAACCTTACAAGAAAAGCTAGAGGCTGAAAAGGATACCCTTGCTCTGCTGGAGTAATGGAGGAGACCAAAGTACCAAAAAAGGATGAAGCTAAGTCCTCGATTGACCTCTCTGCCCCCACCAGCACTTTGGTAAAAGAAGACATTGAGCAAGAGGTAATAATTGACCTTTTACAACCTAGAAACATTTGTAATTATGTATAGGAAAATATTTTGATTTTTCCTTTGATTGCAGAGGGTGGTTGAAATTGACGCATTTGCTGGGAGAGGCGGCGGCACAGCAGAGACCAGGCCAAGGTCCATGGATATGATGCTGCATTGGCGCACTATCTTGGTCGACTTCCTATGGATGGAATCGCAATTATACACAGGGACTACACCCCTCAATCTACCTTCACTCTCTTCTTTTTGAAAGCCCTCTCTAAGGTGCTCTGTGTAGCCTCTATGGCACAGAGCACCAAATGTATAGTTCTCATTAAAAAATCCCTTGCCTTTGATGTTTTTGGTTCTGGATTTAAGGGTAAGCTTCTTGCTCGTATAGGTATAGCCAAAAGCATAGGCATAGAGGATCCTCAAGAAATAGCCCAATTACTCCTTGAGCACACTCATTATAAATGCATCAGAAATGATCCTTAGTGGATGGGGGAGCAGTGCCAGAACAGTGCGAATTTTGAGCCTGCACCACCGCTGCAGAGCCTAAATTCGTACTGTTCTGGCATAGCTTCTCCAGTCCTCCAGGAGCAATTCTGATGCATTGGATGACAAACAATGTAATTTTACACATGATTAAAGCTGTTTTTATCTTATAAACTATTAATTCTCACAATTAGTATACTCAACTTTATTATAAATGCATCAGAAATGATCCTGAGTGGGGGAGCAGTGCCAGAACAGTGCGAATTTTGAGCCTGCACCACTGCTGCAGAGTGCCTAAATTCGCACTGTTCTGGCATAGCTTCTCCAGTCCTTCAGGAGCAATTCTAATGCATTGGATGACAAACAATGTAATTTTACACATGATTAAAGCTATTTTTATCTTATAAACTATTAATTCTCACAATTAGTATACTCAACTTCATTATAAATGCATCAGAAATGATCTTGAGTGGCTGGGGGAGCAGTGCCAGAACAGTGCGAATTTTGAGCCTGCACCGTCCTACAGAGCCTAAATTTGCACTGTTCTGGCATAGCTTCCCCAGTCCTCCAGGAGCAATTCTGATACATTGGATGATAAACACTATATTTTTACACATGATTAAAGGTGTTTTTATTTTATAAACTAATATTTCTCACAATTAGTGTGCTTAACTTCATTATAAATGCATCAGAAATGATCCTGAGTGGCTGGGGGAGCAATGCATCAGAAATGATCTTGAGTGGCTGGGGGAGCAATGCCAGAACAGTGCGAATTTTGAGCCTTCACCGCCACTGCAGAGCCTAAATTCGCACTGTTCTGGCATAGCTTCCCCAATCCTCCAGGAGCAATTCTGATGCAGTGGATGACAAACAATGTAATTTTACACATGATTAAAGCTGTTTTTATCTTATAAACTATTGTTTCTCACAATTAGTGTACTCAACTTCATTATAAATGCATTAGAAATGATCTTGATGAGTGGCTGGGGGAGCAGTGCCAGAACAGTGCGAATTTTGAGCCTGCACCACCGCTGCTGCAGAGCCTAAATTTGCACTGTTCTGGCATAGCTTCCCTAGTCCTCCAGGAGCAATTCAAATGCATTAGATGATAAACACTATATTTTTACACATGATCAAAGGTGTTTTTATCTTATAAACTACTATTTCTCACAATTAGTGTGCTCAACTTCATCTCAACTTCATTATAAATGCATTAGAAATGATCCTGAGTGGCTGGGGGAGCAGTGCCAGAATAGTGTGAATTTTGAGCCTGCACCGTCGATGTAGAGCCTAAATTTGCATTGTTCTGGCATAACTTCCCCAGTCCTCCAGGAGCAATTCTGATGCATTGGATGATAAACACTATATTTTTACACATGATTAAAGGCGTTTTTATCTTATAAACTAATGTTCATTATAATTAGTGTGCTCAACTTCATTATAAATGCATCAGAAATGATCCTGAGTGGCTAGGGGAGAAGTGCCAGAACATTGCAAATTTTGAGCCTACATCACCGTTTGCAGAAATTCGCACTGTTCTGGCACAACTTCCTCAGTCCTCCAAGAGTGATGCCTTGGGTGACAAACTGGCACATGATAGACACTCCATGTTAAACAAACATGATGACACCGAGACATTGTAAGAGAAACTTAAAATTTTAATTATCAAAAGGTTACAAATGAAAGCCAGATAGGCTTGTTACAAAGGGGGGTTTGAAACAAAAGAGTTGCTTCAAAAAGAGGGGTTTGAAACAAAAGAGTTGCTTGTTACAAAGGGGGGTTTGAAACAAAAGAGTTGCTTCAAAAAAAAGGTTAACATCTAAGATCTCTAGATCGTGTCCCGCTCGCCTCGAATGCGCCGAGCTAGTTGCATGTCCTTGGCAAATATGGTAATCCTCTTTGCATGTATTGCAAGGAGGTTGGTGTCTTCAAAAAGCCCAACAATGTAAGCCTCAGAGACTTCTTGCAATGCTTTAAGGGCAATCCCCTGCACACGGAACTCTGTTCTATATCATTGGAGAATCTCCTTCACTGTGCAAGCAAAAGGAGCTCTTCTTATCAGCAACTCAGTGTTCCTCTGATAAAACTTGATTTCTTGTAGAGCCCTATGCCCTTGGCGCATCCTTATCCTTGGAGATCTCTGTGTTGTGTTAGTGCGTTGGCGAGGTTGGGACTTCCTTGGCTTGAATAGCTTGACCTTTCTACGCTTGCGCACACTTGTAGGAACCTCCTCTTGGTCTCTCTCATAGTCTGAATCCTCCTCCTCCTGTTGCTGTGGTACCTGTGTATCAAGTTCCTCCTGGGTAGGTAGGGCACCCTACCCTGGTAGTAGGGTCTTGCCACCTTTGGTGCTGCGCAATGTAGGAATGTTTTCACCAACCCAGTCGAACTACTCATCATTGGCCTCTCTGTCTTGATCTCTGGGGTGGCTGCATTGTGGGGTCTTCTTCACACGCTTGCTCCCACTAGAAGGGCCTACATGTGTGTGCGCTGGTGTTGATGTGGGAGGAGGGTTGGACTCTGGTGATCCCATTGGGTGTGTCCTAGAATCCAAGGGGTCACTCTCTTCCATGGTGTTGCCAGTATGTGGTCGTTGGGTGCCTTGCACTGTGTTTTGTGAAGGCATGGTAACACGTGCGGTGTTCTTGGTGCGTGCCATATCCATGTATGACTATGCTAACGTGGTGATGTGCTGGTGTCCTTAGGTGGGTGTCTACATAGTTTTTTTTAGGGAAAAAAAACCCTAACTAAACTTATTTTCTTAGCTTTATTACATCTAGATTTATGCTGGTGCATGCACAACCCAACGCCTCCCTTGTCTCCTCATTCGTGCACGCCAAAGCACCATGCCTATGGGGAGCATTGGTCTACAACCATTCAAGCCGAGCATGACTTTTTGGAGCCTTGCGTGCCTCTTGCGCAAGCTTAGATTATTGGGCCTACTCCCTAACCAATACCCTTCCAAAGGTTGTGCGATAAAACCAATTGAACATCTCTTGGAGATAGTTTGTACGTGTTCCTCCTACAGAAGCTCCACCTCCATGTCTTGTATTTTTGAAATAAACCCCTCTTGCTTTATAATGTGATTTCTCCATCCCTTGGGTACTCCACATGTCGAGCGATCCATACTTATTCATGAAATATGCACCATGCGCATAAACTATGTGCTGTATACATGACAATAGAATTTAATTAGAAAAAGTCAAGGTTAAAACACTAGTTTATTTTTTTACTATACAACTTACCATATAGTGTGTTACTTTACTCTCTCCCCAAGCACCTAGAACACTTTTGGTGAATTCTATGGTATGTTGTTGGAATGATGCTCGTTCTTAGGCAGTTGTGCTACTTTGATTCATAATGCAAACCATGTTATTGAAATTTATCCAAAGCTATTTGCACATATTTACAAGAGCTAGCATTAGACAATCTACATTTGTGGTGATTGCAAATAGGTCTCTCCAGAGTTCCCAAGTCTTCTTTGAATTCTCTATGTTTGCTGGCTTCTCCAAAAATCTCCTTGCCTTTGATCCAGTCATGGGGAGACCTTTTGAGCAACCTTGTATGACATACCAGAGGCCTGCTTATTCACTCCAATTTTCACGTTTCCACCATGGCAACCGAGAGAATTAAAAAGATTTTCTAATTTACCTAGGGCTACAACTTTCCTCTCTTGTGTAGGCATTGTGAATGCATAATCGATATGGCACTTAAGCAATCGATCAAAGATTCTCATGAATGCATGAAGTGTGCAAAAGTGAATATTCTTTAGTGAAAAATTAATGATGGGGCTCCAATTTGAATTCCTGTTTGGTTCTCCTAGCATATCACGAGACATGACACCTTCCACCCATCTTGCATTTGGTTGTTCCTCATCTTCATCATCAGTTGACTCGGTTGGATCTACGGCATCTTCTTGTTGCTTCTTCCCTTTCTTGGGACCTTTCGAGGCATCCTTCCCAACAGAACCAACCTTCTATATACCTTTTCCATTTGTCTTTTTCTGCCTAGGAATATCAATCTGAGCATTGCAGTATGGACAAGGCCATCTTGATGTCGTGCCTTGAGCACAACCCATCATGCATTTAATTGTCTTCAAATCTCTCCCAAGATGCCAATCCACCTTGAACTTTCCTATGTTTTCTACATCTAAAAGTTGACCATCAATTTGCTTTTTGATTACATCTGTTATCCATGGAGTCCTTTCAAACATCCATGTCAATACCTCATGTGTCTCCTTCGGTACCTCGAATGCACCAAGCCACCAGACCTCTTTCTCAGATTGCACACTAAAACTTGGTTTGGTAGTCTTTTCCCATGCACAAATCATGGCCTCATTCATGAGCGTAATGCTCATACATTCTAGCTTCCAACCTTTCACAATTTGGCACTCATCTAGCTTGAGCACAAATGAAAGTGTGCTCCCCAAAATTGCAAATAAACGGTAATTTACAATATTCAAAACAAAATAATCGTCTTCATTTTCTACTGAAAAACATGAATAGTAGCAATTGCAAGTTCTCACCTTCTGGTGAAAGACCATAGAACTTCACCATAGCTTGTTGTAGTCTCTCAATATGAACAAAGATGTTATTGTAAACATCATAGTGAAATTCTGTACTTGTTGTCTTGATTTTCTTTCTGCTCGACCCTGTGTCTAATGTTAGTGTGCCCTCAACGTGATAAAACTGTCCTATAGCTCACTGCACATCATCATTATTGATACGCTTGACATTGTGAATCACCTTGAGTGTAGGAAATAAAGTGCCAGTGATTCCTTGTCTTAGAAATGCATCTTTTACAACCTGACGGATTGCTTGGTACCCTTTCATGCTGATTCTAGCCGCATCACAAGCATGTTGAACTAATGAAGAATCGATGGAGGTGGTAATCTCGCTCACTACATTGCTGACAACAGCTTGGCGTATTTTAGGATGATGAGGGTCAGTAATAATTGAGAGAATATCCTTGGTATCAGAATGGCTTTGACCAAATCCTTCCATCCCTCTTCATTAGAACCACACACCTCTTGCAGAAAATTCCTGACAGAACACAAATCATGACTATTTTGTTTAAATCACTGAGTGCATAATGAAAGTTTATGTTACTTTGTTGTACGAATCCTTTTCTTCCGTGCTCCACCTTTAAACGCAAGAGATTCTATACCAGCCAATGTCTTTTTGTGGTCACGAGCACCATTTGGCGTTGCTTTGAGTCGTTTAATAAGTTCCTCTAGCCTTTGAATCGTTGCATCCTTCTCCACATTCTCTGCGAGGATCTCTTTCATTTTATCTGATGATGTTTTAAGTAAGAGGCTGAATTGTGATGCTTGCAATTGAGATTGGAGAATATGGGTTTGCCAGGCTCCACTTGTAGTCAATCTTCTGCAATATCCTAACAAGCCAAGCTCTCCTTCACCAACAAATTGCATAAAAGATGATAAATTGCGGAAAGGAGGATTTGCTCTTAATGGAGGTGGCAACTGGATAGAGATGCCCATCAACCCAAAGATCTACATTTTTCTCCTTAGCTATTCTACGAGCTTGGACAGATTGTGCATCAGTAGGATGGGTTTTTTTAGAGCTGCCATACTCTTCAAGAATACGAATGTATAAATCAACCTTCCGTTTTCTAGCTTCACAAGGGGCTATACACACAACTTGCAAAGGCTCCATAGCTAAGCAGCAGAGGAAGAAGCTAAAGTAGAGAGAGAGAGAGAGAGAGAGAGAGAGAGAGAGAGAGAGACTGTTAAAACTTTGCTGTTGCAGGTTTAACACAAATCCGTTTTTCTAAGTAGAAAATGATATTTTTGATATACAAATATACTAACATGGAGTTTTTCATCAATAAATTACATTTATGAGAAAAATTAAAAAATAATAATTTTTGGGGTCCCCACAATTTCGGGATCTGATAGTTAGTTATGTTTCTGGGGTTGTGGGGACCTGATAGTTAGCTATGGATGTACTGGCTCCTGACAAGCTTCTGACGTGACCCTTGAATTACAAGCTTTTTGGAGAAAAAAAATTATTTTCATCATACATATTGGTTGGGTGGTGTTTTTTCCACCTCAAAATGTAAAAAAAATAAAAAGTAAAAAATTTTCACTTTTTGGGGCCCACCTAAATACGAGAATGTTTTGCTGATGTGTGGAAGGGAGATATGGTGGGAGTTAATGAGAAAGGAGATTTCAAACTGACAAGAAAGATTCAATTTATAGAGAGTGAAGATAAAAAATTCAAAAAGTAAGAGAGAAAGTATGAGAAAAGTCAAAAAGTATGAGAGAAAGTATGAGAAAAGTCAAAAAGTAAGAGAGAGAGTATGAGAATATTCCCTTTAAAAAGTGAAACCAGGGGGGTATGGCTGATGTGGCAAGGCCAAAAATAGGGGTCATCATAGCCTTTGTCTCCCTTAAGCCCAGCTTTTTAAGCTCTAATCCCTTAAAATTAGGAATCCTTAGGAGGCCCTTTTTGGGTCCAAAAAATTCCTAATGCCTTAACTTGAGAAATTTTTTCATCATTTTTAGGAAGTGGAAAGGATGTGAGACCTTTCCATGCTTGTGCACCATCCATGGTCTTCTGCTTGATCTCCACATCAGTGGCCTCCCTCTCGATATGTGTAGCAACAACTTCAATGCTAACATTTGATGAGGCCATCACAAACTATAATGAGGTGACATCCACAAAGGTTAAGCTCAACCGATTATCCTTGCATTCAATTTTCTAAATTAGGGTATGTTCTCCTACGAGACAAGGAATTGTAAAGCTCTAGGTCAGATAAGATAGGTTGGTGGATGAACATATTCTTACTCTGGCTTAAGCCTCACACACGTAAATAAATGAAGTACAAGTACTTGCATGCAAGGTACGGCTTCTTCTTGGCGTCTCTATCTACAAAATTTGGACATGTACAAGACAATTCATCTTTCACATGCACATCATATTTTCCCACGTGTGCATAATTCCTGTGCGATTCGATCTTGAAAACTTCATACTTGTGCTCCACTCTCTGCACTTCTTCTACCACCATAGCTTTCATTTTCAAAGCAGCCTTTATTTTCTTAGTTTCTTCCTCTGATATTGATGTATGACACTTGACTCGGGTGGTGGACTAGACTTTGGGTCTATGTTGTTGTCCACTATATAGCAATGAAGCACGTGGTCAGGGCAGAACCACATCCATTGTCTAATGAGACCATTAGGGTGTTTGCGATAGCCTTCAAAGGAAGATGCCGGCACACCCATAGCAGATCTGACTATGTGTTTCCCACACCTCTTACCCCATGAGGCATTTTGCTGCATTGCTATCAATGCATGTCCTTCGGATTTCCCACATTGCTTCATTCACCTTGCGCTCAATAACATAGCCCTCTGTGACTTCTGCAGTTCTTTTTGGAGTTTTTCTTGTATCATGTTCTTTAAAATTGATCTTTTGTGGCCTCCCAGAATACTTGTGATCTCATACATGTGTGTTGTACTCTGGTCGATGCGTAGCCTCATCATCAATATCAACTCTGGTCAGTTACCACCCTTGATCGTCTCTTGTGACGTGCACTCTCTTTGTCACCAGTGAGAGGGGTAGGCGCCCTGTACATGGGTGTTCCTTCAGTTGCCTGATTAACTGTTTGGAGCACTTGGGCAGGGCTTGTAGAGTATCGTTCTTTTAGTTTCTCCAAGCTTGGCCCTCTCCCTATGTGCTTGCCTTGATTGTAAGAGACTGCCTTTGTGTTTTGTAAAATTGCATTCACCATATCGGTAGTACATGCATCGTAAAGAGAAATCTTACATTTATATCCTTCCCCTACCAGCCAACTTCCATGCTACTTGCTTTTTGCTAGGTTTATTCTTGGGGTATTTGGACCATCATTACTTCTCTCTATCGTTGTCTGACTATACCCCAATGTGCTATGCGCACTTCCCACTAGCTTAACCAAGAGTCCATTACTGACAAATTCATGTCCATCACATGACCACTGCGCCACCATTGACCTATCAATCGAGCCTCCACTGATGTAGCTTCACTAGTAGGAGCCATGGACCACTTCTCACACATTTCTTTATGCTCTCCTTGAGACGTAACACACACATACTTTGTTGTGTGGGAAACCATGCTTTGCTCCCAATGAAATAGGCAAGACCTCTCCCTATCTGTCAAGAAATTATTTTTTCCACCACCACTGAACACATGTCGAGCTGCATTCCAGTTTGCTTGAGCCTCGTCTACCATGAAACCATAGAAATTTGCCCTCTCACAACCATGGTTGTTCATCACTTCATTAATGCATTCCTAGAAGAAGAGACATTGGGCATCCATATCCTCCTGTTTCATTTCACATGTTACAATGGTGAGAAGATCCTGCATGCTACGTGAAAATGATAGTCATTTAAGAGGTTATACATTTAGCTTGCTCTAACCACCTAAATACTCTACATTGGTAATTTTCTACCTTGGATCATATACATGACAAGCTATGGTCACCCAATATCTAAAAATATCTCAATTTTGAATTACCTCCCTCTAGACATTTTCTCTCTCTAGGCCAAAACAGGGTAAAATAGGATCTTTCTTTTCTTTCAGAGAGGGGAATAATTATAAGATCAGAAGGGGAGGTTTTTACACTTGCACACCTCAAAAGCCGGAGGGAGGAATCTTACAAAGATGGCTATTGGTTTGGGTTTGACGTCAATGAAGAATCAACTGTTGCCATGAGTAGTTGGCTGATAGGGAGTCCTCAAGTATGTAGAACTCCTCTCCCTCATGATTAGAGGTTTCCTCGAGAGGGATGTGCAACTCTTGGGTCCCAATACTTACTAAGGCTTGCAATCCACAAAATGAGCGGGGAGCTACTTGCTCATGTAAAAACTTTGCACTCACCACCACAACTCGTCCATTGATGAAACTCAGTTCTTTCTTAGAAGATGGGAATATGATTGTGCAACTCATTGTAAAGAGGAGCAAAAATAAAGTACACAAGAACAAAAAAGAATGGTACAATAGGTAGGGAGTACACAAGTACTGAATGGTAATTAAAACCCTTAAGCAAGTTGATCGTTTTTAATTAGATCGTTATAATTTACTGATATTTTTTTATTATTTTATAAATATTTTTTAAAAAATCTAAAAATAAGTATATATTAATTTTTCCCAAAAAATCATCTCTCTCCCTCGTCTCTCTCTCTTATTTCTCTCTATACTCTCCTTCATCATGGTTTACAAGATGAACATCAAAAAACATAACCATCTAAAAAACTCGATAAATACATTAAAGAAGTTGGCACTATGAAGTTTTTACATCAAAGAAGTTGCATTATGAAGTAATGCCAACATTATTACAAACCTCAAAACTTAGTAGGAAAGACACTCACAAATTTCTACCAAGGGCAACCATTGATTGGGCCATATTCCTAATTAACTACTCGTTCTCATCGTTAATAACTCTGTATGTCCTGTAATAAGCAACTGAACTTGATAATTTGAGCTCAAAAATATCTATTGTTGCCAAGTCATTCTCCTTTCCTTGGATTATTTGCTTCAATTCCAATAATAAACTCCCCAAAATCTCTCTAGATTGGTACAAGTCGGGATTGATTGGGTCATTCTTGTACATCTCATCAAGCGCCATGTATCCTTGCAAGATGATACACTTCATGGTAAGCTCCTCTAACGATGGCATGGTCATGATGCATAAATAAACACTAAAGCTGAAGAGGTGCTTGAGAAAGAGGCGCTTAAAAAGGGAATGCTTGATCGAGGTTCAAAGTGGAGGAGACCCTAGGCGCGAGAGGAGGTGGAGTGAAGGGCATGAGAGGAGATGCAATGAAGGGCTTAAATAGCCATGTGTGGCCATGCACATGCCCACGCGCATGGCTAAAATGTGTTAGGCCCATGATCGTGGCCTAACACTTGGCTGGTTCGTTGAGGCCCATGATCATGGGCCTCCCATGTTTCAGCTACGTGTGAGGCCCACGATCATGGGCCTCTCACGTGGCTGTGTGGGAGATCCACAATCATTGATGTGGACCTCCCACATGTCTGCCATGTGGGAGGCCCACGATCGTACCACCCAAGTGTTAGGCCCACGATTGTGGGCCTCACACATGGCTGGAATGTGGCAGGCCCATGATCGTGGGCCTCACATGAACCAGCCAAGTGGGAGGCCCATGATTGTGGGCCTCCCACGTGGCACACACATGGCAGCCATGTGTAATGCCCGAGTGCGAGCATTACACGTGGCAGCCATGTGGACTACGCGGTGGCACAATCCACGTGGGCACCATGCCATGCACATGTGGCACTAATTAGTTGGCACTGCGTGTGTCGTGCCGGCCATGTGGCACACCGTAGTGTGCCACGTGACCATTAGAGTCCAGGTGTGGCAGGCCTTTTGCTTCCACATGGACTAGCCACATGTAATGCCCAAGCGTGGGCATTTCACATGGCTTTGTGCACTAAAAAGAAATCCACATGGACTGCTTAGTCCATGTGGCAAAGCCACGTGTAATGCCCGAGCACGGGCATTACATGTGGCCAGTCCACATGCACTAAGCAGTCCACGTGGCCACGCTACATGTAATGCTCGTGCTCCGGCATTATACATGGATGGCCATGTGGTGACACCATGTGTAACGCCCGCATACAGGCATTACACGCGACGTGGCGGCCTCGTGGCCTTTGCCGCCCATGTGGCAAAGGCCACAGGGCCTATGGCCTTTGCCGCGTGCATGGCGCCATGCACGTAGCAATGGCCACATTGCCATGCAAGCCAGCCACGTGGCCACGCAAGCCCACGTTGCGTGGCTAGCTATGCAATGGCTGTTAAGCCATTGCACACGCTGTTAAGGGCTTAAAAAAGCCCTCAACAAAGCCCTCAAACAGGCCCTCGCCTCCCCCCCTCTCACCTCTCTCTCGCTCCCCCCTCTCGCCTACCTCTCGCTCCCCCCCTATCGCCTCTCTCTCACTCCCCCCTCTCGCCGCCCTCCTATCTCACTCGCCCCCTCTTGCCTCTCTCTCGCTCCCCCACCTCTCGCCTCTCTCTCTTGCTCCCCTCCCCTCTCGCCACCCTCTCCCTCTCATCCTCTCGCCTCTCTCACTCGCCCTCTTTCTTCCCTTCTTGTATCCCTCACTCGCCCTCTCTCTCTCTCTCCCTCACTCCCTCTCGCCTCCCTCTCCCTCTCATCCTCTCGCCTCTCTCACTCGCCCTCTTTCTTCCCTTCTTGTATCCCTCACTCGCCCTCTCTCTCTCTCCCTCACTCCCTCTCTCTCGCTCACCTTCCTCTTTCCCTCGCTCCCCTCACTCTCTTAACCCTTCAACAGCCTCCATCTCAACAAGCGCATCTCAACGGTTGGAATGTCCTCAAGCAATTACGGTCCTCACTTGTCCTCAATGTCAAAGGAAGAGTTCTCAATCATTAAAGTTCTCCAGGTAGACTTCATATGGATAGCATAACAATTCCAATAGCGTCATATGTAATTGGAATAAAAAATTAATGCAATTTAAATACTAATTTAAGATAATTACATCACATGTTAAATGATAAAGGACTAATTTAAGAAGTATTAATGGTAACATGGATGCGTATTCAAGACAAAATGCCTCCATGAAATGAAAGGGTTCACCAGATCACAAGATGAGATCATTCTCTCACAAGTGTGGGCATATCACAAGTGGCCACATCAAGCGAGGTGACAAACACCTCACAATTACAGCTGACTATGAAAGTTGGTTCTTCAAGTGCCGCCGACAATCGTGTGGTTACTAGCAGTGCCACGATTGTAGAAGAAGAGGAGTCTATGAAAGAGATTTTGGCCAAGTGGTTGATCAACACATCTCGACAAATTGGGTGGAGGACCACTTGGTCGACAATCAAAACCGCCTTCCTAGAGTGCTGATTTGTTACCTCCTTGCAAACCCAATGATCCGCACGAACGAGGATTTTGTTGAGGGGCTGATTAGAAGCATCGAGGAGAGCAAGTACCAATCAACAATGGTGGCATTCATTGTCTCAGAGGGATTCCTAGGCAAAGCCCCCATTCCATTCGACCGTCGACGTGCAATCGGCCATGATCTATCATTGCCAGGTGAGTTTGACACGATATTGGAGGAGACTGGAGGATGGAAACACATGGTTGGCAAGATGTTCGTTGGTTGATCAATACATCTCGACAAATTGGGTGGAGGACCACTTGGTCGACAATCAAAACCGCCTTCCTAGAGTGCTGATTTGTTGCCTCCTGCAAACCCAACAATCCGCACGAAAGAGGATTCTATTGAGGGGCTGATCAGAAGCATCGAGGAGAGCAAGTACCAATCAACAATGGTGGCATTCATTGTCTCAGAGGGATTCCCAGGCAAAGCCCCCATTCCATTCGACCATCGACGTGCACGATCTATCATTGTCAGGTGAGTTTGACACGATATTGGAGGAGACTGGAGGATGGAAACACATGGTTGGCAAGATGTTCATTGTTTGGGATGGAAACCATCGACTCAAATCTTGGCAAGAATGGGTGAATACCAATCGAGTCAAAAAAGAGAGGATTCCAAGGTGAATTGCAGAGTGGTCCAATTCCTTGAGGAAGAGGAGGCGAAGTTCTTGTTGGTGCTGCGCATGATCAACAAGTAAGTGCATTGTACAATGTGTATATGAAATGAAGAAACATTGTGTATGTCATATTTTACCTTGTTTATAATGCATGCAAATTTTTCAGGGTCACCACCATTCATGTGCCGAACACAATGGCACATGACATATTCATGATGCAGGGTGTGGGTCTTACCAATTTAGTGACGTTGATTGTGCATGAGCCCAGAAAGTGCTTACTCATCAACAATGGCACATGATATATTCATGATACAACATGTGGGTCTTGCCGATCCACAATCGTTGTTGTCAAAATTTAGTGATGCTGATCATGCATGGGCCCAGAAAGTGCTTACTCATCAGGAACCCAATAGATCCAAGTGGTTGAAGCTTTCCATGGCACTCTTGTCACCAATTAGTTTTCAAGGTGTGTGCGCATTGCAGTATGTTTTGATTTCGAAATATATTTCTTAATGTTTTCAATTCGAAGTATGTTTCTTAAATAAATATAACCGCATTGCAGTCGGAATTCAATGCCACGTTCCAAGCCAAGATCAGTGGCTTGCCTAAGAGCGAGGGAGTAGAGAATACATGATGGATGCAAAATTGTTCGACAAGAACTATAAGGATGCCCTAAAGGAGATGTAGGCACTCTTTACTAAAAGGGGACATGAGCTGGCACAAAGCAAACATGCTCGGGGTGACTCACATCCTCATAACTAGGTGGCTGCAACATATACACCTCTTCTTGCAAATCCCCATGCAAGAATGTATTCTTTACATCCATCTGATGTAAAGACCATTGCTTTGACACTCACAACTCTCACTATTTCCATCTTGGCAACTGGGCTGAAAGTTTCCTCATAATCAATGCCATATGTCTGCGCATACCCTTTGGCTACCAATCTAGCCTTATGCCTGTTTATGCTTCCATCACTGTTATGTTTTACTTTGTACACCCACTTGCATCCAATGGCTTTCTTGCCTTCAGGCAATTGCACTAAATCCCAAGTCTCATTTCCATATAGCGCATCCATCTTCTCATCCATAGCTTTCTCCCAACACACATTTCCAACAGCCTCATCAATGCATGTGGGCTCTACAACCTGCACAACCTTTGCCATGTATGCATAGTGATGTGCCACATAACCATCATAAGTAAACCTCTACACAGGGTTCTTCACTCTCCCCCCAGATCTTCACAGCTTTTCATTCATGGCTTCCATAGCCTTCTTTACACCAGGTGTTCTCATGGCTGGGATCCCAAGCTCCTCATCAAGGCTCATCTCTGAGCCACTAGACTCTCCATCAACATGAGAATGCCCAGCAGAAATGTCAGGCATACCAAGGGGTTCAACCACTTTCTCTTTTCCTTTACGTGATGTACTAATCACATTTGCAGGACTGGTATTATGACGCAGCCTGCCACTCCATGGTCTATCAACAGACCGAGTAGATGAGGACTCTCCTGGTCCACTCAAAGACTGTGATTGCTGACCTGCATTCTGTGCAACCACACTTCCACTCGCATCAGCCCCAACAGCTTCTTTTTCAGCAGCATACCAGCTGCTCATCTCATCAAAGACAACATCCTTGCTTACCCTCAACTCACGTGTAGCAGGGGTATAACACTTGTATCCCTTTTGCTCAAGGGAATATCCAATAAACACACATTTTTTAGCTTTTGGATCCAGCTTAGTTCTCAGCTCATCTGGCACATGCACATATGTAATGCATCCAAAGACTTTCAGATGAGACAAATCAGGTTTTCTACCAGTAAACCTCTCCTCTGGAGTTACATCATGTATGGCTATAGTTGGAGTCATGTTCATGATGTATACTGCTGTAGAAATAGCCTCAGCCCAATAGCTATGCGGCATATTCTTCTCTTCCATCAATGCTCGCGCAATCTTAGCAATGTGCCTGTTTTTTCACTCAGCAACTCCATTTTGCTGCGGAGTGTATCTGCATGTAAACTGTCTCCGAATACCATTCTTCTTCAAAAATTCAGAGAACTCATTGGAGAAGTACTCTCTCCCTCCATCTGACCTTAGGCACTTTACATATTTCCCTATTTGCTTTTTAACCAAAACTCTGAAATTCTGAAAGTGAGTGAACACCTCACTCTTCTCCTTCATGAAATATACCCAAACTTTCCTTGTGTGGTCATCAATGAATGTCACATAATACCTGTAGCCTCCCATAGACATGGTCTTCGTAGGACCCCATACATCTGAATGCACAACATCTAATGCATTTCTGCTCACATATCTGTTACGTGGAAATACATGCTTTTTTTGCTTTCCAAATTGGCATGCTTCACATATTCTCTGCATACCTTCCACTTTAAACTTTGGCAATCCTGTCATAATTCCTTTAGTCTGCATAGACTTCATTCTCTGCACATTCATATGTCCAATTCTTTTATGCCAAATGTCTGTGTCTGCAACAATTCCTGAACCATTTGCAAACATCGTAGCACTCATTTTAGGCATGTCTACATTCAACGTAAACATTCTGCCCACTCTGTTGCCTTTTGGAACCAACCTACACTTGTCTTTAAAGTCTTCAACATAACAACCATCAGGGTTAAACCGAACCTACAAACCCTGCTCAATCATCTGGCCAAATGAAACAAGATTCTTTCTTATGTTCGGAATGTGAAGTACATCTACAAGGTACCTCACTTTGCTATCCTGCATAGACAATGGCACATCTCCAACATGGGCAATTGGATGAGCAGTGTCATCCCCTGTTTCCACAAAACCTGGTCTTTCAAGGTTTTTCATCTCCTTGAACCACTCCCCATGACTTGTCATGTGGTTCGAAGCACCTGAATCCACATACCATACATCATCTTTTTGTGCTGCTTCAACATTTTTAGACATGGCATTCACGACATGCTGTATAACAAACAACCTTTCATTATCCTCATTGTTTCTGCTTGAGGATGCATAGTTGTTCTGCTGCACTTTCCCATTTTGCATGTCAACTTGCTTCTTATAACATTCTTCCTGCACATGTCCAGGCTTAGCACAATAAAAGCATTCACGTGCATCATTATATTGCCTTTGCCAATTTCCACATCCTCTTTGACTCCCCCTGCCTCTGAATTTGCCTCTTCCACCTGTGTGTTGTTGATGCTATTGTTCTGTATTCTGGGACTGTTGTTGTTGTTGCTGCTGGCCATAATTCTGATTACCTGTTCGGCCACCTCCTTGACCGCGTCCACGGCCTCCTCTACCTCATCCTCTTCTTGAACTTGTGTAGAAGGCGTGTTGCTCTGAACTGTTTTTGTTTTGTGAAGACTATTGGTCTTCACCCAAGCTCTTCTCTTTTATAATCAGCATAGACACCAAATCTGTAAAGTTGGGAATGTTTTCCCGAGTTTGAATAGACATCTTGAACGCCTTGTATTGTGGCCCGAGACCACGTAGACAGAATTCCACCTTATCATCATCATCTACTGACACATCAATAGATACAAGGGATTCCACAATACCCTTTATCTTCAATGCATAGTCATTCACAGACATGCTCTTTTTCTCCACAGTATGAAGTTCATTCTTCAACTGTATCTTACGTGCCTTGGTATTTGTTTCATAGAGTTTTACTAAGGTGTCCCACGCCTCCTTGGGGGACTTGGCATCAATAGATACAAGGGATTCCACAATACCCTTTATCTTCAATGCATAGTCATTCACAGACATGCTCTTTTTCTCCACAGTATGAAGTTCATTCTTCAACTGTATCTTACGTGCCTTGGTATTTGTTTCATAGAGTTTTACTAAGGTGTCCCACGCCTCCTTGGGGGACTTGGCATCTTGAATGTGCCCAATCATGGTGTCCTGTATACTAATGGAGAGCCAATACATAACTTTCCTGGCTCCTTGGTTCTAGTCTTTAAATTCTTTCACATCTATAGCAGTCGAATTTATGTCCGGTATCTCCGGTGCCTCTTCATGCTCACCTTCTATGTAGTCCCAATAGCCCTTTCCCATCAGGAAATTCATCAACCTGAACCTCCAGGCATGGAAGTTGTTCTTATCAAGCTTCTCAGCCACAATCTAGGTTATGCCATCATTTGACATCTTGCCAGACACACAAATTTACCAGAAACAGCACTCTGGTTTGTCCTGCACAAACTGCTGTATTTTCTGCAGCAGTACTGTAGTACTCTCAAATGTCACAACCAATGACTTCAATATGCATACATACACCCAATGGCAACTGTTGACCTCTTTGCAGCACACACCGTGTCTACACAGCCAATCTGTCTTCCTGCAGTTCTTAAAACAGAGTTCTGCAGAGAATTGATGACTTACCCGAGCCGCAATGCTCAGAATCGCCTGCTTTCTGAAAACGGAGGTCCAGACGCGCCCGAAACGTGTTTTTGGCCTTAAAAATTCTATCCGATAGGACTATATAGTTGCCCTATAGCTTTACTCCCTCGAAGAAAGCTCCTCAATCAGAGATCATTTGCCGGTGCCTTCCGTAGAGCTCCCGACAAGAGTGTAGTCACCAACACAAATAGGGAAGAGTAGTTGAAGCTCTTACCCTCGTACCACTTCCTGTGGTTCTCTTGCTTCCAGCTCAGCCCTTAGCACGAACCAGGCTCTGATACCATGAAAAGATGCAGGAGGGAAGAGAGCTTGAGCTCTTGCAAAGCACACACACACTCACAAAACCCTAATAGAGAACACACAAGGTGAGAGGCTGAAAATCTTCTTCTTCTTCACTCAACACTCAACACACCATATACAAGATAAGAGTAGACACAATATGAAAGGTACTCAACCAAATACATACAAGGGTTCTCTATAGTGTGAACCCAACTAAATGAGATGGCGCTATAACTATGCCAATCTCTAGAATGGCTGTCACACAGCCTGTCATCCCACTGGCCGCATATCACCCATAATCTCACCAACCATGCCAGTGGTGTAAGTGTGGGGCCTATCCCCCAGGCGGGTCATTAGTGTCCACCGCCTCACTAGGCGAGCTCGATATCTCAACATGATAGGCGAGGAGGCAAGGTAGCTACATATTGTGCAGAGGTTTTGAGGTTGGCGATGATATCTTCTTGGAGCCGAAAGCAGAGGAGGAAACATCCCCATACCAATTGGATGCAGGGACGAGGATCCCATCCGATATACTATTGAGCATAGCGAGCCTTTCGCAAGGTAATCATGTGCACGATTCAAGTAGTGAAATCATTATATAATCAATGTCTTAGACATTGACATCCATTTGTACATATAGTAATTGTGGGCTTCTACTATGGGAGGTGGTTACTCGGGACATTCACTGATCGTGGGGACGCTGTCCTAGATTGCTTTGTTGGTACTGGATCCATGGCTACAGCATGCAGGACATGCAGGACAATGCAATGACATTGCATCAGCATGGAGAGTGACGAGGTGTGCCTTAGTTCATGTCTACGACCACTTTTCGTAGTGCACGATGATTTGGGTAACCAGTTTTTTAAGGGTGAGGTTAGTGAGATTGTTCGACGAGAACAGTAGGTGGACATGGGGGCACCATATCATCTAGTCCTCCCGGTACCCCCATGAGCCCAACACAGTTTAGTGCTTTGTCATGGCCACCTGCTGGTGTTCCAATGGAGCCCCAATATCAACATGTCCTGCCACATACATCCCCCGTAGCTTCATTTGCAGTTCCCTCATGGTGGGCACCATGGCCTGATTTTGCAAGGCCACTTTTTCCACCTGCACTCACACCATTTGGTAGAGATCCCTGCCCCATACCACCTCCCTTCTTCCACCGGGGAGTCCGATGTCTGTACTGAGGTTTTCCAGTAACTTATAATGCCATGAAATATATTGGTTTTAGACATTTACTCATATTATTACAATGGCCATGTTTTTGTCTTCTTCATGGCTTATATTTTTGAGATGATGCAATTGGAGTGAGATCTCAACAAGATGAGAGAGAGAGAGAGAGAGAGAGAGAGAGAGAGAGAGAGAGAGAGCGTATGATGGTGACATTAAAACAATAACAATTGTGATTAAAGTATTTTTTGTTATGCTTAAAACAAGAATTCTAGTGCTTGAAAATGTAATTTTTTATTCCTTTTGAAGTTATAAAAATAATAGAGATTGCCTTCTTCTAGACACATCCCATATCACTCTCCCCTAATATCTTCATATTGCAATAGAGTCCTTTGTGAACTTTATGGTTATGGCTTCATCTACTAATCCCTCTAATACTACAATGTTTGCAACCATCTTAAGTAAAGCTCTTCAATCTTTCATGCAACTCAAAGAAAAGGAACCTAGACTGGATGCCATCTTGGAGGCATGGACAACAACTTCTAAAGTAAATGAGCTCTACAAGAAGTTGAAAACATGCCAAGCGGTAGACCTTGCAGACAAGAACATGTTAGAGGTGAAAGAAGCTTCAGCCACATTAGGATGTGGAGAGCTTTCGGCATCATTGAAGAGGCAAAGGAGGATCCTCTAAGAGCTGAAGTTTCCATCTTCATTCGCAAGCTAGGGTAGACGAAAAAGGCGCCCCTTGAGTGGGCAATCCCCAACCCCCCCCTTGAATGGGTATCTCTACTACATGCTAATTGTTGATGATTATTCGAGGGACATGTGGGTGTTTCCTGAAGCATAAATCAGGTGCTTTCCAATACTTTTCCACGTGAGCTCGATTAGCCACTAATCAAATGGGCGTCTTGATTAGGATTTCTCGTAGTGACAATGGTGGTGAGTTTATCTCCCATCAATTTACTAAGTTCTTGCAAGAACAGGGAATTGAACACCAACTCATCTCCACCAACTCCCCCTCACAAAATGGAGTGGTTGAGTGCAAGAATCGAACTGTAATGGATATGGCACGCTCCATAATCTATGTAGCTGAGCTGCCTACATGCCTTTGGTTAGAGTTGGTTAACACTACAGTGTAGCTTCTGAATCGTTGCCCCACGGTCGTTGTTCCTCTAGGACCTTGTTTGAGGCATTTAATGGCAAAAACTGATTGTTTCCCATTTTTGTGTCTTTGTCTATCAAATGGATGTCAAGAGTGCCTTCCTCAATGGAATTCTCAAGGAAAAGGTCTATGTTAACCAACCTCTGGGTTTCCCACTCCATGGGTATGAGGACAAAGTCTTCCACCTGCATAAAGCTCTTTATGGGCTTAAGCAAGCCCCCCGAGCGTGGTATCATCGCATCGACATAGTTTTACACAACCAAGGTTTTCAACCATCTCACTGTGATCCCAATATCTATATCCACATAGATCAAGGGATGGTTTGCTACCTAGTGTTGTATGTCGATGACCTCATCATTTTTGGTTCAAATCAAGCCAAAGTGGTTGATATCATGGCACAACTGAGATGACCTTTTGAGATGACTTATCTCGGTCTTCTCTCATACTTCCTTGGCATGGAGGTGGTCCAACATCCTGATGGTATTTTTGTGTCACAACAAAAGTACTATCTTCAACTCATTACTTCCTACTTTCCTGATGGTGCTATCGTTGTGGCTACCCCATTGGATCTAACCACCAAACTATCAAAGGAAGAGGACTCACCTTTACATGAAGAGCGAGCCTATCGCCAAGTGGTTGGGAAACTCACACATGAAGAGCGAGCCTATCGCCAAGTGGTTGGGAAACTCATATGGCTCACAAATTCTTGACCTCACATTTCCTATTGCACATCCATTTTAAGTTAGTATTTCAATGCTCCTAAGGGGACATAGTGGAGTTCAACAATGAGGGTTGTTCGCTATCTAGCAGGTACCTATATGTTTGGACTTCAGTACAGTCATGGGATCACCTTGTGTGGTTACACGGACTCCGACTGGGCTGGTGATTTTGATTCCTAGCATTCTCATGGTGGTTATTTGTACTCCCTTGGATCTTCCCCTTTCTCTTGGTCTAGCAAGAAGCAGGATACCATTCTAGGTTCTTCCGTTGAGGCCGAATACCGGGCCCTCTATGATGCCACCACACTGAGGCTACGTATCTTTGTCAGCTCTTCTTACGAAGATGCACATTCCCATTGACACCACTTTTACCATCTTCGTCGACAATCAGGGTGCGATTTCCCTTGCTAGAAATCCTATTTTTTCTAATTGTACCAAGCATGTGGGTGTTCATTTTCATGTTACCGGGGAACAAGTTGATCTTGGTACCATTAGGCTCCAGTACATTCCTACGGCAACAATCATGCTAGCATCCTTACAAAGTCCGTTAACCAGCCCTTCCTCGAGCATCGCAAACGGATCAGGATCGGTCCTCCACCATCACCCTCCACATATCAAGAGGGGATCTTCCTCTCTATTCAGATTTATCATTGTTGCATCAGGCACATGATTCAGTGAGGCACATGAAAACCCCATGAGGGCATGACTCATGTGAAAACCCACTGCATTGTATTACCGTCTTGCATTCCCTTTGCATAGCATTTTGTTTTTTGTGTTTGGGGCGCATATGTGAATGAAAACCCAAAAATGGGCATTCATACATATGAAAACCTCTTGCATTGTGGCATTGATCCAATACCGCCCAAACTCAAGATTCTACACTTATCGAAGAGCACATGTTCTACATCGTTGAAAAACCAAAGCCACATCCTCTTCATGTTCCTCTTCAACCCCTTTTCAACTTCTCTCATGGTCCCCTTTTGGCCTGAGAGGGGGTGTGTGAAAACATGCCCAGACCTGCTATTTTATCCAGCCCAAAAGGGTATTTTTGGCATTTTACTCGTCTTTGCTACTCGTCGACAACTTTCCTTGACCGACCAACAGTCCTACTACATATATAAGAAACTCAACATTATTCACAAACGCAACAGAATCATATAGCTCTGAGTCTTGTTGCAGCCAATGCTTGTTCATCTACAAGCAGTGCATCTTTACCTTTTGCTGCTGTTGGTGTTTTTGCATCTACAAGTTGAGCATCCTCTTCAATCTGCATTTTTACCTACAACTACTGTTCTGATGTAGTCTTCGTCTACAACACCTCAACGTTACTCGTTATGTAGTACCTTTCGCCTACAGTTTTGCCTACAGTATATCTGTGTTTTTACCTACAACTACTATTATGCAATAGCCTTTGGCTACAGTACATCACCGTTTCTCAAGCGCTGTTTTGCAATAGCTTTCACCTATAGTATATCACTATTTTATCTATAGCACATGGGAGAGCATCTCTCTCTGCTACAGTATAGCTTTCCAGCAGTTTTACTTCAACATCTACTACCTCGGGATCGCGACCCTCTTCGCCCTCATTCATCATCACCGAGACAACAGCCCGCTCTGCTCCTTTACCTTGACATCGGGACGGCAGCCCTCTTTGTTCATTTCTTCAGGAGACAACAGCCTACCATCTACCTTGGATTGTGGCCTTCTCCACCCTGTGCATGACATCAGCCCTCCCTGCTCCTTCAGAGTCTCACACTAAGCTCTTGTACTGGATTTCATCATATATACACTCACTCATTTCATGCTGTGTTGATTTACTTTGATCTCTCATACATTTGGTCCTTTCGTCCTTTTTCCCTCACAGATTGTCTCTAAAGTTTTGGAAACAAATGGCTTGCTATTTTGCTACAATTTTTTACATCTTTACATGAAATCTTGATTTGGTATCTTTTGCATGCAACTTTACTTTGGAAAATTTGCATGAATACTTCCTCTATGATATCTTTTATGTGTTGTAAAAATGGCTTAATGTTTATTGTGTTGTTAGGGTTAGAGTGGGCATTATGGATTCTATGTTTGATTTTGGGTCTAATGATTATTGTCCTTGTTTTTTTACTTCAATATATTCATATACATGTGTTTGTGTGATTTGTCTTAAGATGAAATTGTTCGTACAATTCCTTGGTAATTATTTGTCTAGATTTGAATGAAAGAAATAATAATCAAGTGCTCATGGTTGCCATTGCTGGCTTGGCACAGCTGAAGGTTTGAAGCATGATCAAGTTATAGGTCGATCAATTGACTTATTTTCTCTTTAGATTCTATTTCTTGAAAAAATACGGTTGTGGTGGGGCTAAATTAAATGTGAGCTCTGAAAACTTAGCTCGAAGTTTTTAGCTTGAAAATTGTGCACGTGATTGGTGACTAACATACTAGGATTTCAAAATATCATGCAAACCATCAACAAGGGTTAATATTAGTACTATGTAAACTAGTATTTTTATAATATGTTAGTATGGTGTAGCCTTAAGTTTAACCATGCTTGGATGAGCAAGCTAAATATGCATTAGTAGCACACGTAAAATGCTATTTGACAAATGACCAATTGTTATCTTTAAAAAATCATGAATGGTGTTTGGCATCTTTCTTGCCTTATTGGAAAAATAAAACTACATGCACAATATTCATACTAATTACACAATCAATAATTGATAGCCTATGTATGTAATTGAGTGTATGAGTTTGAGTAATCTTGTTTGATTGACCATATTAAAGGTGATTAACCAAGCAAGATTAGGGCCATCTATTTGTTATAAAAAAAAAAGTTGAGATTAGATTTTCCATTCTCCTGTTAACACTATTACCATGTTAAATAAAAGCACCATGCACCATCAACGAGAGCAAGTCATGCTTGCATGAAATTCAGTCTAGATGGTGATGCAAATGTAGCAATGAGAGTTGTGCTTTGCAAGAATTGCAAGAGAATTAGTGATGTAATGGCGGCCTACACACATAAATGGTGTGTTTACATATATGGAGTGGGTCGTATGTTTGCAAGAACATATGCGAGAGTTTTTATATCAAGAACCAAGTCATTTTTTTATGTGAGTGGTTAGGAGTGAACAAGGTCTTGCATCACTCTCACAGACTATGCTTAGTACACCCACATTTATATGTATGGTCACATTTTTATGAACGCCTATTCTATCTTCCGTAAAGATAGGAGTAAACAAGATCTCGCATCACTCTCACATATTAGATTAGGAAAGGAAACACTACCCTTGGTGGCTTGAAATAAAGTTCAAACAATGTCTAGAGAGGAGAAACACACATATGAGAGGCATCTTAAGGGTGAAATGAAGTTCGAACAATGTGTAGAGGAGGAGAAACATACATATGAGAGGTATCGTAACGGTGAGTGTAGATCAAATTCTAGATCCTCAAATAATTTGGATGAGGAAGTCTAAACAATGTGTAGAGGAGGAGAAACACACTTATTAGAGGCATGTTAAGGTGCAATGTTAATCAGATTCTAGATCCTCAAATAATATGGATGAGGAAAGCATCATAGAAGAGGAGAGAAACATCATCACCAAGCGACACAAAGAAAAGGAAACAAGGATGCTTCACAAAGGGAATGGCCAAAGAACACCTTCATTGTATATTATCTTGTGCTATGGGTACTGCATAATCTCATAAGGTTAGTAAATTGCTATGTGTTTTCTCTAACATGGTGAGGGCTCCATTCTTGAGTTGGGTGATGGCAAGGGTTCCCTCGCTATGATGGAAGTGGATAAGGAGATATATGATTCATACTTGAGGGGTTTTATTAGTGATTATTACATAGATGAGGGGACTTCTGCACTCTTTATCTTATGAATGTCGATGCGGATGATGAAGAGCTTAATCTTTAGATTCCATGAAATTAGTAAGAAAAAACATCTTGGTCTATTAAAAGTTATCTAATATAATCTTATTTATGTTATAATGTTTTTCCTTGTTACACAGAGGAGGTGGCATCATTTACGAAGAGTAGCTCATAATATGACTACATGCCAAAGGAGGAGAGTCATGTTCACCTTTCATTATATTGATGATTTGGCACAAGAGATATATATTCTTTCTCTTCTTGTGTATTTGCTTTTCAAATTTTGATTGGGCACACTACACCTATTTAGCTTGAATACTATGCCTACTCTCAATGGTGTTTTGGGATTTTGTTTGGGCACCATGCATACTTTTGCATAGTGTTTTGGAAAACATTGCCATTGATGATTTGAGATTTTGTTTGGGGACTATGCATACTTTTGCAGTTCTCTCACACTTACATATTTTTGGACATGATGTTAGTGTTTTGGATTTTTAAACACTTATTATATACGGCCTCATATTTACCTAACCCTATTGCCTCAAAAGTTTTGGAACAAAATGCTTGCTAGACTATTGCCTCTAAAGTTTTGGAAACAAAAGGCTTGCTATTTTTCTACAATTTTTTACATCTTTACATATGATCTTGCTTTAGTACCTTTTGCATGCAACTTTACTTTTTGGAAAAAATATTGCATTATCATTTGCATGAATTGTTGCCATGATATCTTTTATTTGTTTTAAAGATGACTTACACTTATAGTGTTGTTAGGTTTAGGGTGGGCATTATGGATTCTAGGTTTCATTTTGGGTATAATGATTATTGTCCTTATTTTTTAACTTCAATATATGGAATGCATACATATTCATATACATGTGTTTGTGTGATTTGTCTTAAGATGAAATTGGTTGTACAATTCCTTGGGTAATTATTATTCTAGATTTGAATGAAATAAATAACAATCAAGAGCTCATGGTCATATTAGATTCTATTTCTTGAAAAAATACGGTTGTGGTGGGGCTAAATTAAATGTGAGCTCTGAAAACTTAGCTTTGAGTTTTTGCTCAAAAATTGTGCGCATGTGATTGGTGACTAACATAATAGGATTTCAAAAAACCATCAACAAGGGTTAATTTTAGCACTATGTAAACTTGTAGTTTTATAATATGTGAGTGTGGTGTAGCCTTAAGTTTAACCATGCTTAGATGAGCAAGCTAAATATGCATTAGTAGCACATGTAAAAAGTTATTTGACAAAGGACCAATTGTTATCTTTGAAAAATCATGAATGGTGTTTTGGCATTTTCATAACTTATTGGCAAAATTGAAGTACATGCACAATACTCATACTAGTTATACAATTAATAATTGATATCTTATGTATGTAATTGTGTGTATGATTTAAGTAATCTTGTTTGATTGACCATATTAAAGGTGATTAACCAAGCAAGATTAGGGCCATATATTTGTAAAAAAAGTTGAGATTAGTATTTTTCTTTCGCATGCTACATTATTACCACATCAAATAGACATGGATCCCAATCATCGAGGAAGTACACACACTCTTTTTATTATTTTGCTTAAAAAAAATTTAGATTAAATAAATAAATCAATAAGCGTGTATATGAGATTCGAGTCGATGTATGGCACGCTTAACGATAAGTAATTCTTGAATTTCTTAACTATAACATGATCACCTTGGTCTATGTGACTCATAGAATAAACACTTTTAGTGGTAAAGAATTAGAAGATAGAATATTTTAGTTTAACTAGATTTTAGGTATAACCTTCACGAGGGGCTATTTTCCGAAGCGTTTATCTTTTTTGTGTTTAGAATATTTTAGTTTAACTAGATTTTAGGTATAACCTTCACGAGGGGCTATTTTCCGAAGCGTTTATCTTTTTGTGTTTAGAATCAGATTTTGATGTAAACACAAAAGTTTTAGATGACGAGAAACTCTATAAGAGTGTATGAGACTCTAGAAAGCCAAATCCCTTTTGTTTTTTAGTTATTCGAGTGTACAAAGCGGGACACTTAGCTGTTTTTGACAATTTTATACTAAGAACACAACTTTAGCCATTTTGAATGCTCTCGAAAAGACCTTAAACTTTTTTTTAGAGAGCCATCATAGAGATATATTCTAAAGAGAGTTAGAGACTCTTGAACTTTGTAGTTTAGACTTTTCTGTGATTCCAAATAGATTGAAAGATATTGTTCTTTTTCAAAGAGGGAAATTGTCAGGCTTTGCCTTGGAAATGTCTACCAAGATTGACTATCTCACCTACATAGAACATGAAAGACTAATTAGTAAGCATACTTGAAGGAAATATATAGATAAGATCCATCATAGATTCTCATAGTGATTAGACATAGTATTTGGGTTTGATGCCAGTAAGATCCGCAAACGACTAAGTTTTAAAGCATCAAATAAAATGAGAGAAGTTAAAAATTGCTTAAGTTTAAAGTATGGTTATACTTGACGTTGATTGTTGTGATTGATCTGAACATGTTTTCTCATAAAGCCTCATGGATTAGCTATGTGTATTATATAATATTTGTGACTTGTAATCATTGCCTTATTTTGGAATGAATGATTGATATGCATGTAACAGGGATGAGACTCGACATGAGAATGAGATTAAGGCCGGTCATCCTTAGACAAGGAATGCCAAACTGTGAATGAGATTTATTCCCTTTGGGTAGAACTGGAGAAGGATGAGAATGAGATGGAGGTGAACCCAAGATGACCGCGATTTACAGGGGAGGTTGGGTGGACTAGGGCAATGCCCTAGATCTATTGGTCATTATGATCAACCATATTGTGGAGCATGGTGATGATGACATAATCTTTGAGATGGACACATATATGGAGATTGATTGAGATGTTATGCTTTAATAATGGATAGAGATTTATATTATGTGAATGTTTGTTTGAGATTCTATGATTCTTTGCTTATGTGATAAGAATATTGGATATGGCATGCATACTTGTTTTGCTATTTGAGAGGGTTGATTTGATTGTATTGCTATGTAGAAATAGCATGATTAAGTGAGTTTTAATATTTTCTTAAATTAAGTTATACGATGAAGATATGGCTAGATTTGGGACTGTCACAGTTGTTGGCATTAGAGCATAGGTTGGGAAGTCCACACTTAGTTGTGGATGTTCTAGGTCTTGGGTGACTAATATTATTTTTTATTTTTGTAATACAACCAGGAGTTTCTTTTCTTTGTAAAATCTTTTACAATTTTGCTGTACAATCATAAGATGTCTGCACATCAAAAAAATTCAATAGATAATCAACCCAAGGCAAGAAGAGGAGATTTTACAGGGATTAGAGGGTGGGTGTAACTCCAGAGGAAGTTATCAAAATTATTGATAGGAATCAAGAATTGGAAGAAAGAATGAGAGCCATGCACATTCGAGCTTCCATGGATTTGAATGAAGAAGAAGGGGGTGGTCGAGAAGATGAAGAGATACAAGATCGTTTAAATTCTGATGACATGGTCAACGAGAAGGGCAAGGAGCAAGAAATTTTGATGTACGATAAGAAGAACCTGGTGAAGTTTCCATAAGCCCACAATTAAGAGTTACTGTATAGGGTGGGTTTGATCTTTCAATACATCGAGATATTAAGGAGTTCCAGGAGACCTTGAAAATTGCTATGGGCACACAGGTCTTAAATCTGGTCATTTAGATGATTTTGCCCTCAAACAAGTTACAAAGAAAGGCTCATTACCAACCTTTAATGAGAAGGGAAAGAGGAGCGAAGAAGCGGAAGAGGAGCGAAGAAGCGAAAGCATGGATTGAGCAACTTGAAGATTATTTTTAAACCTTTAATGGGAAGGGGAAGAGGAGTGAAGAAGCAGAAGCATGGATTGAGCAACTTGAAGATTATTTTCGAGCATGTAACTTCAATGATTGAATATCACATGGCCTCTAATCAAAAGGCATATGATTCAGCCTTACTATCCACCATAATATCATATGGAGAAAATGAAAGAATTTTTAAACTTAGAATAGAAGGCACTTACTATTGCAGAATATCATGACAAGTTTTGGGACTTGCAAAAATATTCACCCTCTTTAGAAGGAAAGAGCTTCTCTATTTGTGAATGGCTTAAACATGAAAATTAAATTTTTGATTAAGGGTAAGAAGCCAAGTATAGTCCAAGATGTTATTCTGTGCACCATGACATATGAGAACAAATGTGAAAGAAACTAATATCTACTAATCTTAAGAAAATCATCTATTATAGTGAATTCCTAAATATGTTCGAGTGAGGAATCTAAAAAAGATTTCATGTAGTACACTATTTTCTTATTAAATAGTAAATTATCATCGTGAAGTAAATAAGGTAGGTTGAAAAATCTATATCTATTGTGGAGGTTGCAACTCCATCAATAGAAAGATTATGTAACCACATTTTTCCATAAAGTTTGAAAGTGTTTTGTAAGCTCCTTAATGGAAGAAAGAATAGAGGATCACACTCTCGAGGAATAAATTTGACTATGTCTAAAGCTAGTGAAAATAAGAGTTTGCAAATTGATTGATTACTTTGAAGTTTAAGATAATATAATGATAATAGTTTTCATGAGATTTATCATGGTTTATTAAGTTGTGATTCTAAGATGACTTATTTATGACATGGATAGTGATTGATTTACAAGATCAATTTACTTTACGTAATAGCTTAAGATCTATCTAGTTTCTTATTTAGAGTTAAATTTTATGGAATTAAAACTAATATGCTCTTACTCTAGAGTTTAGGAGGCCTACTAAACTCTAGCGTATACATGATGACTACTTAACACATAAAATCATTTATCCAAGATAAGATCTATCAAAGATATGAATGAAAGGGAGCACAATACTGAGAGAAAAGAATACTATAATATTGAGAGTCTAATACATGCACTAAATATCGAGTATGTTGATTTTCTCCAAGAGATAGGTAAGAAATGAAGAATCAAGCTAAGAGCTGATTACATCAAGTTAAGATCTTAGATAAGTAAGTCATCAAGTCATTCGTTCCAAGGCTACTTGAAGAAATCTCAAGGCGAAGACACATGGATATTTATAGTTTTCTTGAAAGACAATAGCATATTTTTCAAGTTACTATATCAAGTATAATAATTGAAAAAGAAAAACTATTTCTCAAGGTCTAATGATTGAGGATAAGATGTTTTTATCATTGAGGATGACAATTTCTTAACGGGGAGAGAATGTAATATACCTCCCAGTTTAACCAAGTTATGATTAAAGACAATCTTAAGTTTGGATGCTACAAATTTCAGTAATGAATTCTAACAGTTTTTCAGTAGAAGCAAAAATTCTAAGTGTTAAAATTAAGTCAAGTTTGAGTTTTCTATTAGTTAATATGCTCAAAGGCAATCTTTAAGTGTGTATATGGACTTGCAAATCAAAATTTGACAAAAAAAAAAAAAAGCAAAACGTGACCTCTCTTTGGAGATAACCTTCACATACATTGAATTTGGCAATTCTTCCCACGATGGGTTGTAGACCACGCACGTTCTGGTAATTTTAGATTCCCACAGACTAGTTTCTAATAATTAAGCACAAAGTTATACATGTTGCAAGTTGTATAGCCCTGACAACAGATCCAAGAGGGTGGCGAAATCTGCAAACAACACTTCCACAGCTTTTGGAGAGTAGACATGGATCCCAATCACTCAAGACATCATTAAATACATTGAGGAAGTACACAAACACTTATTTTACTATTTTGCTTTAAAATCTTTTGAGATTAAATAAATAAATTGGTAAGCATGTATACGGGAGAACCTGAGTCGATGTATGGCATGCTTAACGACGATGAGTAATTCTTGACTTTCTTAATTATACATGATCACCTTGGTGTATGCGACCCATAGAATAAACACTTTGGTAGTGAAGAATTAGAAGATAGAATAATTAACTAGTTTTACTAGATTTAGGTATAACCTTCACGAGGGGCTATTTTGCAAAGTGTTTATCTTTGTGTGTGTTTAGAATCAGATATTGACGTAAACACAAAAGTTTTAGATGACGGGAAACTCTACAAGAGTGTATGAGGCTCTAAAAAGCCAAACCTTTTTTTTTAGTTATTCAAGTGCAAAGTGGGGCACTTAGCTATTTTTTGACAGTTTTATGCTGAAACACAACTTTAGCCATTTTGAACACTCTCAAAAAGACCTTATAACTTGTTTTTAGAAAACCATCATAGAGATATGTTCTAAAGAGAGTTAGAGGCTCTCAAACTTTATAGTATTAACTTTTCTCTGATTCCAAATAGATTGAAAGATATTGCTCTTTTAGAGAGGGCAATTATCAGGCTTTGCCTCGAAAATGTCTACCAGGATTGACTATCTCACCTACATAGAACATGAGAGACTAATTAGTAAGCATACTTGAAGTAAATATATAGATAAGTTCCATCATAGATGCTCATAATGATTAGACATAGTATTTGGATTTGATGCGAGTAAGATCCACAAACGACTAATGAGAGAAGACAAAGATTGTTTAAGTTTAAAGCATGGTTATACTTGAAGTTGATTGTGATTAATTTGAACATTTTTTCTCCTAAAGACTCATGGATTAGAGATGTGTATTATACAAGTTCGATCGAACATTCGAATCTTGTTATGATTACTTTATATAGAAATTCAGCTACATATGATGCCTTGCATTCTTTCATTGCCTTTGCTTCCACCCATTTAGTGTAATAGTTTATTGCCACTTAGGTATATATTTTTGCTTGTCCTTGGGGGCTGCTGGTTTGAATGGACCTACAAAGTCTAGTCCCTATTTCAAAAGGCAATACCGGATTGTGTGACATTCTATCTGAAGCATTGGTTGTCCTCTTGTCCTTTGGCACATGTCACATTCCTTTGCAAAGGTGTGAGCATCCTTAAGTGTTGTTGGCCACCACAATCCTACTTAGAACACTATTCTTAAGTGTTGTCATCCTGTCCTTTGGCACATGCCACATTCTTTTGCAAAGGTGTAAGCATCGTTAAGTGTTGTTAGGCACCATAGTTCTACCTGGAACACTATTCTTCTTGCAATTTCTCCTAAAAATTGTCCTCCATTGACTCCTTGTTGGTGTATTGCTGCCAACACAACTTGCTACTCATGCTCTGGTGATCTACATGTTCCCCACCAAAAGATAATGCCTATGAACTATAGTGCTAATTTGCATGCTTAAACAATGCAAAATAAAGACTCAACGGTAAGTGAACATGAATAGATGCACTCTAGACAGTATACAGATAGAACATAATGAGCATTATAGACTGAACCATTAAGTAAAAGATAACAGTGAGCTCCAAAATACTCAGTCTAGCTTCTAATTTGAATTCTGACTCCATCATCGACGACTAGCTATCGCCATACAACAAGACTTTCTTCTCACAAGACCATCCTAGCCATCAATGACATAGCAAACATTCAATGCTAATTGGTACAATCCTCTCTGTGCTTCCACCTATGCTATCCTCCCTGTTCTTCCACCTATGCTATCCTCCCTGTGCTTCCATTTATGCTATCCTCCCTGTGCTTCCACCTATGCTATCCTTTTTCTATCCATATAAAGCTCATCTGGGTACTACCCGCTGTGTAAAAAGGTTGTTACAAGGAAAGATTGGCGGCTCTTGATGAGTCCGTTTTACAAGTGAGACAACTGGAAGTCTATTGGTGGTGAACTACAGGGCTGTGCACCCACCAAGAGAAACCAAGTTATAGGTTGCCCACTAGAGGGCTAGGAGCCCGTCCAATGTGAACTCTCAAGGGTTGTCCACTTTGCACCAAGCTCACAAGCCACCATCTTAATGCTAAACAACCCACTTGCTCCGCGTAGGCAGGGACTCCACTGGTGAAAAGCCTCTCACGGTGGCCCTGGACCCTTGCCTCTCCACCCTCCACGCCCACCATTAACCCGCCTCCTCCCCTCCATGGCGGCCAACAACCCCCATCACGGACTCGTCCTCTCGTTTGAATTTTTCAGAATCAACTCTACGTTTCTCGTTGAAATTGGATGAGTTGACTAGAAAGCTCCTTCCTAAAGAAAATGGAGCCATTCCGTGCAATTCTTTATTATTCAGGGATCTGCAGATAATTGGAATTACGGGAAATAGTGTACACTTAATCTATGCAGTTAATGTCCCTTAAATAGGAATCGCATGATTATCAATCGCAGCAAAAATGGGTGATCTAGTATTGTATGAGGATGACAAACTTGCTTTGGAGATTGCATACTTCCGAAATGCTGTAGAAACATTGGGTGGATCTACTACGGTACCAGCAGCTGTGGCTGTTTATTGTTATTAATCTCTTTCTTTGTTAATTAGTGTCATTAATCTCCATCAATCCGCTATGTCTTCAGTGCTTAATTGATGTACTAATGCTAGATTTGAAGTAAAAAAAGCCCCTTGCTATGCATAATCAAGGCTTAAATGGTTTGATTCTTTATTTACCACCGTTATCAAATCCATTTGGCTGGCAAAATGCATATCGCTTAGATTAGCATTTCTTCTTGAACATCTTTACTTGTCTGATCTTTTTTTATTTTTACTTCTGGTCCTATTTATTGCTTAAGAACTCATCCTACTCAAGCTTTTTGCCTTGTTCATGTTTAACCCCATAGCTTACCATGTATCCTGGCATGACTATCATCATCAGGGAGTGGATGACCCAACATGTCTAAGGTTCCTCCGAGCTCGAAGCATGGATACCGACAAGGGGGCCAGGATGTTTGTGCACCATCAGACATGGAGAGCTTCATTTGTACCCCTCGGCCACATCCCTGCAGACCAAGTGACCTTGGAGCTCAACACCAACAAAATTGCCCTTCAGGGCCACTCCAAGAAAGGGCTCCCTCTCATGATTGTTCAAGGTTGCAAGCACTACCCTAACAAGCAAGATTTCGAGATGTTTAAGCGTAAGTATAATGTTTGTTGAGGGTTTACATTGGCCTATTTCTGTGTATGCTGCCGTGGCCACACATGCTAGTGTGGCCGTATTTCATGCTGTCATGGCCGTACAGGCTATCCATTAATGGTCATACATGCTGTTGTGGCTGTGCATTCCATATCGCCATAGCTGTACATGCTATCATATTATCATATTGTCATGGTTGTACAGGCTATCATATTGTCATGCTATCATGATTGTACAATATACATGCTATCATGTCTGTACACGGTGTCATTCATGGCCATGCGTTTTATGCTATCATGGTAATAATACATGCTATGGTGGCTGTACAATATACATACTATCATGGCTGTATATTCTGGCAGATAATTGCAGTGGTGGCCATCAAAAGATGAGCAAAAATGCTGCATTATTTTGTGATTTATGCTATGTAGACCACTATTTAGGTTTTAAGGCTCGTGGGTCCCTCTGTTGTGCAGGCTTTGTGGTACATTTACTAGATAAAACCTTGGCTAGGTAAGAAACTTGCTCATTTTAAACAGATGATCAGAGAGAAATTGCATTATTGCCATTCAGCTTTTGCTGGTCCTTGTTGAGATTGTCTAATCCAATATCCATTCAACTTCAAAAACCAACATCAGAAACAGAATCTCATGTATAGGTAGATGCTCTAATTTTACATCTAATTATTGCTTCTTGTTCACAACTGTAGCGCACCTCCTGGCATCCAAAAAATGCTTGTGATAGTAGACCTAAACCATTTGAGCTACAAAAATGTAGACATGAAAGGCTTCAGGACAGGATTTCAACTTTTGCAGGTAACCCCACATTTGGCAAAATGTATGGAATTTGAGTGCTGTTTTGACAATGTGGACAAAAGACTGTTATGACTCCGGAGTGTGATGGATTTGTGCAGAATTATTATCCAGAGAGACTGGGGACTTCATACATAGTAAACACACCCAAATTTTTCATCAGTGTATGGAAGATGATCTGTCGCTTCTTGGACACAGCAACAAAGGAGAAGGTGCTCATTCTTTCCTTAACTCTATATGTGAATGTTAGGATGCTTATGCACCAATTTGTGCTGGTGGGTTGGCAAGGAGTGAGGGTCTTTATTCTTTGGATGTGATGAACGGAGGGGTTTGCTTGGTTATGTCTTATAAATGGTGGAAATCTTTTCCATTTATTGTTCAGTGGCAAACTTGTAACCAGCTGCTCACCAGGTTTTAAACGACAAATGCCGTTGGTGATGGAGATCTTTGGCATGTCTTGTTGAGGATCTGAAGGTTCAGGGCATTTTTTCACATGCAGAAGCCTTAATCATACATTATTGAGTTAAATGCACAATTTTGTCTGAGTTCTCATCCACAGAATGCTTGCAGAATATCTTCGATCACCGGGTTTACCCTCTCTGTCTGCCCATCAGTTTCTGGGTTTGATCCATCTTCTGGATTCTCGTCCACAGAACGCTCACAGAATATCTTCGATCATGTGGTTTACCCTCTCTGTCTTCCCATCAGTTTCCGGATGATAGATAGTACTAAGGTCCAGAGATGTACCCACAGCTTTGAGAAAGCAGTCAAAAGCAGGATGTGAATTTAGCATCTCGATCATTGACTATCCTTCTAAGCAATCCATTAAGTGTGAATATTTCCTTTAAAAAGACTTTAGTAGCATCAAGTACAATATAGGTCCTTTTCACTGGAATCAGATGAGTGACTTTCGTCAAACGATCTATCACGACCAAGATAGAATCATACCTTGCATTAACTGAAGGTAATCCAGTAATGAAATCCATACTTATGCACTCCCATTTCACATGTGGGATGTTTAAAGGATGCAACTTGCCTAGCGTTTTTATTCTTTTGGCCTTGATCTTTTGGCAGACTAAGCATTGACGAATATGTTGTAGTACATCCTTCTTAAGTCCGGGCCAAAGAAAGCCCTTCCTTGTGGCCATGAAAGTCTTCACATAGCCAGGGTGTAAGATCCCTCTAGGATTCAACCTAATACACAGGCACAGACAAGGTTAGAGAAACCAAATAAAAGGGCTGCAGGCAAGCTCACCATCCAATGTAACTTCTGGAGGGTCTACGTTTGTGTGCTCTGTTGCTCACTTCTTCTCTATTAAACTCTTGCACATGCAGTATACCTCAGGGAGCAAGAGGTGCCCGGGCGGCCGTGGGGTGGGATGGGTGCGTGGGTGCGGGGGTGGGGGGCTTGTGCCAGTGGGGGGCTCCAGCTTTACATCCACGCAATTTTTCTTCTCTGGACTGTTTGATTTGTGGGTCAGCAATCAAAAAAATGTAGCGGGGTGGGTTGTCTTAAACAGCTAGTACTTTACTTAATTGCAATGCCAGGTGAAACAAGGAATGGGTATGCACTGGTCCTGGGAGCTTATGGATGATGGGTGGTAGAATTTTTGTATTGAGCAGCAATTTTGGAAAGGTCCTTGAGCTCAATGCTCTTTTCTTTTTTGGGTATGTGTGGCAGGTCGTATTTTTGGAGAATCACGAGATCACAGAGGTGCTTCTCTCTCAAGTGGATGACACTATCCTCCCATCAATGTATGGTGGCAAGGCAGAGCTTGTGTTGCTTCAAGATGCTCATGTGCCCAATGACCCTGGGCCTGCTGCAGCACTAAACTGATTGCTCCTCATGACTCAACTGCCCTCCTTTCCTTTTCTTTGTCACATGCTAAGGTAACGTAAGTGTTTGTTGTATGCTGATAAGGAAAGGAAGGGCAGATCTGCTTTTCTTTAAACTATGAAAGAAAGGAGAATGAAACAACCAAGGCCCTCACAAGTCATGTTTTTGCTTCAACCGGATAGCTGCTGCAGGTTGTACATGCAAGAAGCCATGTAGGTGGCAGCATTATGGTGACAAAAATTAAATATCTTAATGTGAAGGCTTTAAGTTTTAAGACTATGCTTGAAAATAACCACCATTTATAAACAATGACATAGGGTTTCTAGCAGTTAGTGAAGAGAGCCTAATGGAAGCAATGATTGTTGGTTGAAATTTTGGGAGTCCAATTGCTACAGCATGCTGAGCTTATGAAAACAATCGCGGAATCATGCTGTTTGGTTGACTACAAAAAGTGTAACCTACAGTAAAGGTGGAGTTTGTAGGTATACTATGAGACTACAGTCAAGTATCTAAAATGACTCAACAAGAGCTTGCATGTGAGGTAGGTCCCCTCGATTTTGTCAAGGAACACTTCGTCAATCTCTTCTCGTTTTCACATAGGTCTGCCTAGGATAACCTTCTATCTATTATTCTCACTACTAGTACTTGACTTGGTGCTGTTGTGGCTTGTGCATTGCCCTCTTGGTATTACACTATTGCCATGTGGCACGTGGCTAGAGAGAAGCTCTCAAACCTGCCACATGGTATAGATATGGGATTAATTTTCCGCATTGCTGCCTAAGTGATTGTGCTACCTTCAGAAGAGAGAGCATGTGGTAGGAGAAAGAGCATGCAAGTAATGGACCCATGCGTAAAAATAAAACTTAGCAATATTTTAATTGCCAACTTGTGAGCTTATATTTAAATGAGTGACTATACGTGTGATTACACTCATAATGTGAGATGTGCATATGTTTCGTTGGGATGAACACTACTATAAATATGTATGTGTACATGTGTGTGGGTTCACACATCTCTCTCTCTCTCTCTCTCTCTCTCTCTCTCTCTCTCTCTCTCTCTCTACTGTCGCCCGCTAGTCCTTCCGCTCGCACTGTGCACCCGCTGCCCATCATCCCCTGTTTCACCTCACCTATTGTGCCCACAGCACACCCCATCTCTCTCTTTCCATCTCTGTTCACCGCTTGTTGTTCGCTACTGTCGCTCACTAGCCCCTCCGTCTCGTCGCCCTGCTGGCGCTATGTTGGCTCGTCTACCTGTTTGGTAGCCCCTGTGCCTCCCTTTTCCTACCCACCCTTCCTCAGGCTCCCAAGGCAGCAACATAGTTTATCAGACATATGTCATAGATCTCCAATAAGATCAACTGAGGAGCCAATTATGTTAAAAATTTATCAAGACGTCCAAAAAGGTTGTAATTGTGTGATATAATTCATACAATTTGTTATTCAAACTGAAATTCGTAAATTAGTAATGAGGACTTCAATTGGAAGTACCGCAATTGTATGGAACCTTGACTTGCTTGAGGCTTAGACATGATGGTATTTACCTTATAGTTTCGAGTATCATGACTATCTGTATATACCGAAGGTATAACTGTAGCTCTTTACCGGCAGTATATACGAGTAAATCTAAGACTTGAAATTATAATCATTAATGTTATCTAGTTGATGAATTCGAATATGGTTGATATGATTTTAATTCTGTTTGGGAACTGATGAATTGATTTGGATTCTGATTGAAAAATGATGATCCCTGAAAATGGGTTGAAATGTAATAAGCTGAGCGAAACCACAATGTGGATGATTGGGACGAGTCCCTGTAATGATAAATGATGATAATGATTTCAGCAAATCACTATGAGATTAGTGGATTGTGCTGTCAAATTGCTACTGTTAATACTTGAGACGGTAGATCAAGTTAAGGGATGACAAATTGAGAACTTGCTTAACTAAAATTCCCGTGGGGAGGAATGTTCAGAAGGAAATTTTTCGATCTAATGGACCATTATCGTGTTAAAGATATGAATGATATGATCTGAATGAATTGTTATTTAATGATGAGTTCTATATAAGGAATATTTATTCCCATATTCTGTTGGATTGACCAGAATATAAGGAACCTCAGAATAAATTGGATCTTAAGCAAAAGAGTTGTCCTCTACTTGCGAGACGAGGACATCTCGCACTTTTTAAGTGGGGTAGAATGTAAGATTCCTCTCCCAGCCTTCAAGGTATACAGGAGTAAGAACTCTCCCCTCCTTGCTTGTGCGAAGGGATGCAGAGAGTAATCTCGAGGAATGGCACGGAGTCTCCAAGAGAAACTCGAGGTCCTTGAGACGGCAATGAAAGCACTAATCAAGTAGAACAAGAAGACATCCGATTCCAATGTCAATGAGGTGAAGAACAAACTACACCGGCACATCATGGCCCTCGAAGCACGGGTCACAGACCTTGAACAAGAGAACATAGCACTCAAGGAGGAGGTGAGTGCATTGAAAGTGGAACTGGTAGCCGTCAAGAACACCGAGAAGGAAGAAGGGGAGATCAATGACAACACTCTCACGGCCATCAAAGAAGAGATCTCCAAGGAGATCACAAAGGACATGGAGGGAAAACTCGAAGCCAAGCATTCAGGATGGGTTGAGGTGGTGAAGAAGAACATCCGTAAAGAAGTGAGGGAGGAGACTCAAAGGGAAGAACATCAAATCATTCATACCACCATTGAGGAGGAGAAGATGAGGCATGCCCGCCACCTCAACATTCGAGTCACAGGTATAGCCGAGACACCCAACTCCACTCTCGAGAAAGATGGACAACTTCTATGCATGAAGCTAGGCTATAGGGAAGAGGACCCTCTCCCCTTCACCAAAGCATGGAGAGCCGGGAAAGACTCACAGGACAAGGTTATATACATAGCCCTATGCTACTTTCCTCCGTCAGGATCCTCCTATGTCATTATAGAGGACATGCCACAGGAGGAGGAGACAGGAGTCTCGCCTTTCACTAGCCGGATCACCAGTATCACCAGCCCCCCACATACCGATGCCACACTACCATCTACTTCACACATGACATGGCAGACATATACACTGGCAGAGTAGAGGATGGGCTCCTACTCATGGATCCCCTGGCACCTATGGATACCATTACAGCCCAGCTGGCATCACTCCTACACGGCTGCATTACAGAGCTTCCCACATCGTGTCCACTCAGGAGAGCCTGCGAGATCTAGGACTATGCCCTAGAACAGATGGTATGATGACGAGTGCAGAGTCCTTTACTCACGGCTCCGCATACAGAGAGCCTTGGGAGCCATCACAAAGTAGGAGTCGAGGAGAGAGATGAGGAGACTTACTCGCCGCAAAAGGCGGGCTTTCGCAGAGATACAGGAGCTAGAGATCTTCCATTTCTTCATGAGTAGAGATAGCCCTATCTCATGGCGGCACTTCAGAGAGCCCCGGGACATCCACACCCATTGCAGACCCACAGACATGGCACACATATGCCACGCCCCACAGCAGCCACCTATACCTTAGCCACACGAGCCTCGACCTACCATAGCTAGCTTCTTTACCCACTTGATGGTAAAGGAAGCTATCCGCCGCCTACAGCATGGATGGGCCGCCGACCATATGGGCCTGCAGGGTGAGCATCTCATATATGCAGTAGATTCTTTGCCTCCTTTTCTTGCACACCTGTTTAACAGGGCACTAGCAGAGGGTTTGCTTGCGGAGTGGACGATGCACACCATTGTGCTGATCCACAAAACAAGGGATATGCTCGATCCGAGCAACTACAGGACGGTTATGGTTGGCCACGTGTTGGCCAAACTCTATGGTGCAGTGTTGGAGCAAGAGCTTAGCTTATATGCTGAGCGAGCAGGTTTATGCTCATCAGGGTAGGTAGGCAGGCTTCAGGAGAGCTTTCTCTACCCCACTGACCATGTATTCACTTTGAGATGTATGATTGATAAGGCCAGAGTGAGGAAGAGAAAGCTCTATTGTTGCTTTGTGGATTTTCGCAAGGCATTTGACACAGTACCACGAGAGAGGCTCTTTCAGCACCTGCAGTCTCTTGGCATACCAGCAGATATGACATGGGGCATCTATGCATTATATGAGCAGGTTTTTGGGCGAGTCACATGCCCAGGAGGTATGTCCGAGACCATTGCTAGCACCATTGCTGTGAAGCAAGGATGCCCACTTTCTCCCACGCTATTTGGGTTATACATTGATGAGGTGGCTGACTTCATTACACGGGGAAGCGGAGATGGATTTGATCTAGCAGGTACCTCAGTACATATTATGCTTTATGCTGATGATATTGTATTAGTGCCTGAGTCTCCAAGAGGTCTACAACAACATCTACATGCACTCGATGATTTCTGCACACAGAGAGGTCTTATTGTGAACCTTGGAAAAACCAAGGTTATGGTCTTTCATACATCGAGACAGGGCAGGAGTCAGTTGACATTCTCTCTCGCAGGACGCCAAGTGGAGGTGGTAACATCATACGTGTACCTAGGGGTTACCTTCTCTGCAATAGCCACGTGCTTCACCATGGGTTTAGCAGCCAGAGCTAGATTGACACGGGGATATGCAGCATTGGCTATGCTAGAGAGACAGTGCCACTAGGCGCATTTTCAGGAGCTCCAGACGAAGGGGTGGCTAAGGGCCACCGTGGCTATTTGACACATTAGTCACACCGGCAGCACTGATGTATGGAGCAGCGGTATGGGCGCCAGGCCTTGCTACCCATTGGTGGACACAGATAGAAAGACCACATGCCCTCATGATAGCATGCATGATACGCAGCAAATTGTCAGTACCTCATGACATTATCCGAGCAGAGTTTGCTACGCCTCCTATGATAGTAGAGGCCATATTCCAGACTATATGCCTGCTAGACAGATTCAGAGAAATGCCACAGGACAGATTGTCATATAGAGCTTTTGAGGCATCTAGACAGCTGGTTGAGGCAAGAGACAGAGGATCATGGTATGCACAGGTCACACATTGGTTCTCACAGCATGGCCTAGACATGGATCATCTACCACCATTCCAATATGACAGGGCTGCACCACATATCCATCTCTCTCATAGTGAGAGGAACATAGTATTGAGACAGGACCTATGGTAGCTCTATACACAAGAGACATGGATATCGCCTACACAGCCTCTTCCACCGAAGATGCTATACTACAGAGATCACTTCATGAGTATCACTGATGATGGATTTATAGAGGCCTAGATACATGGAGGGCTTTTTACCACACGGCTCTCAAGTAGCTATTGGTCAGCTTAGAGTCTCATCACATCCTCGATTGGAGATCAAGACTGGCAGAGTAGCACGGATCCCCCGAGAGAAGAGGGGTATGCAAATTGTGCAAAGAGGAGGTGGAGAGTGAGGAGCATTATGTATGCAGATGCAGAGCATATACAGCCATTAGAGAGAGATATCCCATTTTATTCAGAGAGCCACATTCCCTACGCCAAATCTTCGAGGCAGCAGACCAGCGCATGCTGGGGAGATTTATTCTAGACATACAGCGTCAGAGAGAGACATCATTACAGGCTCAGACAGCTCCAGAGGGGGACGACAGACAGATTACTACATTTTTTCAGAGATCCAGCCCACTCCTAGTCCCTAGACAGCAGGGAATTACTCTCCAGAGAGCAGAGACACTCAGAGCCCACAGGAGATAGAGGACACCTGGCTTTCGGACACCACTCCTATACCAAAGAGAGATGACAGAGATCAGAGCTCAGTTTCATAGAGAGGGTGCGGAGCGACTGGCTCGCTTCAAAGCAGACCCAGGCATGTTCTTCAGGGAGCTGTGGACACCCCCTTCATTGATGTGATTTCATTGATGTGATGTATACCATTTTATACCCCCAGTATGGTACAGGATGGAGCTAACTAGGTTGCATATCATGATTGTATACTCCATGCATATAGCTTTGCATTCTCCTAGTAGTAGAGCTCCATCCCCTCCCCCACTCATTGTACTTATTGCACACCCAGATTCAACTTTTTAGTTCAATACTTTTTTATTTTGTTGGGATGACAGAGGATACCCCACATAGGTACACTGATATGTCTCATAGGCCGAGTTCGGTCTTTTTTGGAAGACATTAATAAAATCTCTCTCTCTCTCTCTCTCTCTCTCTCTCTCTCTCTCTCTCTCACGCACACACACACCCACCTCTCTCTCTCTCTCTCTCTCTCTCACACACACACACACATGCGTCTGCACGTGCCCCCTCTCTCTCTCTCTCTCTCTCACACACACACACACACACTCTCTCTCTCTCTCTCGTTATTGCGGGTGTAGACCTGGATTGATCCTTGGATTTGGCCGTGGTTCAAGTTTCTAATTTCCCTTAAGAGAGCTTGCTTCCATGTAAATTGGTTTTGTGTGCCCACTGCCCTGAGCCACCGTTTAACTCTGTTCCATAGAGTTTGAGTGTGGGGACATGCCCAGAAGAGGTGGAAAATAGATTCTTTGTGTGTCTTCGAAACAAGTGTCTTTGTATTTTTTATTAGTTCATTAAATTTTTATATAAAGTGCACGCTTGTAATTTTAAGGTTGAGTTTAGCCTCCAATTTCTATGGTTTATATGGATTGCATGATATATATATGGATTGCATGGTAGGTATGGCTTGATATTAACTCATTTTCTATAATTCGCTTTAGATAATTTGCATGCATGTAATTATAAGGTTGAGTTTGGTTTTACATGGATTGCATGGAAGGTATGGCTTTTGACATTAACTTAAGTAGACTAGGTGCATGTAGAGGCTCCCAGTATAAATACGCCCTCCCCTTCTTGAGAAATCCATGAATTTTATTCTAGGGATTAGAGTCAATTCATTTCATAGTTTTCAATGCTTGGTACATGTCGTAAGCTAGTACAATATTTTTCTAGCACTTCAACCTCGTCTAAAGTACCTAAATCTTGTCAAATTTAAGTACTACAGCTACCTAAGAAAACTCATGGGATTATAGAGAGTTGTGCAAGCCCTTGTCATCTCAAATAGCATCTACATCAAGCCCAAAGCTAGGCCAAAAGGTACTATTTATATTTACAGCCTAATTGTGTTTCTCTTGCTTTTTATTTGTCGAAAGTGAATATATTTATGAATAAAGTATTCTCTGCATAAATAATTATGCAAAACTTTAGAATTTTACCTGGGACTATAGGTTTTTACATGGTTGTGTGCATAGAATAAATTAAATCAACTAGATGGGCATTCTATTAATTCTAAGGTTTAGAATGAGAGATTAGATTAATTTTTGAGTAAGGAATGTTCTTTACCTATACCCTTACAAATAAAAATCTAATTGACCATAGAAGCTACCTTAGGTTAAGGAATGTTCTTTACCTATACCCTTAGAAAAAAGTAATTGACCATAGAAGCTACCTTAGGTTAAGGAATGTTCTTTACCTATACCCTTAGAAAAAAAATTAATTGACCATTGAAGCTACCTTAGGTTAATTTAATAATTTGACCTTAGGATAAAATTTAAGGCAAGAGATAAAGTACTATATTTTGATATTTGAGCACCCAAGATTTATGAGCTTAATACTTGGTTAGGATAGGATAAATGGATTTGATTTTTAGACATTACTAGGTTTGAATTAAGATGTGCAATAATTTATGCACATAAATGGGCATATCAATGGTGCATATTGATGTGTACATTGACTCCTCATAGGAAAATTAATTTAAGAAGGTTAGAATATTAATTATGTGAAGGTCAAGGATTTCGAATAAAGTCCATTTTTTGTAGGAAAAGCGCTAGGCCTAGAGAGAAAAAAGAGATTAGGGTTTTAGAGAGAAAAAGGCTTTAGATTTAAAAGAAGAATGTCCTAGATCAATTAACAATTGTTTAGAGAAATGTTCAGAATTCTTTTTCAATATTAATGATGCAAAGATCTCTAGAAAGTGAAGGTTTCTACAAGTAGAATTCTAGTGAGAGAGGAAGTCATTCTAGTGAGAGAAAAATTTCCTCTTGTATAAGAAAGATTAAGTAGAAGATTAGGTTAGAACTCTAGAATCAACTAAAGAAAATCAAGATGATCTTAACCATCATTAGATTAAATCCATCTCTCTCAAGAAAATAAGATTCTTAGAGAGAGGAAGCCACATATAACCCTTAACTCAAAAGATTGAAAGCTCTCGTATCAAGAAAAGGGTGTATTTCAAAAAGCAAAGTCTAAGAAGCCTTAAAAAATAGACTGATGGAGAGTAAGATCTAGGATCAAAATCAAGATTAGAAGAATAAGGATTGATGTGCTTGATTTAAGAAACCCAATCGTTAAGAAATGTGATGATAGTAGGACTTAGGTTGAAATGAAATTAAGGGACCTTCGAGGAGAGATATCCTTAAGAATCTTAATAACAACCAAGGTTCCTTAGGAGGATTCTTGATATGTGATAAAGCCTAAAAACCAAGAGCTATAATAACAATTTTCACCTTAAGCAAAATTGATTGGATTAGAATAAGAAATGATCCCAAGAAGGGAGGATTCTTGAAAAGACCTGGCTTGGGTCCGTGCTCCAGTTGTTGTGCCAGTGCAGGGGTTCGTCGAGTCCCTAGGCGATATTGAGCCACTGGTGAAGGGGTTTATGGATTTCTTGGGTAATGCTAGTGCAAAGAATTGTCTTTGGCACTTTCATTTTATATATTAGCACAAAGGTTTTATGAGACTTTCGATATGGATCACACATATACTAGATATAACCTTCCTACCAGAATTTTGTAGGCTAAGTGTGGCTAGAATTCCTAGGCACCTTAGAAGGATTATCTGTGGATTAGATGGGGGAAATCCTGATGTATCTAATATGTTTTGTGGAATTGGTTAGACTAGTAAATTTTTTATGGTTGCGATTATTCTGCTTTTTTTAAGAAAAGAATGTTTAGTATTATTATTATTTCAAGAAGTTGTTATGTTTGCTTTCTTGCATGATTACCTAGTGTTGGCTAGGGGGCTTAGGTAATAATTAAATTCATTAGAGCCAAGAAAATAAATTAAAAATGGGCATGGTCAAGTAGAAAATAATTAATGAGTTAAAAAATCCACAAAGCAACAATAAACACATTACTTCTATGATTTGTCCTCCTCAATGATGGACCTCAATGTGAACATACAATCTAAGGTAGAGTAGGTCCTTTAAATTACTATGTGTCCTCAATCCACATGTCCATGTCTCTTTTACTAGGAAGCTAATCTCCAAGTCAATAGTGTAGTAATTGATCCTCGCGATATCACTAGACTAAGAAGGTTGGGGGGAACCATGGCAAAGGGATGTGTTGAGAATATCAACCAAAAGAAGAGATAGAGTATGATCTGCATGGGCAATATGCTCAACTAGTAATTGTTCATAGCTGTGCAACTCCTAATATTGCAGAGTTTGTGTATGATGTCACTGACATTTAATACAATAACGAGGGTGATAAAGGTGGGTTAACAGAGGTGTGAGTTATGAAATGATTATCATTGTTGTGTATGATGTCACTGACATTTAATACAATAACGAGGGTGATAAAGGTGGGTTAACAGAGGTGTGAGTTATGAAATGATTATCATTGTTGTAACTAGTCTGATCTGTGAATCATGAATAATTTCAACTTTTATTTGGGTTTCCAATTCATAATGCATGTTTTTAGAGCTATGTTTTCATTTTTCTTGAATTAAGCTTGATTTAAATGCTTGATTTTTATTATTTTATGATTATACCCACAACAAGCACATGTACATGTGCACGCGTGTGCGCGCGCGCGCACACACACACACACACACACACACAGACTCTAATACACCATAGACAAAAAGACTACCAATCCTTTTTCTCTATTCCTCCATGTTACAAGAATCTCAGCCTAGATGTCCCAATCCCATTATAGGCTGGAGCTCTTTCTAAAGGGATGTCCTTAGCTCTATGGAAAGGGAAACCACATGTATGGTAGGTAAAGAATTAAACTACTCCTTAATAGGTCTAGTAGAGCTAGGAGAAGACAAAACCAATAGCCCTAAAAGGAATGGCTAGGAAAGAAAAAACTTGAGATAAACTAAAAACCGCAATCTAGTATATTGAGTTGTTGTTTCCATACATATCAAAGTGCATTGACATACCCTATTTATAGAACCACCCACTCTAGCTTCTAGCTAAAGCCTCCCCTACCCTGGTTATTGTCATCATTCTCCTTGGCTTCATCCCCTTATTTAGCACCATAAGTCAAAAATCAGTAATGATTTAGTCTCCAAAAGCTATCGCCAGCATTAACACACCTTGATTTTAGTAAAAGGCTCTGGATTGATGAAGGCTTTAGTATTCACCCATAGATTTGGATGCTGAAAGCATGGATAGGTGGTACAAAAACCAGTGTCTTTGACATCTCTTTACAAGTAGGAAAAATAATGTGAAAGTTTGTAATTTTATACATCTATAAAAAATTTATGTTTCTTTCTTATGTGGTCAGTTTAGTACGTGGAGGGTTCTTGCCAATGCTCCATTTTGCCGCTTCTCTCTCTCTCTCTCTCTCTCTCTCTCTCTCTCTCTCTCTCTCGCTCTGTGTGCAGTGAAAATATGAATACACAGCTTTTGGCACCTACAGAGTACATGGATGTACAACCACTGCAGATTATGGCTAGAGAGGGTGCAAATATGCATGGAAAATTGCTATCTCACTACAAGGGAAATCAAGGAGTACTGGGATTTGAAGAAGAGGGAGGAACAAACACGGAAGAAGGTCATTGAGCAGAGCTTTGGGGAGAATGTTGAAATTGCACAATTTCAACGAAAGAAGATCTACAGGGATTTGAAGAAGAGGGAGGAAATCAAGGAGTACTGGGATTTGAAGAAAAGGGAGGAACAAACACGGAAGAAGGTCATTGAGCAGAGCTTTGGGGAGAATGTTGAAATTGCACAATTTCAACGAAAGAAGATCTACAAGGTTATTGCAAATTGGGACTTGAAAGGGTTATTTTTTCAAACATACAGAACACTTTGATGCAAGTGAAGGTCCCCTGATAAGGAGATGGTCTTTTTCTCCAGAGATTAGCTTGTATGATGATGGTGAATAGTGAGGACAACAACTCAAAACGTGTCAATTTTTCACAAGCAGCAAAGCTATTAGGCATCCATCGTAGAAATCTTGTTGCAACAAATTCTCAGCTCAAGACGATGGCGCCTTGCCCTTGCAAACATGCCAAAGACAACCACCTCAAAGTAGTATACTCACAGATGAGGTCAAGGACCTTGTTTTTTCCTATTGGATGTCTGAGACCCAAGTCTCACCTAACAAAAAGGATGTTTTCCAAAAGCGGCTGGGAAGAAAATCTATCATGCAGCATCCTATACATTTTCTCGACGAACCCCACGTACATATCTCGCAAAATCTTCAAAGTTCTTGATCAAATGTTGAAAGTAGTTTGAATACTAAAAAGTACCTAAGTGATATCTCCATATGTTCAAGTTGGTCAAAAGTATAGTTAGACTACTGTAGAATAGTTTATAGTATCTAAAAAGTAGTCAACAATACTTTAGCATGAGTCCAAAATGTGCAAATGACTTTTAAGTAGTTTGTAAGCCTTAGAATTATCCCAAAAGTATTGCAAAATACTCTGAATGATGCTCACAATACCTTGAAATTATCCACATGACTTAGCTGAAGTATAAAGTTCTTATAAAAACTATGTTATAAGCAGTCCAAAGTTTTATATGTGTGTCTTGCACCCTTTGAAGTAGTCAATAGTGCTTTGAAAATAGTCCAAACTTCTATAAAAGTTCTAGAGAAAAAACTTTTAGCAAGCTCAAGTATGAAGTACTTCATAAGAAATCATTGTTTAACAACACAAGTCGTCCCGGGTACTTCACCCTAGGTGAAAAAAAAATCTAAGTTGTTTATGAAATTTTAAAGTAGTCCAAAGTATTTACAAGTAGGACAAAATACTTTGCTAGTAGTCTACAACACCGTGAAATTATCAACATGATTTCTGTTGTAGTATAGAGTACTTGCAAAAACTACTTTATAAGTAAGCCAAAGTAGAAAAGAGGTCTTAGAAAGCTCTAAAACACTCTCTAAAGTAGTTTACATGATTTTAAAATAGTCCAAAGTTCCATACAAGTAGTCTACAAAGAACTTTTAGGATACTTAAAGTACTTTACAAAACAATTGCCTGCACTTTCTGAAGCAGTTCAGAGTAATTTGCAAACAGACCATAAGCAGTCCAAACTACTTTGCAAGTAGTTTATAGAACTTTCAAAAGTAGTTTGTAGTTAATTTAAAAGTAGTTTACAGATAATTCAAAACTAGTTTATAGTTAATTCAAAAGTAGTTCACAGTACTTTCAAAAGTAGTTTACAGTACTTTCAAAAGTAGTAGTATGAAGCACTTATACCTAATTGTAAATATTTTTGTCTGGCAGGTGGAGTTTTTTAAAAGATTTCAAGACCATCAACCACATTTACAGATCTCTCTGAGAGGTTTTGGAGGGACTGAAGCCTATCTTTATGCAAAAACTAAAAGATGTTATACTTGTTGTATTGCTCATGTGCAAATGATGTTTTTAAGAGATGCATTCAATCACATGCGCCATCAATCATTTGGAATTCATGGCCCTTCTTGTACATGTAGGTGTATGGTATGTAGCCCAGCGGCAACTCCCACTTTATATAGAGATGATCAGCATACACATCATAATATAACAGATCTTTAGGAGTCAGCACTTTTTCCAAAGCCAACATCTTCAGAGTTCCATGTAAAGTCTTGTTTGCTAGGAGAGTGCAATGATTGTGGCACAAGTAGGCTTATGCTATGTCCTAATGAAGTGTGCAACGATGATTTGCTGCTTTTAGTCAAGGCCTTTAAAGACATTGAGTCGGGACACTGTGATGAAGGAAACAAGAAGAAATGAAAGGATCTGGTAGTCAAATATTTAAAAGGCAAGGATTTCATATCCTTGTTTCACAAGCATATTCCCTCTTTCACCAAGCACAACTTTATAGTTAGGTGGTAGGCTCAACAATTTAAAAATTGCTTGTTAAAGTTTCCAAACGACGTGGTGATCTCTGTAATTGATTTTGCAGAGAACTATTCATTCAAAGAAGAAAATGAAATACAGTCAATGCATTGGTATTATTCTCAGGTCACTATTTTGGTTCATATCACATATGTTTGCAAGGTGTCAAATGAAGTGTAGAAGGCTATACACTTCTATATTTCTAATGACAAGACCCATGATACTTTGTTTGTCTAGCACTGCTTGCTCTTACATGTAGGCTGGCTCAAGCAACACAAATTTATGCCAAAGAGACATTGGGTTTGGTCAGATGGAGCTACTTCCCAATTCAAAGCAAAAAGACCTTTTTACTTCGTTGCAAGGTACTTCCAACTAACAAGAGTAGAGATGATGTGGGATTTTTTTGCCTCAGGCCACGGAAAGGGCGAGCATGATGGAGCTAGAGTAGTCATCAAGCGAACACTAACACATGAACAACTGAAACCGAATGGGTGGCATTTGAAGTGCGCAATAGATGTGGTTGCCTTCCTAAGACACAAGTTTTGTGGTGCAGACAACGCAAGAGTTTGCGGGATCTTTTGGGAAATCAAGGAGAGTGATGTACAAAGAGAAAAGAAGTGGGATTGCAAGTGTGTGATCAGTTCACGGTCAATGCATTGTGTGAATCGATACTCAGTCATCACTGATAAGTGTGCCTTGAGATGCAGACAACTCACTTGCTTCTGTGATTCATGTATGCTGCAACGTTGGAGAAGATGTAGCAATCCATCATATGTAGATGCCTAGGAGTATCATCAAATTGTTCCCCTGGCCGTTCAGATGAAGACTCAAGTGATGAAGAGGTTGACAATAACGCTATGTATATAGGTCACCACGATGCTTAAAGTGTAGGAGATAACTTTGCCACCAACCCTGCTGTGCTGCAGAGAAAAATGTTGATTTCTACATCCTCAAATGCTCCACTACAAAGTATAAAACAATGAGAGCACGTGAAGATGGGCGGGGTAACTATGTATCAGCACACTCATATGTGGTTGAGGGATACTATTATGAGCACGTTGATGGTCAAAATGACATGTACTACATTCTAACAAATCAACATCCTGTACTCTTACCCTCACACCTAGTAAGAGCTATTAAGTTTGAAATGGAATGAATACAGGGTAAGCATAACCTATTTAGGTTGTCACCGGAGGTCCAAGAAAACATTTACAATAGCATTCACCTTGAGCTCTAGAAAGATTTGTATTCATTTTCGAATGAAATTTGAAGTCATTTTATCAATTCATTTGATACAAAGTGTAAACTACCTTAGCATGCACATAAACTACTTTTTCCATATTGTAGCTACTAATTCAGTACCATGAACTAATTTTTAAGTACTTAAAATAATCTTATTAGGATCATAATCTTCTAATCATATATGTATACCATTTGTGAAGAGAACATAGCCTAATTTCATATTTTTGAAAACTACTTGTAAAGTAGTAAACTCATCTTTTCAAGTACTATAATCTACATGTAAACCACCTATATTCAGATTATAGCAAACTACCTATCAAGTTGTAAGCTCATATTTTGTAGTACTGTAAACTACTTCTAAAGTATTGTAAACTACTTCAAAACCACCAGTACTGTAAAGTCGTAAGAACATGTTTTCAAGTAATAAAAACTACTTGAGAACCACCTGTAAAATATTTGGTACCATAGACTACTTTTGCAGTACAAAAAACTACTTATAGAGAAATACTCCACTTATGAATCAAAAATACCCTCATTTCATATTATTGCAAGTAGTAAGCACAAATTTGCAATAACTTAAAACTACCTGAGAAGTACTTAAAACTACTTGTAAAGTGGTAAGCTCATATTTTCAAGCACTTAAAACTACTTGAGAAGAAGTACTGTAGACTACATTTCAAGTACTGTTAACTACTTGTATATTTAATCCAAAATGAGTTTACAATTATGGCAAAGTGTTTACAGATGTCAAATACAAAATGAGTTTACGAAAACTCAAGATCCAAAAAGTGTTTACAAATATCCAAGGTTTCAATAAGATTGTCATAATACGAGTACATACAAAAATTGGTTCTATTACCGAATTTTTTGCACCTACATACATCTAAGTGCTACCTAAGGGGCTACCTTCCTTGCTTCATGTATGCAGCATAAGACAAGATGACCTCACCTTGTGTCATTTTTTGTTAAACGTATCTGAATCATCTTGCACAGGATCCTCCCAACATTTTGCAAATGGTATACGATCAACAGCCTGAAGCCATTTGAGAAGCCATTTTCCAAGCTCATCTACCATGTAATTATGCTTCCGCTCTTGTAGCAAAATCAAATATGTACTTGGCCTATTCACCTTACACTTATAGTAGTTGTCATCAATTAAGAGCGTGTTCCTCTCGTTGTATATTGGGAACCTTTTCTAAAAATTATAAAGGTTCTTGAAGAAAACCGGTTTTCCCGAATCAAAATTGAAATCTGCAACATCACATAGCTCTTGACCAATCAAGGCACACAACCACTTCGAAGCACGAGGGAAAAAAAAGCTCCGTCCTTTTTTGAACATTTTGAAGGAGGGTAGAACTCCAAATATAAACGTTCACAAATCTACATGCCATCAGCAACAAGAAGGGCTCCGCATCCTTGCGCACAAAGCGGATCACCTCCTCTCTTGATTCCTTTACCTATATGTAATCATTAGCATCTAGATTTAGAGGTTTCTCTTTCTTCAAATGGCATGTTTGTAAAAGAACCCCTTGCAAGTCAAGAACCAACGCCACTCGATCTAGATCCTCTATATCTACTATGAACTTTGACGGAGTCTGATACTCTGGCGGCACTTTGTCAATATCGATCTCCTCAACCCTCTGTATTGCCACATGAACCTTTCGACCTCTAATAAACAAAATGATTATTAACACATTAACCTCAAAACTTTACGCAAGGAGACTCAGCGCATTAAAAAGAGGCATAGATGACAAGGAGTTTCAAAAAAGGATGCATTTCATTAAAATAGGGGCAGCCAATACAAACAGTGGCAGCAATGCTTATAGATGCGCATTAAATACAAGAGGCAAAAACTTGGCAAGTGCGAGTGATACAAACATGTGCATAAAGCAAGTACTTTACAAGTTCTTGCATGCACAAGGCTTATATAAGTGCGAAGGGGGGTCAATGGGATATTGGGTCTAGTACTTTTATTACTTGGTTGTGGTTGTGGTTGCTTTAACACCACAGGGGATGATTCAATCTCTTCATCACCATCGACTGGTGTTAGCTTTGTCTTCTTTGGAGGGCCAGCTCTTACAAACACGATAGCCTTTCAATAACAATAATAATGATATTACAATGTGGTTAAAAATTAAAAACAAGGTACCTTTATTTGTATTTTGCTTTCTTCCATTCGTTGCTAGACACTTATTTTTATGTTTGTCTTTGAATTGGCTCAGCGTCACATCTGGAGAGGCTTCAGTATTAGCATCCTCTCCTGCTCCCCTTCTTTGCCCTCATTGTCAGAATTTTCACAACCTTCATTGTTGTATACACACCCTCTTGGGCTGCTTGCTCCATGACTTGAATTGGTGACTTTTTATGTAGGTCATCAACCATAGGCTTAGGTAACACATCTACCATGCCATCCAAATCTAGCACATCCTACAAAACTGCAGAACTTGTCACTTTCCCCAAGCCCTCATCTACATCTGACCTCTCCAAACTCTCCCCTTTTCCCAACCCTGCACAACCCCCTCCTAAAATCCCCTACATCCACAATCCAAGTACATGTGTAAGATTCATACCAAAGGGTAGCATAACATATAAAACATCATCAAAGATAACATACTCAAACATCATGAAAGATTACATACTCTTTTGCTTAGTGACTATCCGAGGCCCCCCAAGAAGCAACGATCGTACATTGTCTCGGATGGTCTTATTGCAGCCAAGACCCACACAAAACATACTCGAGGCAATCACATTTGCAAAGCATAAAGGGTAGTCCTAGCATATATATACTAATTACATTTGTAGCAGCTAATGGATCTCCACACCCAACACAGTTGCCTGCCACCTTGATTGTGGCCTCTTCATCTTTTGGTGCTTCGTAGGGTGTGGGTACCAAACACAACTTCTCACCTTGCTTAAACTGCAACACCATATTCTCTATAAATGCTAAATGCTGCATAGCATCTTTAACTTCTATCTATAATTGTTCTAGCTCAGCCTGTACATCCTCACAAAAAGACATAGCATAATAAGTTAGAAAGATATAAGGATAATCTAAAAAGATATAAGGACATTCTAAAAAGGACCTTTGTGTGCTAAACTACTTTTAGATACTGTTAACAATCTAAAAAGAACTCTTAAAGAAATAAAAACTAGTTGAAAGTATTATGTTGGTACTAAACTACTTCTAGGTTCTGCTCACAATCTAAAATCTACTTTTAAAAGAATAAAAACTACCTGAAAAGTAATTTTTGGGTACTAAACTAATTCTAGGTTCTGTTCACAATCTGAAATCTACTTTTAAAGAAATACAAACTACTTAAAAAGTACTTTTTGGGCACTAAACTGATTCAAGGTTCTATTCACAATCTAAAATCTACTTTTAAAGGAATAAAAACTACCTGAAAAGTATTTTTTGTGCACTAAACTGATTCTAGGTTCTATTCACAATCTGAAATCTACTTTTAAAATCTACTTTTAAAGGAATAAAAACTACCTAAAAAGTATTTTTAGGCACTAAACTAATTCTAGGTTCTGTTCACAATCTGAAATCTACTTTTAAAGAAATAAAAACTACCTGAAAAGTATTTCTTGGGTACTAAACGACTTCTAGGTTCTGTTCATAATTTGAAATCTACTTTAAAAGAAGTTTAAATTACTTTGGAGCTCTCAACATTCTAAAAAATATTTTGTGGATACTAAACTACTTCTCAATGTAAAAAGTAATTTTAAAGGGATAAAACTACCTTAAAGAGCATAACATTATAGAAGGTTTACTTTTATGGATACTAAACTATAGCTAGGTGCTAGTCAATATCTAAAAACTACTTTAGAAGAAATAAAAACTACTTGGAGGAGCTAAACATTATATAAAGTAAGTACTTCTTATTCAACTAGGGACTTGTTCAACTAGGGAAAAGGACACATACCTCTAACAATGCGACGCCCCCCTTCATGTTCAACATTGACTCATTCACTCTCCTAGCAACTGGAGCATCCTAGAGAAAGCTTCAATTTTAAGCTCAAGTTTACGCATTTGCTCCATGCTGGTGTGCAGGTCTACCTTCAACTCTTCCAGCTGCTACTTTGTGACCTTCCATGTCTGCTATCAAGATAGCTATAGAGCAGATGATGTGCCTGCGAAGTAATGTGTCCCTCTTCTTATTGAAATCTGATGTCCTATAGGAGAGCTCGTGTGTCTTTCGGACAGCCTCTTATTGGCCTTGGTAGCCATGGGCTCCACCTTCGGAATGTGCACGTAACAAGGATTGTGATCAAGTATTCACGAACTAGGTTGAGCCGTCTTACTACCGCCATGCTCCCATGTTGAATGCTTGGCCTTCTGGTTATTGCCACGTGCATCACATTCCATGTCAGCCACACTACTTGCAGCTTCTAGATTTGTGGGCGCATAAGCTTTCCTCCAGTTTTATTGATCTTTTTATGATGCAAGCCTCCTGGGCTGAGCTTTACAAGTTTCCAAGGTACTCTCCCCACATGTCGCCCATGAAATTTGGTGACTTTTGGGATCACTTTTTGCTGATTTACACTTTTCGTATGTAAAACACCTGGCAAACTTGTGAACAATCTTGTTGTTTAAGGGCATAGCTTGGTACACCTTTTGATCAAGCAAGCGGCACTCGTCCACAAACTCTGATCGCACATATGCAAGAAGATCTTGGAGTTCTTCTCACACCGTGTTCTAAAAACACTCAGCCAATCTGCCTCTGGCAAGTCTTCTTTTGATTGATGCTTCGAAAGCTTCCCCTCCATGCTCAAACCATATTCCTCATGGAGCTGCTCTTTTGTTAGGCAAAACCACTGAAGCTTTGGGTATATATGTTTAGCTTTACTAGTACCTATATCAAGAATCCAACTCTAGTCATGAATTTGAAACTACATAGATTTAGCAAAAATCTCTCTCTCTCTCTCTCTCTCTCTCTCTCTCTCTCTCTCTCTCTCTCTCTCTCTCTCTCTCTCTCTATCACACACACACACACACACACACACACACACAAAAGCACACATTGTTTCTTACTATAGAAAGAAAGAGAGCTTTACTAGTACCTATAGCAAGAATCTAACTCTAGACATCAATTTCAAGCTACATAGATTTTGCAAATCTCTCTCTCTCTCTCTCTCTCTCTCTCTCTCTCTCTCACACACACACACACACACACACACACACACACACACAAAGCACACATTCTTTGTTGTTAAAAGAAAGAGAGGAAAAATCAAGCCATGAAAGCACAAACATACCTTTAGAAGAGGATTCCATCTTTAATATGAGCTCCTCTTGTGTGCTACTGGTGGGTGTCTACAATGGCGGGGTTTCTTCAACCAGCTTTTTGTAGGAGGGAGCCCTTCCCATGTTGCCCTCAAATAAGACTACTCCTAAGCTGAAGATGTTGTGGATAGGGATTTGTTTAGAGAAAGGTTGTAGAGAGATGGTTGGGCATGACAAGCATGCACGTTGTAGAGAAAAGATTGGGCGATAGCGTAGACTATTTTTTTTTTTGAAACTAAAAAAGGTTTCTAGATAGAGAAGGGGATTTGTTGCGCGACAAAAATGATCAGGGGGAAAATTCTACCTTTCACACGTGTGAGATTATAAACGTCAAGAAGTGGCTCCATGTAATGATACTTTGATTCTCATGAAATAATTTACTTTTTATTCTCATGCAAAATTATCTTTCATTCCAATTCCCACCCCAAAACTACCTTTCACACGTGTGAGATTATAAACATCAAGAAGTGGCTCCATGTAATGATACTTTGATTCTCATGAAATAATTTACTTTTTATTCTCATGCAAAATTATCTTTCATTCCAATTCCCACACCAAAACTACCATTTCTTGAACCACCAAAAAAGTAGAATTTTTGTACCACCTATCCATGCTTTCACGTTGGAGGTCCCCTCTTATTTCAAATCTTTGATGTCATCTCCAACATCCTTCGGGTACATTGAGTTTACTAAAAATACTTTCATTTCTATGAGAAAAAGTTGAAAACAACTTTTAAAAAGTATACTTGTTTGGCAATAATTTTTTTGCATGTGTGTGTGTAGGAAGTGTTATAATCCTTGCCTAACAAACTTGCCAAGGAATAATTACTACAATAAATAAAATATTTAGGAATTCATAAAATTTTAAAAAAATAAAGTACATATCTAACAATTTAAGTCCATAAAACAAAACAAAAGGCCTCAATTTATGCCCTTCAATGGTGTAGGAAAAAGAGGGAAGTACAAGTTAAATAAAGTACATATCTAACAATTTAAGTCCATAAAACAAAACAAAAGGCCTCAATTTATGCCCTTCAATGGTGTAGGAAAAAGAGGGAAGTACAAGTTAAATAAAAAATTAATAATGCTCAACAATGACTATAGGAAGGAAATGCCGAGAGGGTGAGTGAAAGAGGTAGTAGAGGACATGCACAATGGGCAAGTCGTGAAAACACAACGTGGGAGCATCCACAGATTCACCATCTCTAATGAGTAGTGTGGGCAAAGTTAAGTTCATAGGAGAAGGTGTGGCACCATGCAAGTTCAAGGGAATCTTCAAAACATAATGCAACAATAAGGTTGGGAATCGCATGCAAGGTACAAACCAAGCCATTGAAGGCATAGCAAACCAACCATGCCTTCAATGCTATGCTCAAATTGGGCCTTGGCCAACTGGCCATACACACCCCCACCTAGCCCCTTGGCCACTCAAAGAAACGAACCTTACCTACTAAGGATTATAGCTAATGTTGCCTAAAACAAAAAACTTTTTGTTCTAATATCATCACACATTCATGGTGATGAATTTCTTGCACCAACCAAATTCATATGATGTCATACTTGGCAAACCTTTCATAAGGGAGGCTAGGTTGGTACATGATTGGGCCTCAGACCAAGATTACTTATAAAAGACACCCAAGTTCTAAAGGTGGACTTGAAAACATGGGAGACATCCAATGGAGGGTAACCTCTTTAGAAATAATTTTGTTACCATTAACTAAACCACATCAGTGCAAGTGTGCAAATTGAAATGGTTTGAGACAAGGGAAAAGAGGAAGATATGATGTATGCATCCCTTCCTCCTCCAGATTTTAGTGAACACTAGATGGACTTGTTGTTAACAAGTGATGTATTCCCTATTCAAGGTACGAAGTATAGTGATTTGGATTCAACAAAGAAGGGTCCTTCAACTTCTGTCTTTATGATAAGATTTGGAATTTATGGTAAGAGTTGGAACTATTGTTGGCTGATGTTTTAGAATCAAAGTTATCAACAAGCTCAGATAGCGAAGCATTTGCCAAAAGGGAAGCACATTAGAAAATGGTTAAGGTGAAAGTGTTATCAGACTAGACGTTGTTGGGAGTTTTTTGGTGACCTATTTTTGAGCTACGAACAACAGTTGAGCATGTGTTTCTTGATTTGCCACTATGTTTGAGCTCCGGATTAAGCCATGTAGGGGGAGGTGTGCAGTGTGTTTGCATCTTGTATAGGACTATAGCATTTGTTTGCTGGCATGCATGAAGAAAGCTCAAGAGGTATGGTGTGCCTAGCGTGAACCTAGTCTTGTGGTGGTTTGTGTGCTTTGGAAAAGATTTTGCATATGCTATGTAAACAAGGCCTTGCTAAGTGGGAGGTAAGCTTTATGGTCTTGTGTGTGAACTAAGGCATTAAGCCTTCTATTCAAAGGTGATGATCATGCTAGACAAGTGGTATATGCATGATGAAGATGATATTGGCCGCTACCATGTAGGGGGTGAACTCTGATTTTGCATGAGTAGCTGATTGAGGAAAGGCATGTGATATGCTATTATTGGATGTGAAGACAGAGTACGCCATAGCTCTGTTTGATGAGTTTGTGTCTTCGGGTGGGCTCGATCGCGCCCAAGGCCTATTCGATGTCGTGTGTGGGTCCGTAAGCAGAGCTATGCTGCTGCTGCTGCTGCTGCTGCTGCCATGAAGATGTGGAGAGTTTGCTCTAAGAGTCAAGGGATGTTGGGCTACATCGCGCTGATGTTTTCTATATAAGCATGAGGAAGGTGATAAAGAGTGACGAAAGTCTCAGAGAACGTACTCAACTGCAGCATATCGTCAGGCGCATGAGGGCACTTGCTATTGATAGAGCATCACGGAAGGTGATCCTTGGAGAAAAGGCGAAGGCATATCAGAAGATGTTAAGGTTTATGGGAAGTAGATATTGAAAAGCTACCAGTTTGCTAGTGGTAATGTATGAAGAGACTGTGTCTCTTTCTTGTCGAAGATATCAATTTGTGCTGAAGCTATGTTATGGGCTGTCGGCATGTATAAGTTGAAGATATGTATACCTTTGTATTTGATGATGTCTTGTGAGTTTTGAGTTTGATGTTTTTTTTATCTCGTGGCATCATCAATCATGTTGTACAAACATATAGCATAGATTGTGTGAGATCTTGCATGATGATGTGTAAGCTTTGTTATGCTATGAGAGTGATAGATGCTGCTAAGAGACGATCATGATGCCTTCTTCAAGAGTTGGTGGTTTGCAAGCTATTGGTTGTTGATTGTTGTTGGTGTTTGGGTCCCTTGCCTTATCAAGGGTGGTGCCCTCTTGCTTCCGATTATGTTTTTGTTGCGTTATGTTGGGTTGTTTGACTAGTCTTGGAGGCTTGGTTGGTGATCAACGGTGTGGAGTGAGTTATAGAGAGGAGGCAGCTTTCTGTTCTACCCAAAATCCTCACACTATTTTGGTGCCCCTACCGAGGAAAACTTCCTTCAATTGTGGTGAAAGGTTTTCACGTGAAAAAGTTGCTGAGAAGTGTGCTTTTGTGTGTTTAAGCAGATACAGTGGATCATGTGCCGATTGAGGATGTGATGTCGGTTTTGTTTAGTTGATGTGTTTTTTTTGTTGTTTCAAAGACTTGGTTGTAAGACACAAGATTGTAATCCAAGTGGCAGCGAGGCCATGGTTGTAAATCCTTGGCAATAACAGGTCAAAGTGTGTTGATGTGTTTGTGGTTGAAGAGGCTTGGTTGTAAGACGCAAGGTTGTAGTTCTAGAGGTAGTGAGGCCGTGGTTGAATTCCCTTGGCAGTAAATCCAGGCCAGAGTGTTTGTTGTTGGTGTAGTTGTTGAGTTTGTTTGAAGTGTGGTGAAGATGGGACAGGATATCCCAAAGTTTTATGGTGTGGATGGTGAAGATGTTGAAAGGTTTGTTGTGAGAAGTTGGAGTTTTTGGCATTTCTTATTGGCAAAGATGATCCTGCAATGCTTGCAAATATACTTCCATTTTGTTTGATGAAGCTCGTAGTTGTTATGATGCTTATGTGTTGTCACGAGGATAGCACATCGTTATGTAGAGTTGCAATATGATGAAGCGAAACAAGCTTTAATAGCTCGATTTCAGAAGAGGGGTGACCGATCTTTAATTTGTGTTATGGTGCTGATCAAGGTGTGGATGGTTATGTAGTGTGTTTTCAAAATCTCTATAATGAATGGGTGAAAGCTCTTGGTCATGTAGTTTCTCCGAAGATGCTGAAGCGGCAGTGTTTGTAGCAGGATTGAAGCACCAACTGAAGATCAAAGTCAAATTGAAGAGACCCAACACATTTGAAGAAGCAGTACAGGTTGCCAAAATGAAGGAGTGGAAGTTAGGTGCTATGAATGTACCTGGCTTCAAGGAAAAGTGTCAGTCATATGTGCCTATGCCTGTGAAGCCTTTAACATATGTGTTTTTATTGCCTTGTGTATCAGCAGTGGTAGCCTTATGGATGTATTTTTCCCAACAGCTTGTATTTCAAGAGATGTAAATGCATGCAATGTGAAAGAAGCAACTCAAGTTGATAATGTGATAAGTTGTCTTCCTCATGTGACGAAAAGGGTTCTTTGCCAGGTCCAGTGATGTGTGATGCAGGGACAATGCTCCAGGATGGTCAAGAAGTGCTTTGTGACATGACAAAGCCTCAAGTTAAGGATGAGGAGGTTTATTTTGTAAGAGAAGATGAACAAGGATTCAGTGTGCAAGAAATGAATGTTGCAAAAGAAGAGTCAGTAGGCTCTTGTGAAATAGAAGCCTATGTTGAAGAAGGTTTAGATGTAGGAGATTATGCCTATGTTGATGCTAGTCTTGTATCACCCTATGCTTTTGATGTAGGTTATATGTCTGAGCATGCTGAATTTTTTGAGGACATGTCTGAGACAAAGTCATTGACCATTGAAGAAGAAGCATATCTCCAAGGACTAGTTGAAATGGAACCCACTGAGCAAAGTGAAGAAGCTGATGCTGCTAATGAAGAGGAGGAGAAGCATGTAATTTGCTTTGCCAATCAGGAAAAAGACCATTTGCTTATGGATAAAGTTGAACCTAATGGAGTGACACGTGACCAATGGGATGAGTTATGACACTAGTGCAAGAAGCAGAGGCAAAGATCTCAAATACCCAAAGTGATACTTCTACGTCCTCATAGCAATGGAGAGGTGTTGCCAGCTCAAGGGGACAGTGATATGGGCACTATGTCAAAATGTCATGCTAATGATATTGATGATTTGTTTGACTCTAGGAACATGGAAAAGGAAGGAGACTTTGCAGGTAGAGATGAGCCAAAGGCAACTGTGCAGGAGAACAATGAAGAAGAAAAGAACCTTTATTTGTCAAAAGTTCAATTTGAGGCTGAAGCAGACGATGTAGAGGAAAAAGAGGTAATTTACTTTGCAAAACCTGAAGAAGACCACTTGCATGTAGAAGGGATTGTGCATGATTCTGAGGCTAATGGAACATGGGAAGAGTTCATGACATCGGTATATGAAGCTGAGGCAGAGCTGACAGAGGTACTCCCAAGAATTTTTTGCGAATGATGATGCTCAACAAGGGGGTGGGCATGTACTAGCCAGCCCAAGCAATGATGCCGAGTTGAGGCCAGAGCTTGAGGGATATGAAGATGATGTAGATAGTTCTGAGGAACATGGAGGCTTTCTCACATATGATGTTGATGTGCTTGAAGCAGATAGCCATTGTTCTTCTCTCTCTACCCCTTCTTTAAGCCTTGATGCTCATGATGATGCGGTGTAGCCTCATGTTGTAACTTTAATGCGAGCATAAGTAGTTAAGGACTTTAAAACACGGATGTTTCTTTTGATGCTATGTATGCTTATGGTAGCTTGGCTTTTACCAGACATGAGGCATATGCTGGTGAAGTATGGCACTCTCTTGTACAAGAGGGGATGAATGGCACTGAGCCATTATGGCAATGGTGGGTTGTGGACCCAAGTGCAAGTGCAATGTGCCATGGTGTCTGAGGGAGCATTAAATGCTATGGTTACAGGTACTCAAGCTCGACTTGTGGATAGCAATGTGCATGGTAAGCTACACCAGTGGCCTTTTGATCGAGGCAAACTAATGACAAAGACTCAAGTTAGGCAAGAACCCAGGTTCGTGTTGGACCCAGGTGGATGAAGCTGATGAAGGAAGGATATGCTGCTGGACATAAATTTCCTAACAAACTAGGGGTGGGCAAACATGTTGGGAGTTTTTTGGTGACATTTTTGAGCTACGAACAAGAGTTGAGCAGGTGTTTCTTGATTTTCCACTGTGTTTGAGCTCCGGATTAAGCCATGTAGGGGGAGGTGTGCACTGTGTTTGCATCTTGTACAACACGACTATTTGTTTATTGGCATGCATGAAGAAAGCTCAAGAGGTATGGTGTGCCTAGGTTGTGCCAAGTGTGAACCTAGTCTTGAGGTGGTTTGTGTGCTTTGGGAAAGATTTTGCATATGCTATGTAAACAAGGCCTTGCTAAGTGGGAGGTAAGCTTTACCATCTTGTGTGTGAACTAAGACATTGAGCCCTCTATTGAAAGGCGACGATCATGTTGGACACATGGTATATGCATGATGAAGATGATATTGGCCGCTGCCATGTAGGGGATGTGCTCTAATTTTGCATGAGCAGCCGATTGAGGAAAGGCATGTGATATGCTATTATTGGACGTGAAGACAGAGTATGCCATGAGCCTATATATGGAGATGTGTTTGATAAGTTTGTGTCTTCGGGTGGGCCTCTAGGCTGTCAGATCGTGCCCAAGGCCTGTTTGACGTCATGTGTGGGTCCATAAGAAGAGCTATGTTGTTTTTGCCATGAAGATGTGGAGAGTTTGTTGAAGGTCAAGGGATGTTGGGCTACATCAGGCTATTGTTTTCTGTGTGAGCATGAGGAAGGTGATAAAGAGTGACGGGAGTCTCAGAGAACGTACTCGACTGCAACATGCCGTCAGGTACAAGGGCACTTGCTATTGATAGAGCATCACGGAAGGTGACACTTGGAGCAAAGGTGAAGGCATATCAGAAGATGTTGAGGTTTGTGGGCAGCAGATATTCAAAAGCTGTGAGTTGCTAGTGGTAATGTATGAAGATACTATGTCTCTTTGTGGAAAATATCAAGTTGTTCTGAAGCTATGTTATGGGCTGCCAGCATGTATATGTTGAACATATGTATATCTTTGTATTTGATGATGTCTTGTGAGTTTGATGTTTTTTTGTCTTGTGAGTGTTATTGTATCGTCAATCATGTTGTACAAACATATAGCATAGGTTGTGTGAGATCTTGCATGATGATGTGTAAGCTTTGTTGTTGATGATATATGAGATGATGAGTTCTTCTACCAAAAGATGTGTATATTCAGTGCCAAAATGATAGACAAAGAGTGTGCTTGAGTGCTAAGAGTTTATGCTATGAGAGTGATAGATGCTGCTAAGAGACGATCATGATGCTTTCTTCAAGTGTTGGTGGCTTGGAAGCTGTTGGTTGTTGGTTGTTGGTTGTTTTGCTGGTGTTTGGATCCCTTGCCTTATCAGGGTGATAGATGCTGCTAAGAGACGATCATGATGCTTTCTTCAAGTGTTGGTAGTTTGGAAGTTGTTGGTTGTTGGTTGTTTTGCTGGTGTTTGGATCCCTTGCCTTATCAAGGTGGTGCCCTCTTGCTTCTGATTATGTTTTTGCTGGGTTATGTGGGGTTGTTTGACTAGTCTTGGAGGCTTGGTTGTTGATCAACAGTTTGGAGTGAGCTATAGAGAGGCAGCTTTCCGTTCTACTCAAAATTCTCACAACGTAGCAATATGTTACGCAGTAAATGTTGAGTAGCTAAGATGCATATTCCCATCCTTTTTTCTCATGTTTGTTTTTGTTTCTAAATTGTTTTGTTTGTATATACAAAAAGCTATTGAGATTGATAAATTTTGTTCTCAAAAAGGAGGCACTAGAGATGTATTTGGGAGAGATGTTTCTCTCACACACTGCATAAGACTTCTTTTCCCTTTTAACATTATTATGATTCATGTGTGACATGGATCCAATTCTAGGAAAATAGAGTAAAAAGGAACTTGTAAGAAATTGATTAAATCAAACCAAATAACGCATCAAAAGACCACAAATTTAACATATTCAAGATTTGATAGAATAACAAATAAAATACTTAGCTCCAGATCACGACTCCAACATTGGGTGCAATCATCCCCTCGCATGTGTGTGGCCTCTCCCCACACACGAGTATTTACTTAGTAATTTATTCCAAAGTAGGTCATTTCCTCCAAAAATACAAAAAGGTGCTTTTCTTGCACAACACTCTCTTATGCTCGAAATAGAGTGTCCATAAATTGAGGCTAGGGTTAAAGCATATCACGCTTTACAAAATATTAAAGTTCAAGTCTACTCTTGATAAACCAAGGCTTTCCAAAATAAATCAAAATGTGCACAAGCTAGCACATGTATATACAAAGCTTGTTTACAAAAATGTGTGCCAAATAATAATAATGTGCGAATGCTCCTCAATATTGGGAATCCTCTTCACCTATAAAATAACCAACAATAAATTGGTAAACAAATATTTCATAAGTGTACAAACCATAACCACACACATGTTTGCCAGGCATAAGTAACCCAAGAATCACCCTTCCATATAAACCAAATTGTATGATGGTTGATGCATTTCCTCCAATATGAATTATTTGAAAGGTTGTGTAATACACAATATCTTTTGGAAGAAAATATAACCATCATGGCATGAATAATCACCAACAATAGGGTTCCAATTATTATCTCTAAGTTTAGTCCAAACATTAGCAAAATCTGGATCCATATCATAGGATTCTCTCATAGGACTCAATGGTTCACTTTGAATAACAGAAATGTTGTGAATACTAGAATGTCTACTTAAATCATCTGCCACAACATTTTCTTTGCCTGGTTGATATTGAATCATGGGTTGAAAACTTTGGATAAATGAATCCCATTTGATATGTCGATCAGAGATCAATGGTTAGGTCAACAAACGAGTGCTTTGTTGGTCTGTCTTAATTAAGAATTCAAATCCCATTAGATATGTTTTCAAAGTCTTAAAGCATGAACAACAACAACTAATTCCTTGTCATATGTACTATAATTTTTTTCTACTAGTTTAAGCTTATGACTTTCATAAAGCAATGGGATGTCCATCTTGCATAAGAATAGCACCAAAGCCTTGTCCACTTGCATCAGTAAAACTACAACAAATAATGGTCGTTGAAAATCCTGGTAGTGTAAGAACTGGTGCATAAGTCAACACTTTCTTAAGTTCAGAGAAGGAATGATCCTGTCTACTAGTCCAATCAAAATGTCTAGATTTCTTAAGAAGTTCGATTAAAGGATGTGTAATATGTGTAAAATTTCTAACAAACTTCCTATAGTAGCTACATAATCCAATAAAAGATCAGAGTTCGTGAATATCACATAGTCTAAGAACGTGTGGTACAAAGAATAATTCTTAGTAATATAGAGCTTTCTGGATGTAGTATAGTAAGTGATGGATGGTCTAATGTACAAAGAAAACCATTAATTAATATAATGGTTATTTCACCTAGAGGTGAGACTTTCATCCGTGCCGTGGATTCTGCTGGTTCAATCAAAACTGGGGCTTACTGAACACCTTTTTTCTAATTTGTGAATCTTTTTGGGAACTCTAAGCATGCAAGGTAGCTTTGATAGTGCGCCTAACATGATCACTTTCCTTCTCCTCAAAGTCAGAAGAGTCACCCTTACGCTTGGAACGCTTCACTTGATGCTCTAATTTACGTCGGAGTTCACGCTCACTTGAATTTTGCAATTTAAGTGCTAAAATTTTCTCTTGTATAGGGGGTTGTGCAGGTAGAGTGGCCATTGCAAATAAATAGATAAAGAAGATGCAATTTAATAATGTAGATAAATAAATAAAGATGAGAAACTTAGCTGTCAAACCGTGTTGAATTCGGTTTGGAGTCGTCAAATGGTTGATCTTGACACCGTCCTTTTACTCCAATTCCGAATAAAATCTGAGCTTAAGTTTCGGTTCGACTTTGGCAACCTTTTTAAATCCGCTTCAAAAAGCTACCGAAGCTTGATGTGATGAAGAAACCGGAGCCAAAGATAACACCTCCAAAAATTTTCGATTTTTGATACCCTTTAATGCCCAAAATTTTTGTTGTAAGAGGCTTCCAATTTTTTGAAAAAAGAGATGAAATCTTTCTGCATATTTCTTGTAACTTGAAAATCTAAAATTTTCCCCTTGTAAATCTATTTTTTTTGAAATTTGAGCTCTCTTTCTTTTGTTTGAAATTTTTGAAAGCCTTTGAAAATAAACTCTATAAGCTTTTATAAGCTTATAATATAAATCTTTGCTCTCTTTTTTTTTTCTAAAGCTTATAATATTAAGCTTTATAAAGCTTACAAGATTTAAGAAGAGAAAAACGACACCTTCTCCTACACCACCAAGACACCGTTGGTTACGCAACAGTAGAGAAAGAGAGAATTCAGAAATTTCGCTACTCCCATCGATTGGAGAGAAAATAGAAATAGCCGCTGGCGTGGAGAAGAGAAAAGAAAGAAGCTAATTGTTAAGCTCTTCTCTTTTTAAATTCTTTTCCAAAAAGTAGTTCACTTTTTCAACACTTTTTCACAAGAATTGATTTGTAGATAATCAAAGACCCTCCATCATGGATTTGCCCATCTTGCAGTGGCTTAGCGATTTGATTATGGGGCTCAAACCTCCTTCAGGAGATGATTTCATCCATACTGTTGATGGTAGAGAGACTATGAATTTGGAAAAACCATTAAGGTGGTTTGGTGGTTTTATGTAGAGTGGTTTGCCACCCCCTTTATCTCTTGGTCTTTGCCCTTTTTGGATAATAAACTGCCACTCTTCAAACCTTTGAATTAACCCTTCAAGCTTTTAAATCTTGCCTCCATCTTCCTAGACCCTAGCTCTCATACCTCATACTACGCACACTGATCCAATCCTAGGAAAATAGAGTAAAAAGGAACTTGCAAGAAATTGATTAAATTAAACCAAATACCTCATCAAAAGACCTCAAATTCAACATATTCAAGATTTAAGAAAATAACAAATAAATTACTAAGCTCCAGATCACGACTCCAACATGTTGAAATTTGAGCATAATGATGAGCTATGGTGGATCAAACACTAGAATCAACATCGTTAACAAAGTGATTAGTAAATAATTAAGATGTAATTAGTAGATAATTAGCAAATAGATTAATGTAGGCATGGATACTCAAAAACCAGTAAATTCTCATTAGGGCTATGCCTCAATTTATAGAGTTTACATCAAGCATCAAATCCCATTGATTTCTCCATGATTCACTCCCAGAATATCTCCACCTCTTGCCTGATTCTCTCCACCTCTTCTCTTTTCCCCTGAATTTCTCCCAGAATAACTCCACACTTCCTAAATTCTCTCATGCTACCCTTTATTCTCTCCCAGTAGATTCTTCTCACCTTTTCACAGGTTCTTTCACATTTACATCTCCTCTTTTACAGCCTCTAACCAAGGGCTTGATCCCGCACACACCCTATTCACTTGTATATTTCAACACCTCCCCTCAAGTGAATAATCCTAGCACACCTGGACCCTATACCAAGTTTCCCTCTTACTTGATAGCCCACGACCAGTGCCTCAAGTCCCTAAACTCCATAGTCCTTGACACTCTCTCTCTCTATGTGTCCAAGGCTACTATAAGTGCCCGCGACCTTGACTAAAGTGCTCACACATACATCTACCACGTGGCCTACATCATTGGTGGCTCAGAGGTGGTTTTACTTTGTTGGGGTAGGTTACATTGGGTTATGGGATCTCTCTCTCTCTCTCTCTCTCTCAGAAAAGATGATCCGACTCCACTTCCTTTGGAGTCTCCATGAAGTTTGCCGATGTCGTTCCTTCTTCATCACTGGGTTTGCTGTAGAAGTCTCTCGCCATGTGTCCTGGCTTTCCACATTTGTGGCAAGTGAAGGTCCTTCCTCCTACTCTGCCTCTTCCTCGTCCTCGTCCTCGAGAGAATTCTATCAAGATTAGTAGATAATTAGGAAATAATCCAATTTTTAGTTAGTTTTCACTTCCCCCTTCACCCCCAGCCAGTGGAGGACTCCATTCACCTTGCACACTCACAATTAGCCTTTCTAACACAAGCTAGGCAACTCACTTGGCTTCAAGCCCATCAAGACGGCGTAGCAAACCGCCAGCGAAGGAAGGAGAAATCGACGTTTTGGCCGGTGCATTTTTTCCTGAGTAATTTGAAGATTTCTTCTTGCTCAAATCAAATGTCTCTAATTCCTCTTAGCCCAAGGTGTATTCAAGCATGCTCTACAAGCTGGTGAAGACAGAATTCAATTTCATCAAGTCTACATTGAGATCCAAGCTCTTCATCAAATCTGCAGGTGACTTTGGTAAAACAGAGATTAAGCTTTCAATATTTGGTCAAATCTTGTGTTTCTTGGCTTAATCCTCTACTAGACTCATTGCTATTGATGCCTTTGAAAGTATTTGAGCTCATTTAAAGTGTAAGGCACCAGATCTGGACTCCCCGTATACTCTGTTTTCTGTACACAAAACAGAGCATTAATTTGCTAATCAGTGATTAATCAATACTAATCACTATATTTTGGTACAATTGAGGGTTCAAATTAACCATTAGGTATCTGATACAGATCCCTATAGCTTCAGATTGCAAATCGGAGTTGGTTTGATACTCCAACCATCCCGTACAAATAGGTTACCCTTGATTTAGTGTAATTTCTGGTGATTTTATGCTGATAAATTTATTGTAATCATCTATTAAACACCAGATTGAGTTGTAAAAGGGTAGACACTGCTCTTGAATCTTGAAATTGGATCAAGAGGTAAGACCCCCTTCACATCACCATGAGTTCAGCACAGGAAATAGCCAAATTTAATGGGGAGCAGTTTTATACATGGCAGACAAAAACCATGTATTTGCTGATGAGGAAAAATCTGTGGGGATTAGTTGCAGGGAGAGATGAATGCCTAGAGAGAGGGAAAAATGAGTGGAAGAGCAGGAATGAAAAAGCATTGGGACTTATTGCACTTAGTTTAAATGATGAAATCATTCATCACATCACATGGATACAATGGGCAAAAGATGCATGGGATGAACTCAATAAATTATTTGGTACACAAGCAAAAAATTCAAAGATAAATCTGTTAATGCAATTCTACAAATTGGACATGAAGGAAAGTGAACCTTTAATCACACACTTGAACAAATATAAAAGCATTAAGCAACAGCTGGCAGCTATTGGCAAAAAGGTAGAAGATGATGACGCATTAGCTGTACTTCTGAAGAGTGTGGACAAAGGTGATTATGAAAACATTGTAGCAACACTAAAAAATGTACCTTAACTAATGGGCTCATAAACCTAATTGATTCTAGGCATGGCTCTGAAACCATGTTGAAATTTGAGCATAATGATGAGCTATGGTGGATCAAACACTAGAATCAACATCATTAACAAAGTGATTAGCAAATAATTAAGACGTAATTAGTAGATAATTAGCAAATAGATTAATGTAGGCATGGATACTCAAAAACCAGCAAATTCTCATTAGGGCTATGCCTCAATTTATAGAGTTTACATCAAGCATCAAATCCCATTGATTTCTCCATGATTCACTCCCAGAATATCTCCACCTCTTGCCTGATTCTCTCCACCTCTTCTTTTTTTCCTGAATATCTCCCAGAATAACTCCACACTTCCTAAATTCTCTCATGCTACCCTTTATTCTCTCCCAATAGATTCTTCTCACCTTTTCACAGGTTCTTTCACATTTACATCTCCTCTTTTTTACAGCCTCTAACCAAGGGCTTGTTCCCGCACACACCCTATTCACTTGTATATTTCAACACAAAATTGGGCGCAATCATCCCCCCTCATGTGTGTGGCCTCTCCCCACACATGAGTTTTACGTAATACTTCATTCCAAAATAGGCCATAGCCTCCAAAAATACTAAAAAGGTGCTTTTCTTGCACGACACTCTCTTATGCTCAAAATAGAGTGTCCATTAATTGAGGCTAGGATTAAAGCATATCACGCTTTACAAAATATTAAAGTTCAAGAAAAATAAGCTTAATAAGCCAATGCTTTTCAAAATAAATCAAAATGTGCACAAGCTAACACATGTATATACAAAGCTTGTTTACAAAAATGTGTGCCAAGTAATCATAATGTGTGAATTCTCCTCAATCTTCAGAATCCTCTTTACCTATAAAATAACCAACAATAAATTGGTAAACAAATATTTCATAACTGTACAAACCATAACCACACATATGTTTGCTAGGAGTAAGTAGCCCATGAATCACCCTTCCATACAAACCAAACTATAACAAACATTGGAAGCCCCAACCATACGTCAATATACGCCAATGTATTAATATTTATAATGGTATCACCCATTATATTAACATGATTTGGCTTGACACAAAGATAATCCAAGCGTCCCCAAATTATCTAAGAGGGTAGAACAATATTTTTAAGAGGTCTTAAAATATATTCTCATAACAATGGGAGTGCTACACAAGAGCTAGTTTGTTAAATTTACAGCAATGTGATGAGATATGGTGGATCAAATGCAAGAATCAACATAATTAGAAAGTGATTAGATGATGATTAAGATGAGATTAGTGAGCAATTAATCTAATAGGATAATGTAGGCATGGATACTCAAAAACTAGCAATTTTTCATTAGGCCAATGCCTCAATTTATAGGTTTTACATCCACAAGATGCCAAGCATCTAATCCCACTGATTTCTCCTTGATTTGTGCCACCTCCCCTACATCCGAGGTACCTTTTCCTAAGCCTTCGTCGATGCTGAGCAATAATGGCTCTGATCTGGCGATGGTGAGGATGCCGTGGTCGGGATCCTGATGGGCGTGGCCAACGAGCACGACATAAGATAATTGCTCTATCAGTGGTGACTCCCTGGGAGCGTGGTCGGTGCCCTGATGGCCCAATGGAGGAGGCTGGGTTGCTAGTGCTGGTGCCGAAGAAATCTGTCAGGGTTCTCTGTCTAGGTACATCATGGCTCGGCCTCCTGTCTGCCAAGAGGGTCTCTCTGTGTCTCCTAAGCTCAAGTAGAAACAATCCCAGGCATCTTTGATCCTCAAAACTCCATGATCCTGCGTAATGGCCCAAAACCCTCTCGAAAAAGGTAGTGATATCTCCCTCGGATCTCATAATAGACTGTACATCGGCAAATGTAGTGTTCCTCTGTCTATACCTCCTGGTATAGCTGACAAATGCGGTCATCCACGATCTGATGCACATATTGCCCTGTCTCAATCCGCAGCTGGTGTGTTGAGGTCCGGATCTGTCTAATGGCACAACGTATTCCATGTGATAGGTGTACATCCATGCGGGTGATAAAATCATGCGGTGAGAGGTGTAGAAAATGGCTCTTGTAATGAGCCATTTTCGTGCCCAAGGGCTCAAGGGGGCTAGTCCATGTCCTCTCTGTGTCCACTCTGATTATATCCATCCTGATCATGCGATTTTGCTCTGAGCGGGTGAGATCCAAAAATGGACAATCTAGACTGTACTGAAAGGGTGGTAGTGCCTCTATTCGCAAACCATGTAGGTCCACCCTCTGCCAACTGTATGGATGAGGTCAATGCCAATCGGGAGTCCCTCTGAGGGATCTCCCATAGCCGTTGTAAAAAGGTAACTGCTTGGAATAGGGCCTCGGCTACTCTGGTGGGGCACCTAGCTCAGCCCGAACAATCTCATGTAGTACTGAGATGATTTGCTCCGAATCATGCGGGCAATCATCATAATCAGTGGTCTCTCCATTTGCCTCCATCCCTTATCTGTCCCTCTTTGAGATCTGTGATGTATACTGGGTCCCCAAATTGGAGCTCCGTACAGGAGGGTCGATGTGACAAGCGTATCAAATAGCCACAATTTGGTGCGTGGCTCCTGAAACTGTATGTGTGCACACTGCCTCTCAAGTGCCCCCAAGGCTGCATGCCCTCGAGCTAATCTAGCTGCTGCCTCCTTCAGGGATAAACACGGTCCTATGAAAGTAACTCCCAAGTAGACATATGACCTGACGTACTCTACCGGCTCCCCTCGAAAAGTGAACTGAGGCTCTGATCTCGTCACCACCCATGCCTGTGTGGTGTTAAACACCATAACCTTCGTTTTCCCAAGGTTCACTGTCAGATCTCTATCCGCACAAAAAGCCTATAATGCATTCAGGTGTCTCTGAAACCCCTCTGGAGAGTATGAGATTAGAACAATATCATCAGCATATAACAAGATGGGTATCAACACCCCTGCGAGGCATGCCCCTGGGCCTCCCAATCTGTCTACATAATCAGAGACTGCATCAATGTATAGTCCAAAGAGGGTGGGCGATATAGCGGGCATCCCTGCTTCACCCCTATCGTGCTCGTCACCCTATTAAATAGTGCCTGTCTCACACACTCATACAAAGCATATATCCCCCACTGCGTATCCTCGGGTACCCCAATGTCATGTAATCTGTGCATAAGCCTGGCACGTGGTACGGTATCAAAGGCTTTGTGAAAGTCCACAAAGCAGCAGTATATCCTTCTCTTCTGTGCCCTGACCTCTTCAATAAGTGCCCGAAGTGTCAGTATGTAATCCAAGGTAGTAAATCCTCTCCTGAAGCCAGCCTGTCCATGTGCTCGATGACCATGCCTCTGTGCCCAATCATGATCATCCTATAGTTGCCTGGTACCATGGGGTCCCCACTCTTAAAGAGTGGTACAATGATATGCTCTGTCCAGCTTGTCGAGAAACCCTCACAAATGGCACGATTAAACACATGTACGATGAGCGGAGCCAAAGTGTCGTGCATATGAGAAGTGCTCTCCAACTAGCCCATCATGATCCTGTGCCTTTCCATTCTGTAACTTGTCTATCGCATATAGCACCATTTGCATAGCGCACGCACACACACACACACACACACAGAGATGCTTGTAGACCTCTTATTAGCACAAAGGCTCATTTGTTTGTGTGAAATATCAAAGTAGAAAAGAGTATAAGAGTATTCTGGTTTTGTTTCAAGTTAAAAGTTGTGGATGAAGATACATTTACCAAACTCAATATATTAGAAGAGAAATAAGTTAATAGGGCCTGTAGACCACTTCTTGAGAGTTACACATTAAAATAAATAAATAAATAAGTTTAAACACCCCTCCAAGGTAACTATGATGAAGTAAGTTAAAGTGGAGGAGCTACTCAATATATGAGAAGAGAAATAAGTTAATAGGGCATGTAGACCACTTCTTGAGCATTACACATCAAAATTTAAAAAAAAGGTTTAAACATCCCTCCAAGGTAACTATGATGAAGTAAGTTAAAGTGGAGGACTACAAGACAAGAATTAAGACATGTAGACCTCTTTTGGATGACTTTATCTACATTCTTTTTGTTATAGGTTTCTTTGCCAAGACATGTGACAAAGCCTTCCACTTAACTATGTTGAAATATGCAAGTGAATGGGTGTGTGCGGAAACAAGCCCTTAGCAAGAGACTGTAAAAGGGAGTCTGTAATTAAGTGGGTAGTGGTGAAAAGGTGAGAGGAATCTACTAATGAGAGAATCAAGGGTACTATGAGTGAATATAGGGGTGTGGAAAGATTCTAGGAGAAGGTGTCCCCCGGATGTAGGGGAGGTGGCACAAATTAAGGAGAAATCAGTGGGATTAGATGCTTGGCATCTTGTGGATGTAAAACCTATAAATTGAGGCATTGGCCTAATGAGAAATTGTTGGTTTTTGAGTATCCATGCCTACATTATCCTATTAGATTAATTGCTCACTAATCTCATCTTAATCATCATCTAATCACTTTCTAATTATGTTGATTCTTGCATTTGATCCACCATAGCTCATCACATTGCTGCAAATTTAACATGGTATCAGAGCCAAGCTTAGGATTCATTCAATTTTTGAGCCTAATTATCTTGCTAATCACCTTGCTAATCATAATTAGGAATTAAATCCATTTTTAGTCTGTTTTCAACTAACCTCTGCACCCCCAGCTAGTGGAGGAGCTCCCTCTCCCTCTAGCCTCAACATTAGCCCAAAAGCCTTTAGCCACACCTAGCCAGACTCCCCACGATTCAACCCATCATATCAGCTCGTCAAACCGCCGCGTAGAACTGTACATTCGCGAATTCGCTGACGCCTTGTTTTCTGAGAAAAATTCCAAATTCATCATCATGCCTTGCAATTGGGAGCAATCGAGCTAGACCAAGGGGTTTTTGGGTGTCCTGTACATGCTGGGGATCTCATATTTGAGAAATTCTTTAGGAGAAGTGGCATCAAGCTTTGCATCAAATTCTTTAGGAGAAGTGGCATCAAGCTCTGCATCAAATCTGCATCAAATTCTTTAGGAGAAGTGACATCAAGCTCTGCATCAAATCTGCAAAAGTGACTTTGGTAAAATAGAGATTAAGCATTCAATATTTGGTCAAATCTTTTGTTTATTGGCTTGATCCTCTACTAGACTAACTGCTATTGATGCCCTTGAAAGGATCTCAGCTCATTTGAATTCTAAGTCACCAGATCTGGTCTCCCCGTACACTCTATTTTTTGCACACAAAATAGAGGATTATTTCACTAATCAGTGAATTAATTAGCACTAATCATTGCATTTTGGTGCAATTGATGGTTCAAATTTACCATTGGGTATCTGGTACACATTTTTATCACTTCAGATTACAATTTAGAGATGGTTTGATATCCCAACCATTCAATACAAATTAGTTACCTTTGGCTTTATGCAATTTTTGGTGTATTCATGCTTGTAAATCCGTTGTAATCATCATTTAACACCAGATTTGAGTTATAAAAGGGTAGATACTACCCTTGAATCTTGAATTGGATCAAGAGGTAAGACCCCCTTCACATCATCTCATGAGCAGTGCATAAGAAATAGCTAAATTTAATGGGGAGCAGTTCCATATATGGCAAACAAAGACCATGTATTTGCTCGAGGAAGAATCTGTGAGGGCTAGTTGAGGGAAGAGATGAATGTCCAGAGGAGCATGGGAAGGATGAATGGAAGAGAAGAAATGAGAAAGCATTAGGGTTCATTGCACTTAGCTTAAATGATGAAATCATACACCACATTGCAGGGATGCAACAAGCTAAAGATGCGTGGAATGAACTTAACAAATTATTTGGCACTCAAGCAAAGAATTCAAAGATAAATTTGCTAATGCAATTTTACAAACTTGACATAAAGGAAAGTGAACCTCTAACCACACACTTGAACAAATACAAAAGTATTAAGCAACAACTAGCAGTCATTGGGGAGAAGGTAGAAGATGACGAGGCACTAGTAGGGCTTCTGAAGAGTGTGGACAAGGGAGAGTACGAGAACATTGTGGAAACCTTAAAGAATGTGCCAGATTTGAAGCTGCATGAGATAGAAGGAGCTCTACTAGAGCAAGAGAACAAGGTCAAAGAGAAGAAAGGGTTGGACCCAACAACTAGAGAGGAGAAAGTATTCTACAACCGAGGAGGCCTCGCACGAGGACGAGGATGAGGAAGAGGCAGGGAAGGAGCAAGGACCTTCACTTGCCCCACAACTGTGGGAAGCAAGGACACATGGCTAGAGACTACTACAGCAAACCAAATGAAGAAGGATCGACATCGGCAAACATTTCATTTCTCTCTCTCTCTCTCTCTCTCTCTCTCTCTCTCTCTCTACAAGCATCTGTAAATTTATACAATTACACAATGTTTCTTATAAATGCATATGGCACACACTGAGGATATTTCATACAAGAAAACAAACCCTTGTGCTAATAAGAGGTCTACAAGTATCTCTCTCTCTCTCTCTCTCTCTCTCTCTAAATGCATATGGCACACACTGAGGATATTTCATACAAGAAAATGAACCCTTGTGCTAATAAGAGGTCTACAACTCTCTCTCTCTCTCTCTCTCTCTCTCTCTCTCTCTCTCTCTCTCTCTCTCTCTAAGTCTACAAGAATCTATAAATTTATATAATTACACAATGCTTCTCATAAATGCATATCGCACACACAGAAGATAGACTATATGAAGACCTATTGGTTCACACAAATAGCAAAAAAAGAAATAAATATTTTTTAACTCAACAAAAGCCAAAGACTAGTTTGGTTTATTTTTGGGTTGTTAAATATGTTTTTTTAATCCGTGAGGTATGTAAAAGATCTATAGAGTCACCCATATCAAACCATACTAAAAAAAAAGTGCAAACACACCTCTAACCAACATGGCATGACCAGAGCCAATCCAAGGGCTGTCAGTTTGCTCTAGTTGGTGCGCCATGTTGGTTTGGGATATATTTGCACTTTTTTTGTATGGTTTGACTCTACATACCTTTCTTTTGTTATTATATTAAGGAAATTAGTAGAAAATAATAAAAGTATTCCTTATCCCACTAGCACAACCTTGGTCATATGGGGTATGTGGTAGCTTAAGTTGTTGGTCCCCCTCAAAGGGTGCGACCTTAAATTATACTTCATATCAAATCAAATGTATAGAAGCATATATTTTGAATACTTTCATGACAATCAAAGAGTTACAAAGTACGTAAATGATGAAGTGATAAAAGAAACTTCTCTATTTAACATATATCCTAAGCTATAATCGCCACAAATTCTCATGGCCAATTGCATGTCTTTGTCTTTTATTGTTATCCTATGGGCATGGATGACATATAGGTTGGTGTCTTCAATAAGGCCAATAAGCATCTTCTCTACAGTTTCTTGCATGGCCTCTAGTACACCCATGGTGAACCTTATCCCCCCAAGACTATAGTCTTGAGCTATTTCATGAAGCACACGTTGGAATGGTGGAAAGGTGCTCTCTGACATACTTGATGATAAGTTTCTACATTGTTCTTATTTCCCTTAGTGCTTTGACACCAGGCTTTGTTCCTTCACTTCTTCTAAAATGTTAGGGGTGCTGGTGGCTAAACTTTAAGTAATTGTTGGCGTCTTATTAAAGCTCTCTTTTCCCCAAGGCCTAGATGACCCAGCTTATTCTTGTTTTGCTCTCTGCTATGGAGGTTTGCAAGGTTCCTTTTGACCTTATTGAGAGAGTTTTTCTTGGGCAATAGTGGAGGTGGAAACCTCTCTTGGTCTACTGGTTGCTTTTGTTAAGGGATTTCTTTCTCTCTCTGTGGAGGCGATTCTTCCCTTTGTTCTCCACCTGCTGGTCATTCTATATTGGGGACCTCTTTAAGGTGTTTGTTGGAGGCATTACTTCCCTTTGTGCTCCACTTGCTGGCCATTCCTTTCTTAGGAACCTCCTTATGGTCTCTATTGCTCTATTGGAGGCTCTTGTACTCCTTGGCCTTGCATCATTTGTTAAGGAGGTTCTTTGTCTGTAGAAGTAGTTTTCTATTTTTTCTTTGGTACTTTTGTAGTTTCTCTTGTGGGGGCTCTTGTTTGCTCTTGTGGGGGCTTTTGTGGTTGCTACTCTATCACTTTTTCTGTCTCTTGGTGGACTTGCCTTAGGAGGGATTGGAGAATCCTCCTCTTTGTGTGGCTCTCCTTCTTTGTTTTAGATTTAGATTTAGGTTTGTAGGTATAGACCTTTGAAGGAGAAGGAAATGGGTACTACCATCTTTTGTTTTGTGATCCATGGACTTTTTATTATTAGGTTTGTTGGCGGAGAAGACTCTAAGTGTACGTCCTTCAACACTTCAAACACATCACCATGTGTTGCAAGATAAGGTTTGGATTGACCTTGTTCTCAGATAGCTTGTAGCTCTTGAATGGGCCCATTGAGGAGTCCTGTTGAAATTTGAGCATAATGATGAGCTATGGTGGATCAAACACTAGAATCAACATCATTAACAAAGTGATTAAGAAATGATTAAGACGTAATTAGTGAATAATTAGCAAATAGATTAATGTAGGCATGGATACTCAAAAACCAGCAAATTCTCATTAGGGCTATGCCTCAATTTATAGAGTTTACATCAAGCATCAAATCCCTTTGATTTCTCCATGATTCACTCCCAGAATATCTCCACCTTTTGCCTGATTCTCTCCACCTCTTCTCTTTTCCCTGAATATCTCCCAGAATAACTCTACACTTCCCAGAATATCTCCACACTTCCTAAATCTTCTCATGCTACCCTTTATTCTCTCCCAGTAGATTCTTCTCACCTTTTCACAGGTTCTTTTACAATTACATCTTCTCTTTTACAGCCTCTATCCAAGAGCTTGTTCCCGCGCACACCCTATTCACTTGTATTTTCAACACCTCCCCTCAAGTGAATACTCCTAGTACACCTAGACCCTATACCAAGTTTGCCTCCCCTTACTTGATAGTCCGCGACCAGTGTCTACTCTTCCCCTCAAGTTATCTCAGCACACCTGGACCCTGTATCAAGTTTCTCTCTTACTTGACAGTCCGCGACCAGTGCCTCAAGTCCCTAAACTCCATAGTCCTTGACACTCTCTCTCTATGTGTCCAAGGCTACTATAAGTGCCCGCGACCTTGACTAAAGTGCTCACACATACATCTATCTACCACGTGGCCTACATCATCGGCGGTGGCTCAGAGGTGGTTTTACTTTGTTGGGGCGGCAGGTTACATTGGGTTGTGGGGGGTCTCTCTCTCTCTCTCTCTCTCTCTCTCAGAGATTTTTACATGGCTCCTCACTCTTTGGAGCCTCACATCTTCTCTTGTCTTCAGTCTTCTTGTCGTGGCAGCTTCTCTCCACGCGTCCGTCTCTTCTTTCAGTCTTCTTGGGGCAGCTTTTCTTCTCGTGGCAGCTTCTCTTCTCTTGTCTTCAGTCTTCTTGTCGTGGCAGCTTCTCTCCACGCATCCGTCTCTTCTTTCAGTCTTCTCGGGGCAGCTTCTCTTCTCGTGGCAGCTTCTCTTCTCATGTCCATGTCTTCCTTTAGATCTTCTTGGTGTGGATCCTCTTCTTGGAAAGAGATATTCTTCTTCTTTCATGGCTGGGGCCATGAGCTCGTCCGTCAGGTCTTTTTGCTCCATGTGAGCAACATGTTTCAATGTTTTGCTGACAGTTCCTTTGGGTTTTTTATGTTTATCTTGTATCATTATGCAATGCAAACCCAAATTTATGCGGAAGGTCTTACCTCTTGCCTTATTCTGGACAAGGGCAGTGTCTGTTCCCATTTTTACACTGATGCAATGTGTCCAATACATAATGCATATAGCATTCATTCTTATGCACATTCCCAATGCAACTCTGGCTGTGAATAATCTTGAATTTGAGTGAGATTTACAAGCATTAACCAAGGGTTAAATGCAAAATGATGATTCACAATTTTATCAACACAATTTTCCCAAAAATTACATTAAATCAAGGGTAACCAATTTGTAAGGAATGGTTGGAGTATCAAACCAACTCCGATTTGCAATTTGAAGTTATAGGGATCTGTATCAGATACCTAATGGTTAATTTGAACCCTCAATTGCACCAAAATACAATGATTAGCATTGATTAATCACTGATTAGCAAATTAATGCTCTATTTTGTGTGCAGAAAACAGAGTATGCGGGGAGTCCAGATCTGGTGCCTTAGACTTCAAATGAGCTCAAATGCTTTCAAAGGCATCAATAGCAATGATTCTAGTAGAGGATTAAGCCAAGAAACACAAGATTTGACCAAATATTGAAAGCTTAATCTCTGTTTTACCAAAGTCACCTGCAGATTTGATGAAGAGCTTGGATCTCACTGTAGACTTGATGAAACTAAATTCTGTCTTCACCAGCTTGTAGAGCATGCTTGAAAACCCCCGGGGCTAAGAGGAATTAGACCCATTTGATTTGATGAAGTAGAAATCATTGATTTACTTCAAAAAAAAACATAGCTTTTTAATCAGCGAAAATCGGGAGCTTGCGTGGGCGGTTTGCACTTCTAATATGATGGGCTGAAGCTCCTATGGGTTAGCTATCTTGGGCTAGAAGGGTTTGGGAAATGGTTGAGTGTGCAAGGAGAGGGAGCTCCTCCACTGGCTGGGGGTACAGAGGCTAATTGAAAAAAGAGGAAAAAATATAATTTTCTACTAATCTTGATTAATTAAATAATGGGCTCATAAATCTGATGGATTCTAGGCATGGCTCTGATACCATGTTGAAATTTGAGCATAATGATGAGCTATGGTGGATCAAACACTAGAATCAACATCATTAACAAAGTGATTAAGAAATGATTAAGATGTAATTAGTGAATAATTAGCAAATAGATTAATGTAGGCATGGATACTCAAAAACCAACAAATTCTCATTAGGGCTATGCCTCAATTTATAGAGTTTACATCAAGCATCAAATCCCTTTGATTTCTCCATGATTCACTCCCAGAATATCTCCACCTTTTGCCTGATTCTCTCCACCTCTTCTCTTTTCCCTGAATATCTCCCAGAATAACTCCACACTTCCCAGAATATCTCCACACTTCCTAAATCTTCTCATGCTACACTTTATTCTCTCCCAGTAGATTCTTCTCAACTTTTCACAGGTTCTTTCACAATTACATCTTCTCTTTTACAGCCTCTATCCAAGAGCTTGTTCCCACACACACCCTATTCACTTGTATTTTCAACAAGTCCATGGTGACTTGGTGGAAGGTCTTCATGTCTCTCCTCCTCTCCTTGCTGAGGAGGTGGTCTCTCTTCTTATCCTTGCCTATGCTCTATCAGAAACTATTCTCTTTCTCTTTTCTCACATAATGGCTTCTCTTTCTTCTTCTTTGCTAGCTTTGCAATATTCCCTCCTTGTAAATCTTGTACATGTAAGTCACACCTCCATGCTCAACTTTCCTTGTTGTGTCCTTAGTTCTAGCCATATAAATCTTATAAATGAGGAGGAGAAGCCTTTTTATAACAATATAAATTACTATTTTAAGACATTGCCTAAAATAATAGTTTTTAATATTTTGCAACCATCAAGGCTTGAGCTACTTGAAGAATCGCTTGGAAATGGCACCATATTCTTTCGCACTTATTCCAATTGTATCACAAGCCTCCACCACTTCATATGGCTTAACCAAATCATGGAAAGATCCCAAGACTCCTTTTATAACCATTTTACGTAGTTGGCAGGAAAGCACACAAAGCTTGGAGAAGAAGAAGCAAGAATGCACTTAACACAAAGTGTATTAGATTGTGTCAATGTACAAAAGATAAGTTAGCCCTAGAATGATGGGCGTATATACAAGCCGGGAGAAAAAACCTCCTAAAGAGGGAAAAGGTGCCCCGGCGGTCCTAAGTGTGTTCACACACATCACTGCCTATGTATATGGCAACAAATCCCCCGTGGGAGTGATGGTGTGAACGAGAGCTGGCACTCATGTATAGGGGAGTGCCATGCCCGAAGTAGATCAATCCACAAAGGGGAGCAAGCCCAAAGCTTTGCGGAAAGCTTCGAACTTCTCACGAGGAAGCGCCTTTGTGAGAAAAGATCGGCGAGGTTGTCCTTTGTTGGCACTTAGGCCAAGCTGATCTCTCCTCCTGAGAGTCTCTCCCTGACATAGTGATAATGCACCTCAATGTGCTTTGTGCGAGCATGAAAAACTGGGTTTTTCGCAACTGCCAATGCGCTCTGACTGTCAGTGTAGATAGAGGTGGCAGACTCTTGTCCAACACCCAAATCAGCCCATAAGCCGTCTGAGCCACACACACTCAACCGTAGCTGTGAAAGCTGCCTTGTACTCAGCTTCACAACTAGAAGTGGCCACAGTAGGTTGCTTCTTGCTCAACCAAGATATGCATGAGCTACCGAGCATGAAACAAAAACCACTTGTGGACACTCTTGTGTCATAGCAACCAGCCCAATCTGAGTCCGAAAAGGCATGTAAATCTGGCGGCAACGATCCCCCCTTGGGATAAAACAACCCAAGTGTATGGTGCCACTCAAGTAGCGAAAGATGCGTTTAACTACCTTCCAATGCTGAGACCCTGGGCTATGCATAAACCTGCTCACCTGTGAGACTGCAAACTGAATGTCCGGCCTCGTAATGCATACATAAATGAGACAACCAACAGCTGTCTGATAGAGTGTGACATCAAAGTGATCTCCAGCATCATGAAGACTCAACTTCAAACCTATCTCCATTGGAGTAGCAATAGGCTTGCAGTCTTCAAGGCCAAATCTCCACAACAATGTCTCAATATACTTTGTCTGATACAAAGCAATACCTCCATCACACTGCTTAAATTGTATCCCCAAATAATGATGCAAATGCCCCAAATATGACATCTCAAAAGAGGCATTCAAATCAGCCTTAAAATCAGCAATATGACTCTCATTTGGTCCTGTGAGCAGCATGTCATCGACATAGAGAGCAATGATTAGATGTACATCATCCACACGTTTAACATACAAAGTGCTTTCTGTTGGACTATTCTGAAAACCATGTGCAGTCAAATATGCATGTATCTTTTCATACCAAGCTCGTGGAGCTTGCTTTAAACCATATAAAGCCTTTTTCAATCTACACACTTTGTTTTCCTGCCCTCTTTGAACAAAACCACGAGGCTGCGATACATACACCTCCTCATGCAAATCTCCATTCAAGAACGCAGTCTTTATATCCAACTGATGTACATTCCAACCATTATGAGCTGCCAATGCACAAATGCTACGAATGGTAGTCATACGACAAGTGGGAGCAAAGGTCTCATCAAAATCAATGCCCTTTTCTTGAGCATAACCCTTTGCAACAAGCCTAGCCTTATAGCGATCAACACTGCCATCTGGCTTTCGTTTCAACTTAAAAACCCACTTACATCCAATGGCCTTTTACCAATAGGCAAATCACACAAAGACCATGTACCATTCTTCATTATAGCATTATATTCACTTTGCATTGCAGCCAACCAATTTTCTGATTTTGGTGCCTCATCAAATGAAAGAGGTTCTTCCTCTTCACACATACTATACACAACCAAAGCATAACAATCTGATGCATAAGAGGCATGCTGAAAACCTGAACGAGTACGACTAGATATAGGTGCATCACTTTTACTATCACGCAAGGTTTGCACCAGCCATTTAGGCATACCTCTAGCCTGCTCATTTTCAGCCCTATCCTCATGAATTATACCCTGTAAATCTGCATCAGAAATAGGCTGATCTATGATGTCGTTTGAAATCTGCATAGGCTGAATATTTGCCTCATTAGGACTTACATTTGAATTCCCACCTGTAAATAGAGGCAACAACGTATCAAATACATCCCGTGAGCTCACACCTGTCTCTTTGGTACATGATAACAAAGGCTGCACAGCATCTTCCACAAAAACAACATCTCGACTAATCAAGATACGCTTTGACTGCGGATGATACAATCTGTAACCCTTGCTCTCAGCACTGTAACCAACAAAAATGCATTTGACAGCCTTATCATCCAATTTTCTGCGTTGTTGCACAGGCACTAAAGCATAGGCCAAGCAACCAAAGACACGCAAGTGACCAATAGAAGGTTTCCTGCCATGCCAAGCTTCATATGGAGTAATAGACTGCAAGGCCTTAGTGGGACACCTGTTGAGTACATATGCAGCACACATGACAGCTTCAAGCCAAAACGCATGTGGCAAAGCTTGGCTCTTGACCATACATCGTGCCATCTCCATAAGTGACCTGTTTTTTCTCTCAGCAACACCATTTTGCTAAGGGGTATACGGCACTGTACATTGGTGTTTTATCCCACGACTAGCCAGAAATGCATCAAACTCTTTAGACATGTACTCCCCCCCTCGATCAGAACGGAGGGTGCCCACATTACAATTAGATACATTTTCAACCATAAGCAAAAACTGTTTGAAGCACAAAAACACTTCGGACTTTGCCTTTAATGGATATACCTATGCATGCCTTGAGTAATCATCAATGAAAGTCACGAAGTACAAGTGTTTACCAAATGACGGAGTTTGCATAGGCCCACATACATCACTATGTACAAGTTGCAATTTGCGAGTGGCCTGCACAGAACCATCCTTTGGAAATGCAGAACGCTGCATTTTGCCCAAAATACAGCCTTCACAAACATGTTTTAATGGTGCCTCAAGAGGGGGCAATGAAGCAACCATATCAAATTTCTGCAAACGCAGCAAACTAGCAAAGTTCAGATGACCAAAACGAGCATGCCATAGTTTTGCATCTGAAACTACCTTTTCATCAGAAACTGCATTTGCTGAATCTTCCACACACTTGTCATAAGAATTGAGCCTATACAGCCCACGAAACAAGGTGCCATATACAATAATCGTATCACCAGAAGTCAAATCATGAACAGTACATCTGTCATCCACAAATTTGACTACAAGTCCAAGTCTAGCAAGCGCAGAGACAGACAATAGATTCTTCTTTATCCCTGGCACATACAAAGCATCTGAAAGTGTGAAAGCGCTGCCATTTGCAGCCGTAAGCATAATTTTACCAACGCCCTTCACTGGGTAAGAAGCATTATTGGCACATGTGACAGTATTCCCATTAGGGACAGCCTCAAGAGAAGTGAACATATCACGATGCGAGGTAATGTGCTTTGTAGCACCACTGTCAAAATACCAAACATGAGAGTCAACAGAAACTGCCAAACATGCATCATGTACAGATGGGTCATACTGGCAATACACGCTAAACGCCCATTCTGTATCCTGCACAACATTTGCAGAATCTGCATTTGTAGAAGCATCCACTATTGTGGTTGCATTTGACTCTTTCTTCTTTGCCTCTTTAGCCTTTAGCTTAGGGCAATTCTTAATGACATGATCATTTGCCTTACAATAGTTGCACCTGGTCTTTTTCTTGCCTTTATCAAGAGTCTTCTCAGACTTATTGTTGCTACCTGTGGAAGGAGAAGAAGTTACAGACCTACTAATAGGAGAAGAAACAGTGGAAGGGGCTGCCTTACCACTTCTTCTCTGCTGCTGGGCAGCCATAAATGCTTGATCAACTGCACGCTGCCTGGCCCTGTTTTGCCTGGACTGCGCTTCTTGTTGCAAGAGCTTGTTGACTAAAGTATCATACTTGACAGCATCAGGTCTGTCCTCAGTAAGAAGTCTCCACGTGGAAGCAAAAGTCTGATATGTCTCAGGTAAAGCATCAAGAACAGTCCGCACAAGAGAATGATCAGGAATAATCTCACCTGCAGAAATCAACTGTTCTTTGAGATCTTTAATCTCAGCAAGAAAAACATTCATGTCATCATCTTCCTGCATAATCTTCAATTCTAGCTCTTTACGTAGGTAAGCGATTTTTGCCTCGTTACGACCTGCATACAAACCAGCTAGAATATCCCAAGCCTGTTTTGCTGTTTTAGCTGAACGAATATGTGGGGTGATGTTACGTTTGACAAAAAGTGCAATCAAGGCATGAGCCTGCGTATCTTTATCATCCCAACGAGCTTGTTCAGTAGTGGGTAAAACAGCAGCAACAGTAGAGCTGCTAGAACCTGCAACATCCTCAACAGATCCTACATCCACAGAACCTGGACGTACATCCATACCCTGCACAATGTTCCACATTCCTTTTGCAACCAAAACATGCTGCATCATGTATGCCCAAAGTGGGTAGTTGTCTCCATCCAATTTGTCATCAGCAGATAACATGCGAAATACATCATTGCTGTTATCAGCCATGGCCACTGACTGAAACTGATGCAAAAGCTACCTGTAATGAAGCAAAGACTGAACAGAAAACAACTCGTGCTATGTAGCACGGTCCACAATAGAGTACGTATGCCTGTTTTGCAGAAAACTGCACTGTCGAAATTTCTGCAGAAAATGACGAAAACACCTCTGCAGAACTTGAAATGCAAAAACAGAGCCCGAAACGACCTCAGATGCGATTTCTGAGAATGCCAAGCCCTAAGGCTTATTTGCAGAGTATAGGGACCTGCAAGCGCTCGTGAAAGCTCACCTCAATCGGAGAACGTGAGTCGGAGGGTGCTGGCGGCGTAGCCCTGAGAGCCGATGCCTGCTCTGATACCAATTGTTGGAATTAGGGTTGCAGGAAAGCACACAAAGCTTGGAGAAGAAGAAGCAAGAATGCACTCAACACAAAGTGTATTAGATTGTGTAAATGTACAAAAGATAAGTTAGCCCTAGAATGATGGGCGTATATACAAGCCGGGGGAAAAAACCTCCTAAAGAGGGAAAAAGTGCCCCGGCGGTCCTAAGTGTGTTCACACACATCACTGCCTATGTATATGGCAACAGTTGGAAGCTTAAGCAACTTAATGAAATCAGATTTACATATCAAAGACTTAACCACGGAGACTCTGGTTAAACCCTGTAACATTTTGAACATAGTTTCGAGCTATCTGCATTCTTTATTTCTTAGCACCTCCTCTTTCTGCTGCCAATTGGGGTTCAAAAATTAAGATTACAATTATAAAAGATCTTAGAGCTTCTATATCTAAAATCTTCAAAAATGTCATTCAAAAAAAATCAAAGTTGTAAAGTTGTTTTTTGAGTTGATTTTTATTTCCAATTTGTTGAATAGACATAATATCTTTTGTTGCATTCTCTTTTGGTAGGTTGATACTCTTCTTCTTAGTTGATACTTATGTGCTTTTGTTTTAGATTGGTGTACACATATGCATCATTCAAAATTGATGCATATATATACGTTCTTTTGGATTAGTACACTTGTACTCTCTTTTTTTGGGATATAGATGTGTGTCTCTGTATATATATATATATATATATATATATATATATATATATATATATATATATATATATATATATGAAAAAAGGGCAAGTTACGTAATCTGACAACTCCAACTAGAGTGAGTTACCAAACAAACAAGACCAAGATGCATGTAGAGGGAAAAGCGCCCTATGAGACAAGAGGGCATGGGGAACATGTTGTGGCGCCTCATTATTTTCATATTTTCTGGTGAACCACGAAGATTAGATCTAGATATGTAAATATTTTGTTAGAAGCTAGATATAGATATATATATATATATATATATATATATATATATATATATATATATATATATATATAATCACTACAGCATAATACCTTATTTTAGACTCATTTCAAGTTGTGACACGAAATTTATTTTCAAATGATTTGTATTACAAGCCGGTTCTATTGTCCCAACTAGTATGTTTTCTACAACTTATAATGAAATAATTATATCTTCTTTGGGAATTGATCATGACATTCTCCTATCTAGTTTTTATTTGTCTTTTCGCACCTAGAATCACTTGCTAGGCTATTCTGGAGGATATATAAGTATTATCGCACGACACACAATTGGGGTTGTGCAATAACAACCCATGTTTTGTTTTTGTTTTTCGAGCCGGGGTTAGAGACGAGCGGACTCGTTCAGAGACTCGAACAGAGAAACACTTTTATCATTAGCTTCGTCATCTCCAGCCACAGAGACTGTTTCGTTACTTCCTTAAGGCATTGCCTTGGAAGACCCATGATATGGACACAACAGCGACCAAGTACTCCCGGAGGTGCGCAGGTACTCTAGTAACAACCCATGCTACTCCATTTAAGTATCTAGCCAAAAAAAAAAATTGCTATTCTTCAAAAAAACATGCCCTTCTTTTTTGTTCCGAGGCTTATCAATTATGATGATTTCAAATTTTGATTTTTCCAAATTCTGTAGCTTCTTTTGATTCCGTTGTGTAATCTTCAATACCCGAGATTTAGTGAGTTGGAGCCTCACACGCCAAGTGTTCAGATTTTAAAAAAAGCAATGAAGTTGCTGAACAAAGCTTTTAAAGTCCACCAAAGGTTACAAGAGCCATATAGGGCATGTAGCCAACATGGAGGAAATGGTATGGATAGAAATAGATGATGGATCATTGCATGCCAATCAAGTTACTATCGTATTACTAATTCACACTTCACACCAATAAAGAACACCCAAGTTACACGACAAAACAAGGAACTGGGCCCAACTGTACTGCCAAGGAGACCGTAGTATCCATAATCCAATAGGGTTGCTTTAAAATGCATTGTTTGACATAGACTGTTGGCTTGAAGGACACAATTATTAGACGCATTAAATGCTTTCGTTGACCGTGTGTAGATCAGAGCAATAACCTCTGTTTAGCTCTTATGCAGCAAATTGAAACTCGCATATCTCATGCATAGATGGTGTGCCCTAAAACATGTTTCAAAGACCCAAACATCTCTAGGACACCTTTGTTCATGTCCATGCAAAACATTGCTTTCCAGACACACTAAAGGAGGTAATCACAGGGTGGATTGAATCCTTAAAGAAGGCCTAAGCATTGCTGCCATTGATTTTATAAATGTGAACATACAGCAGACCATGTTTACCAGAATTCTTCCTGCATGGAACCTTTCAGAGTGGTTATAAAAATTCTCCCAACAGTGTGCTATCCATATGACTCCTTCCCAAAGGGTCACCTTTGTACTTTTAACTTGTGCTTTGGGAGCAACGTACCAATCACTAAAATAAGGTAAGCATAAGCCCTCAGCAAGCTAAGCATGCTCTTGTATTGTTCTATACAATAAAGGCAACAATAACAAGAAGATACAAAACAATGCAGATTTTGCTTTCGTGAACATTACTATCACTTAGGAAATGCAAGTACATTATATTTGTTGGCAAATGAAGTACTTAGTCTCCCAACGTTTACTAGTACTACTATGTGCTTCCCTCCGCAACCAACTGCAAGTTGCCTATTTAAGCATTTCAGAGTCACTCAGAATAACTTTCAACTTTCAATGCAGTAAACTAGTTTCACCATTTCCTTGCCATGGCACATCGACCACACCAAATGGAAGGAGAAAGTTGGTAGCCAAAGTACATAGGCCATGCGACACAAGTACAGTAAGAGATGACAAAAAACAGACTGGAACACTGCTGAAGTGGGCATTCACATCAACTGAAGGCTGGATAAAGAGATGGGGCTGTAAAAGTGAGTGTAAGGGGGGCCTGTACCGTGTGCAAGGACGTTCATCTGGACCTACAGCCCTAGATCGGTTATACTGTGAGCTTGTTTTTCAATTTCATCTACTTTGTATCCACTCAGATTAGCCTTTAGAGCTTGCTCTTACCACCTCAGACTACTGATTAGGCATTCCTTCAAGCAGATTGGCAAGTGGTTTGGACAGGCCCTAATGATCAGGCCCGTCTGGCAAGCACTTCTAAGTGGGTAGAACTGCTCAGCATAAGAGATGTACTATGCAGAAACATGAGAAAGGTCATGGAGGATGTATTTAGAATTTTGCTCTTGCTAATAGACGTAATGAAATGCTCCAAATTTTTGCACTTACAATCACCCTAGCTGGCTAATTCAGAGGATTTCCTAAGGTTTTGATGAAAATAAGAAGTGCTTCAACTTAAAGAAAAACAGGCTCTGACCTCTGTTTTGATTATCTGTCTTGTAAACTTTTCCTAATTTAAGTTTGGGATTATTGTGTCAGTCTGCCGTGCAACGGACAGCACTGAATCCAAATGAGGCTCATAGGGCCCAAAACGCTGGTCAGTACAGAAGAAAGCTGGCCTCATATTTCTCTTATCCCAGCCGTGTCCTGCCTGGAATACAAACAAAGCCCCATCTGGAGAATGCCACCACCTTCACTACAGCTGCCTACTAGAGAGCACCTTCCACTGTCTCTTATCTACTTTGCCTTGTGTAAGAATGCTTCACAATCAAAGAAAAAACTTCACTCCCCAAGTACAGCCGATACCTTCAGAGTTGGACACAAAACTCATTGATTATTGTGAATATACATAGACTTCTTCAGGCGAAAAAGTTCCTTACAAGAATCTTACTGTTGGCCTTAAGTCCTTCCAATGCCTGCTTCAACTACACAAGGACACCTCTTGAATCACAAACCCTCTATGTTATTAATGATCAAGCCTTGCACGAGACAATTTCTACCTAAAAATCTTTTAGAGAACCAAAAAAACGCCATGGGGCATATCTTCTGTCGTGGGCCTTGGCACAGACACTCTGATCAGATTGCTGTTGAAATTACAGAGAGTGAAACAAACATCAATGCTGGTTCGCATGAGCCATCAGCAGGCTCAAGCACAGTGCATCAAAATGTATCCTGCACCAATAATGAAGTATAAAGTTGGGGAAAGGTGTGAGATTAGTTAACCGGTCTGTACAGAAGAGGTGTTATGAACAAATTGCAATTGGAACCATAAGATATGAGAGCAAGCAAAAACTAGAAGTTTGCATCCCTTCTCACTTGGCATCATCATCACCGTCATCAACATCCCAGCTCAGATCTTCCTCATCTTGTTCCTGAGCAGAAAATCTTCTTTGAATGTCCTCCCTGGGAACCTCCGGCACCTCCCAGCTGCTATTTGATGACCTTTTGCCGTCATTACTGCTAGATTCCTCAGCATCTTCAGCAACTTCCCAGCCAAGGTCATCCTCATCCTCAGGAGTGGCCTTTACAAGAGCTTTATCGTCGACATTATCTTTGACCTGTGTCCCAGGTGATCTGTCTGCAGTGCCATCTCTTCCTGTTTTGATTTCTGAATCATCTGGCTTCACCTGCTCTGATTGTGAGTGTTGAACCACCTCCTCAGATGGATCAATGCATTTTCCCATCACAGCTATCTCATCATGGACAGCCCCACCTTCATCAACCTCCTCTTCTGTATCCCAACTTAAATCCTCTTCCTCGGGAGCACTTGCCCGTTTCACCAGGTCTGCCCGTGCCTCTTCAGTCTGTTGAAGCTTGTGAAGCCGATAAAAGTACCTTGTCCAGAAAGTTTCTTCACTCACAACCTCTGGCACGAATCTAATGAAAAGCTCTTGAAGGAAGGTGTTGTCGGTGAGGAGAGAATCAATGTCCTGCTTCTTCTCAGGCAGACTAAAAGCAGATTTCCATGCTGTATAATCGGCAAGTTCGTCTGGTTCATCGCAGTAGGTGCTACTGTCATGCTGCATAGCCATAACCTGCGCCTCGAAACGGCTGTATTTACCACCAGAAAGGGGGACAGGGGTATTATCATACCTGGACAAAGAAGAGGAGGATGCCGCCGCAGCAGTGATGGCGGGATCGTCATCGTCTTCGATCCTAAGCACAGCATCTTTGCCTTGAGCGATGATGTCTGCCGTTCCTCGCCATACAGAGCTTGAGAAGTCTTCGACAACCTGGCCAACTGATTCGATGGACTCCTGAGCGATGGAAGCGCCTGTTTCCAATGACGTTGGCAGGTCCTTGACGGCATGCGCGGCGACCTCTGCAATAATCTTCGTCTCCTTTCTCAGGCCGCTGCTGAACTCTTCGAGATCTTTGCGGTATGCCTGCAGAATCCCCTCCGACTTTAAGGTTATGGACTTCACCAAGCCGCCAATGCCCCATATGCCTGCCTCCTCCTGCTGCTGCCCCGGGGTTTCTCCGTCAGAGGAGGCATCGGAAGAGGCTAGGGTTTTCACATCAGACGAGTCTAGGATTTCTGCATCAGACGAAACTAGGGTTCCCGCATCTTGCGATGAGGAGGATTCATCTTCCTGGTTTAAGGCCAAAACATCCTGAAGCTTGAAATCAGAAAAGAAAGAGGACTTGAAGAAATTCATGGCGAACAGAAGAACCAGCGGGCTGTAGCAGAAAGCAGAAAACCCTAATGGCGATGCCACGGTAATCCTGATCGGCGTCCCAGGAACGAAAGACCCTCAGACGACGGAAGAGCTTGTGTCCTTTCCTTTACAAAACGGCAATTATAATATGATTCATTCATTTATTTGTGTGTGTGTGTGTGAGAGAGAGAGAGAGAGAGAGAGAGAGATATGCACGTGTGGTTTATGTGTGTATGTGCACAAATGTGTTTGTGTGTGCATGCACGTGTGGTTTATGTGTGTATGTGTGTAGGTGCAGAAATGTGTTTGTGTGTGCGCGTGCACGTGTGGTTTATGTGTGTGTGTGTGGGTGCAGAAATGTGTTTGTGTGTGTGTGTGTGTGTGTGTGTGTTGAGAGAGAGAGAGAGAGAGAGAGAGCGAGTGTTATTACAAGAGAAGGAAGCTCAAGAATGTGAAGAGGAAGAAAGCGATTAAAGGGACAATGATCCAAATTATACATGACTGGAATTATATAGAAAGTGAAAGGGAGGAGATTCCTTGACCATAGAGAAGTATCTTGAGAATTACTACAACATGCTTCAAGACACATTTAAATAGATACACGATTTCAAAATCGAGTGTGATACAACAACAACGGAGAATTAGATGAGCTTATATCTCGCCTTTTCAATGTGTTAAGTGGATTAGTTGTTGCAAACTACTATAGAAATTTGCAGATGAGCTTATACAACAACAAAGGAGAATTAGATGCAATGAGCTTATATCTTGTCTTTCCAATATGTTTAATTGGATCAGCTACAAACTACCATAGAAATTTGCCTCCATAATGTTGTGGAATGAATTTGAGAGGTAATACTTGGATCAACAGGGATTTTGGGAACAAACTATACTTCGAATGGAAGAAATCCATCGAAGAAAGAGTGTAAGTGTTTGTGATTATATTGGAAGTGAGGAGCATCATGATTATTGTAACAAAGAGTGTTCGTCAAGGAAGAAAACCTTAAAATGGTAATTTTTGCATGATCAAAGGAAAGAGTTAGTGATAAAATGCAAAACTTTAATGACACTAATAAAGAGTTAGTGATAAAATGTAAAACTTTAATGACACTACTACTAAAGAGTCAGTGATAAAATGCAAAACTTTAAGGACACTAATAAAGTTATAGATTTGAATGAATAAAACTAAAAGATCTGAATGAATAAAACTAAAACGTTAAATGGGGAATAGCTTTTGGTGAGCTTTTACAGCAGTGAGCTCCCAAGCCTAAATGGTACGCTTTTATAGTTTCCCCTTTTTCACGAAGAATGTTGTTTGGAACGATTGGTCATGATGACTTGTCATGCACTCCTCCACCTCGTCTATGATAAAATGAACATCAATAATAATGTGCAAACTCGCTCCTTATAGCTACTCTCTTTGTATTTGGGGACTTAGACGGATGCATCTTCAAAGCCTAGCCTCCATCGCATGGTTAACTAACAAATTATTTTAGGGTGTCTCTTTCCAACTGTCCAAGTGCTTGGTTACATCCCAATGGCTTGCCCACTGCATGAAATGGGATGTATTTGGAAAGGGTGGTATCTCTTTGTGGTGTGTGTGTGTGTGTGTGTGTGTGTGTGTGTGTGTGTGTGTGTGTGTGTGCACGCACATGCATGCGTGTGTGTAAAAGGTGCTCACCCATGTCTCCACCTATCATAACAAAGAGATCCGAGTTGTTAACAAAATCATGACGATATTTAGTGCATTTTGAGAAAGTTAAGCCCATTTTGGGCTTTGGTGGGAATGCAGACCTCCAGTGCAAAAAGCAAGCTTGCACTTTGGGTACTTTCTCAAACTTACCCAAATGTGATCATATCTATACTTAAATAGACTGGAACAGGCCTAATGTGTATAGCACGTCAAAATTGTAAAATTTTGAATTCAAAGAAAATGGTTTCTAGTAGGGTTATGGATATATGGGCATTAAGTGTCTTTGCTTTTGGGAATTAAAGCTCAGAGGTTGAAATCCACATTCATGGTAATGTTTATACTCATGTTGATTAGGAATAGGATGATGAGTTCATATAGTATATCCAAATTGTAAATTTACTTGTATTATGGAATAAAGTTTATAAAGCTACTTTTATAATGAGTTTTAGCGAGCTAAATAGCACACTGTCAACACACATATATGATGAATATAAACATTGAAAACTTAAAAAATGGTGCGCTTCCAAACACCATTCTTGATGGGGAAGAAGAAAACTGAAAAAGCTCCCCATTTTGGCTTGGTCATTTTAGCTTGGAATATCACTGAAGCTCACCAAAAATTCACACACTCTCCAAACCAAAGTTTATAAGAGATAAGGATGATGACTCTTCAATCTCACCCAAAGTAGGTTAATGAAGAAGTTGAAATGGAATAATAATCTTAACAGGGCCATGACTAACACAACAAGAGAGAGAGTGGTCTAAGACAACAAGAGAGAGAGTGGTCTAAGAGAACAAGATAGTGTGCATGGTCTAAGATCATTTGAAGATAGCAAATCAAAGAAAGCAACAAAGGAAATAACTAAAAAGCAATTTGAAATGGTGCTCAATTTACAATAGAAACCATCCTTCCAATGAATGTCCAATATCACATGATACTATTGTTAGATATCCTCTACTAAAAAAATTCATTTTGATTATTTTATAACAAGCTCAAGCAAATATGATATGCAATCCAGAAAGCAAACCAAGTATCCAATCATTCTCTTTGAAAATTAAAAAAAATCATTTTGACTATTAAAGAGTCCAAATATGAGGCTACTACTGCACTTATGCCCCAAATTATGGATCCAAATAAGCTATTTATGGATGCCATTGATTATGCAATTGGAGCTTGTCTATTCCAAGATGGTAGACTGTTAACTTTTTAGAGTAAAAGGCTATTTGACCCTTAATTTTTAAGGTGACATATAAGTAGAATTGGATAAGTGAACTAGCTTTTACTGAAATTTAGTTTTACCTTTATGACTCTTTTAAGGCATTAAATTATATATATGTAGCATAGCACCTAAGTGCATGGAGGGATTTTTTTAAAATTTGGGGACTTACATGCTATATACATGCAAGAGGGTATTCAAAAAAATAGTTATGTAATGTAAATTTTTTATGTAAATTTATATATAAGGGTTTTTTATTCAGAGTATAAACATAAAAGTGGGGTGAACAATTGTGTCAAAAAATGTAAAAACAAAGGCTATTTAGATACATTCTTACTTCACATACATGATATATGAGTTTTTATAGAGTGACTCCCTTAATAATTCACCTGAACCCCTTGAGGAGGACAAATGCGGTTGCATTGAGCACTTGAGCACTTGTCTGTTGCCTCATCTTGAAGCTTTTCCACCACTCTTTGCAGTAGACAAGTGCTCAATGCGATGCATTGAGAACTTGTCTACTGCCTCATCTCGAAGCTTTTCCACCACTCTTTGCAACACCTCAAACATATGTCAGTTCATGGAGTCATGCTCTTCACTCAACGACTCCAAGGGCTAGTCAATAGAAGTTGGCTATTATAGATTCCCACATGTCTCACATCATTTTGTGTTGTGGCACAATGGAAAGACTCTAGCCTTGAAAGTCGAATGGACAGCCACCTCAGTAATGGTAAAAAAATATGTGCATCACTAATTGGGGATGGTTAGATTCCTAAAGGCACCACAAAGCCATAAGGAGTAGATTTCATGTTTGCACCTTCACAAAAAACTATTTGGTTACGTAGCAAGTGCTTGGAAATTAAAAAGATACTAAACCACTACCATAACCCCTTTATCTCACATAAAAAGTCCATGTCCATTATGACCCCCCAACATGTCTACCTATTGTCCATACCCATTTGTAACCGTACAATCCTAAAATACGTGCCAAATAGATTCTGCTTTTATGCTACAAAAAGGGGCATACTGTGGAGGTAAACCACCCACGCCTTGACATGAGGGCTTTGTGAGTCAACACCTACATGAGCACCTTACTCTTGGGCTTACAAACAACCAAGTCCACAAAGACTCAAAAATCCCATGCAATGGAAGCCCCACATTGACACCTCATTTTAGCCAAGGAATGAGACATTTTAACAACATGCTACCTTGTCTTGCTTGGGGTATTCTGCTAAGCCATGCTTCACCCATCTCCACACCTTGGTCCATGGGGTCCCTTGATTCTAAAGGGAGCTAACTTCTTCAGCAAGCCATGCATACATTCTTCACATTATGATTCTCTTATCTACAAGACTTTACATTATGAATCTCATGCTAATATTTCCATTTTCAATGTTTTGTATCCCATAGATCTTGACTTTGTCTTTTCTAAATCCCACTTAATATCCAAGCCTTCAAATAGAATTATGGGAGCCATTTGAATTTCCTTTGGCCCCACACTATTTTCCTCCTTCAATGGTCCATTAAACTGAGCCTTCTAAAGGCTCTTCCATAGGTCCAAGCCCTCGGTGCAAGTAGGGAACTTGCCACTTATCATAGCAATGATGCCTCCATTATCCCTTTCCACATCTTGCATTTAGTTAGGCATACCTAGTGGTTGACTAGAATCAACTCTAGGCTAAGCTTCTTCTCAATTGTGTATGGCCTGTGTAAGCCACTTTCTTCTAGATTTATCTATCGTTGCTTTCACATCCACATCCTCAAACTACCAGAGGACATATCTAGATTTATCTATCGTTGCTTTCACATCCACATCCACATCCACATCCCCAAACTACCAGAGGACATATCTAGATAAATCTATCGTTGCTTCTAGATTTATCTATCATTCCTTTTTGGTAAGCAATATATTTTTTAGTTTATCTTGGTTAGAGGACATATCTAAGCATCTTCCCTTGTCAATAGCCAAGCTGTGTTTGTTAGAAGATCACAATAAGAAGATCACCAGCAACACAAGAAATAAACCAAACTCGCTACCTCCTACTTTAGACTCATTCACGTTTCCATTACACTACACTTGGTTGATGACAAACCCAACAGGAAAAAGTGATATAATATTGTTTTAAAAACCTAATTGCATAAAAACGGGCGCCGGAACCCACCGGAGCCCAAAAAGTGACCGGGCCGGCGGGCCCGACGCCCTTTCCACTATGTCAATACAACAAGCATGGGAGCTTGGGATCTATCCTCAGCCCACGGTTAGTCGGAGTATGAGCCAAGCAATCCAATCCAAAGTCAAGGGATCCAAAAAGACCTAGTTATCTGGAAACCAATGAGGGTTCACAAGATCCGGAATCGGGGGGTGGTGTATGTCATCCGGAAGGTGGTGACAATAGCACAATCCCGAATCCGAGAGGGAAGCAGATCATTTTGAGTCTCACGGTTCCGCCAATCAATACAAGCTGACTCAAGCCGCATCGCGCCGATTCACACGTTCTTTTGCTCAATCATTTCATGCTCATATTTAAGCATAAAATTCATTAATCTTTCCATGATTGGGAGAGAAGAGGTAACTGAAAGAAAAATGTGATAAATTATCATTCGGTTATAATTTTGAGATGTCTGGGGGGGTAGCCTAGATTTGTCCATGGCTTGGATCTTGGTATAGCACCAAGCTCTCCTTGTCATGTGCAAGCTTGGTCTTGCATTGGCATGGTGCGCTGATCGTGAGCACCCACATTTCTTATTATCATGATGATCAATGGGGAAGAAAAAAAAAGCGGTGTGAAATTTGCTTAGAGAGAGATCATAGAGCATCCGAGTGCACATTGTTGCATACACCATGTAATAAAGGGGATAAGTGCAAATATTATTGCATGGTGGATTTAGTAGCTGAGTTTTATGGTATCATTGAATCCTTAAAGACGGCATCATCCTCTAGGAGGTTGGAGAGAGCGAAGAGAAAACTATGTAATTTTTCAGATATTCTAGAGGTTATCCTTAAAGACGACATCATCCTCTAGGAGGTTGGAGAGAGCGAGGAGAAAACTATGTAACTTTTCAGATATTCTAGAGGATGCATATGATTATTGTGAGAAAGGTAGACGTAAGTCTTGTTCGAGTTTGAAGAGGATAGAAATATTGCAATCATAAGGAGACGTATGAAAGTGACTCAGAGTCAGATAGTGATGATGAGAGTGATGTTGACCTTGATAGTAGCCAGGATATTGGGATGGATATGGTGGGAGTTGAGAGTGTATGGGAGAACGAGGAAGGCCGAAAGTGCCAAGAGGAGTTCTCAGATGTCCCTAGCTTTACATCAAATGGATCCCAGGGTTTTGGCTGATGGTCATGATGATGATGATTCACTAGAGTACACATACTCTATTAGTGATGGTCGATTACACAAAGCTCTTCAGTTGGAAGAAGAGAAATCCACAGCAAAGGAGGCTTTGGTGTCTGACAGTGATTATGATTGCATGTCACCTCGTAGTCTGGAGGTGTGGTTTTCCATGGTTCCTAAGGTGGTTATGTCAGCGAATGCTAGCTTTCCATACTCGACATCCAACAGCTTGTTGTGTTCATGTGTCTTATCGACATCCTTAAGATCGTAGTGGCCTTGGTTTTTCCAAGGAGGATAACTTGCTCCCAGTTGTAGATATGCATATTCTTCCAGTGGTGATGTAGTCGATGATACTATCTCATTGATTCTTGATGATGATCCAGAGGAGCTAGCTTTGGCTAGTATTGATATTGGTGTAGATATGATGAGTATCTTTCACTCTATTTATGGTGATCCAGTTCTTCATGCGAGTGTGGAGACTCACATTGAGTCTACTACACATGATCCAAATTTTGAGGTTCCATATATTGAGCCTATTATGCATGGTGGTGATGATCACATTGATATGATCTTATTTGATGGTTCACATGATATTGATCTTCATGCCAATCATGTTGATGATGTGGTGATTATGCAATTTTAGCTTTCTCTTGATCATCATGCTGATGATGTTGATATTCATGATATTATTCTTGATGATGCTATGGTGATCCATAATGATATTCATGATATATTTATGCATGATGGGATCCATATTGATGGATTTTTTCATGTGATGGAGAGTTTATTCCATTATTTTATGAGGCATGATGGGGATGATTTGCTTAAAGTGGGTTTACAAATATTCACAAGAGATATATTCAATTTGTTAGCTATAATGGGTAATAAGGCATGCGGTTATTAAAGGAGATTTTTCTATTCTTTTTCATATGATGGTTATTCATGTATATGCTTATGGATTATATGGTACAGCAGGATGGTATGGATTTTTATATACTATTGGCATGCAAATATTATTCATTTATGGTTCTGTGTTGATTTTCTGTGATGAGAATGATCTCATGTTTTGAGCACATATGTTTCTTCAGGATACTCCTTGTGCTATGCAGCGCATAGAGAGGAAGGAGCAAATTTATGATATCACTTTGATTGGTGACACACATGTTCTTCATCACGAGGATATTTATGTGGATCATAGTCATGATAATCATTCTTTTGATGATGATATCTATTATGATATTGTGTCCGAGTTTGAGTATTATGATGTTCTAGATTATGATCTAGAACATGGATTTTTATATACTATTGGCATGCAAATATTATTCATTTATGGTTCTATGTGTTGATTTTCTGTGATGAGAATGATCTCATGTTTCGAGCACATATGTTTCTTCAGGATACTCCTTGTGCTATGCAGCGCATAAAGAGGAAGGAGCAAATTTATGATATCACTTTGATTGGTGACACACATGTTCTTCACGAGGATATTTATGTGGATCATAGTCATTATAATCATTCTTTTGATGATGATATCTATTATGATATTGTGTCCGAGTTTGAGTATTATGATGTTCTAGATTATGATCTAGTTTTTATTTCCTATATGGTAGATCATGGTACAATGGAGAGACGGAATAACTCTCTCACTTGTAGCAAGAGTAGTACGATCCACACGTAACTCAATCCAATGGGATTTGCATCCCTTTCGGAGCTAGGGATTCAACCCGTACCGGTGCACAAAAGCTTATCCAATTAATGGAGAGAATGCTAAGAAAACTACTACTATTGACATAGATTCAACACACACTCAAGCTCAATCTTGCCATACTCATTCACTCATCATCCCACTCCTTCATACATCCAAACAAGAAGAAAGCTAAGCTATTGCATACACAAGCTCAAAGCATCCTTCATTCTCAAAATCTTACTCCCTAGCATGCACACAAACCTTGAAGCTAACAACAAAGAAACATGCATACTAGAGAATAGACAAGAGAAGAGAGACAAACATCACTCATTGCATTGAATTAACAAAAGAATAGAACTTACAACAATGTTGATGGGGAGTGAGAAGAGCTTGCACCTCTATGGAAGAAGAGGGAGAGCTAGTCTCAAGAGAGCTCAAACATGAGTTTGCCCAATGTGTCCATGCTCTCAAATGAGCCACCTTTTATACAAAAATTCTAGAACTCTCAAAAGTTCCCATGTGGGATTATTGTGAAGCCCTCTCCCACATTCATCTACAAAGTGGAACTCTTTACAAGAGCCCTAAGTATCTTTTTTGTTGCTTCCTTGTATTGATCTTCATTTGCATGCAACACTCTCCCCTTCCTATTTTGCGCACGTCCTCGAGCGCGGTAGTAGCAAGAGCTGCAACAAAAACAATTGATACGAGTAAAGTCCTTTATTGAAAAGAAAAGAAAAGAAAAGAAAAATCAGCAATGATGACTTCACACGTGAGCATACAAGTGTAGGGCTGATTAAAGTTTTAATGAGTACTAAAATAGGTGAGTAAAGACTAGTCAAAGTGAGACTTAAGTAGTAGATAATGCTACGTAAAGGCAAGTGTGCTTTGTACACCGCCGGTTATGACTGCAGTCTCAATGTCCTATAAGTATGTAAGTTATTCCTAAGTGGCAACCCTACTCCTAAATATGAGCAAAGGTGATTGGGACTCTCTCTTTTTTTTCTTTTCTTTTTTTTTAATATCTCTTGATATGTGTGTAGAAGGTGATAAAGATTAAGTTTCTATCCCAAAGAGACCCAAGCATTGGCCCAGAGACCTCCGCCAAGAGAATCTAAAGACCGCTAAGTATCTCAAGGGCGACAGACCCTTTTTCTTTCTGTTATGACCTAAGGAGTACCCCTTGAAGATGAGAGCATCGGTCTTGAGGGCCCATAGTGTACCCCCGAGTCCTACCAACATCTATCAAGGCGATAGATTCCTCAAAGTTCTTCTTCTGAAGTTTTTAGACATCAGTGTTCACCCCATGGAAACCAAGGCATCGGCCCCAAGGTGCTAAGACAACCCCAGGTCCTACCAAGCATTTCACATGGCGGTAGACACTTCATGTCTCAATTCACTTTGTATATATATATATTTTTTAGGGTATATTCTCATAAATTTTTATGACTCCTAGCACCTAGCTCATATCTAAGAGATAACTACCACTAGGGATAACTAATATACCTTAAAGACATAAGTACTTGGCATACTCCCTTGGTATATATCCTACACTGTCTTTGGATAGACATATCTTTTACTAAGTCTTCTAAGACTCTAGAATTCACTCACCATATTTTAACTACAAATCAAAAACTCAAACCAGCCAATATTGTGTACATGCAAACCATATATTCGAAAGATAAGAGCACTTAAAGAAATAAAGATTAAGATTTGCATACACCTGTTGTAGTGCCCTGTTGATGTTGTTCGTTTGCCTTGAATAATTGGCTGATTTTGTGCAGATTGCTTCTCCTTGATCCCTGTAGGCATAGCATATCTCCCCCCTTCCTAATTCGTGTGCACGATAGGTGGACTGTAGGGGCGTATCTGATGCTCTTCTTAAGCTGAGATCTCTGCAAAAATTTTATTAACCAACAAAGAAAGAAAACCAAAGAGTAAAATTTGTTAGTGGTGCCAATCACCAAATATAGCCGAGGGGAAAAACCCAGTGGGAGAAAAGTGCCCTGGCTTGTCGATCTTATTGCGGAGTCGTTGAACTTACCCTTGCGCTGGTGGTGGAGATCATCTCAAAAAAGAACATAATCCTTTAAAGGCATAAGGAACCACACTATGCAAACATTGATCTACCAAAGAGCTTCAATTGTAGTGTTAATGCCTTATCTTTGGTGTTAGGTATGTCCTTCTTGAGTGGAAATTTTATCAATTGTCTTGGAATTTGAGCAAGATAAGAGGATTTAGGCTTTGAAATGCTAGAATCTATGCTCAAATGAGACTCCTTTGGAGTTGGATGTGTCTTAGGTACACCAGTTGATGGTGGAATTGTGTAACAAGGAGAATTTGGGACAACTGGTGACTCATTACATGTTTTAGGAAGATGAACACCAGTAGATTTGTAGGTGCTATTACAACCACCTATCTTATCTTGAAGAGTTTGTATTGATTTCTGTTGCACCCACTGATATGGGCAATCAAGGGTGGCTTTTGGAATCTTTCTGAAACACTCTTTTACCCTTGTCAAAGCATGGCATTTTGGAAGCCAAATTGCCGTTGCACCCTCATAATAGCCTTGTGCTTTGAGCACATTTTTTGGGACCCATCGAGTAACAATCCGAGGTTTGGGCTTGGAAATGATGTGCTTCTTAAGAGGCTTAGCAACTGGACTAGATGGTACAAGTTTGTACGCATCTTTGGGTAGCCACATTGATAATTCCTTCTTGCCCGGCCTTCTTTGAGCAGCAACTAGAGTAGTTGGAACATGCCAGCCATGGCCCTCACTTGAGTACTCATCAATTATCCACATCATTTGTTTTGGAGCTTGTGTCTCTTTCTTATCAGCATCATTAACAAATTTGAGTGTTAAATTCTGAACTGAGACTTCCTCGACATGCATAGCTGTTGTGGATGCATTCCTATAGTACAAATCATCTCGAAGGTTATGTGGTTGTACCATTCGTATAGGAACAATATCATATCCATCTGAGTCACAGAATTGAATTGGCTTCGGTAAAGCACATGTCGATAATGTTGCAAGGACATGACTCCATTCTAATGGATCAATTAAATGCTCAGGGAAGGGTTGTGGAATGTATGCCTCGTCTGATACACTTCGATTACCCTTAAGTCTCTCAATGTTGAAATCCCTACATGAGGCTCCACACATCCATAGATCTTCCCGCCCATCTGACAATGTAACTCTTGAGCCCTCAGATGAAGCGGAATCAAACTCATCTATTGGAGACCTTGTTACATCACGATATGAGTGATTCCTTAGGTTGACCCTTGTGATGACAGAATCATGTCGGAGGTACAAATAATTGTATCCCCAATCTTGAATCATTTGAAATTGTCGCATGAATGGTCTACCCAATATCACTTCATAGTTTGGATGCTTTCCGAAATCCACTACTGCAAAGGTGTGCTCATATTCAATCCCACATGTGGTGACCAATATGTTCTCAAGCAGCCCAAGGGGATGTTCTAGGCCTCCATCTGCTAGCTGCAAGCGCATCCTTGTACTCCTAATAGCTGGTTTGCCCCATTTTTCCCAAATGGACCTTGTCACAATGCCCACTCCTGCGCCACTATCAAGTATTGCAGTTGAAGATACTTTTCGCACTTCTAATGGGAGGGTAGCATTTCCCTGATCGTCTTCACAAAATTTTCCTACTTTGTTGATAGGAACTGGCATTACATGCTTTGTCTCAGGGTGTATAGTACACTCATGGTGACCCTTTTGTAGCAATACCTGCTCTGACAAACATGTGGCAATATCATTCCACAACTCAGGTTTAAGCTTTATCAACTCAAGCAAAGGTAAGGTACAAGCCACTGGTGCTGACAAAATAGCCTGCACCATACTCATATCTTTCTCCTTTGTCAACCTTTTATGCATGGAGGGTATCCTCAAAGTTTGAGAACAGTTCTCATATTCCCCCAGATATGATGGTAAGGTTTTCATTGTATGCTTACTTCTAGGAGAAACAATTGTCTGAACTTCCTCCTGGATGCTTGGGTGTCTAAATTTGTTTCCCGTGCCCCTGGTAAAATCCACCTCAGAGAATGGAGGCGAACTAACAGAAGACATGCTCATTAATTTTCTCAGTTACTGCGGCCCACATTTCATTTGCCATGTCCTCATTAGCATCAATAACTTCATCATTGCATGGGAAGACAAGGCTAGGTGATGGCAGAATGTCATCTTTCAATGGAGTGTCAATTGGTGCAGACCTTTCGCTCTGAGCTTGTGAAATGAGCTCACTTTTCATTTCTCTACTTGATGACACTTCCGGTATAGTTTCTAATGTTGGCTTAAGAGAGGTTGGGCCCCGAGGAATAGGTGGTGGTGGTCCCTCAAGTATTGACTGAGCTTCCCTAATGAGTTGCTGATGTACAGCTAGATTGATCTTCTCCTCACGAGGGTTTGGGTATTCTTGAAGCTTTTTGGGTAGCTCAGATAAAGCTGCAATGCGACTTCTATGAGCATCAATGATGGCCTCTAGAGTCTCATTCACTTTATCCACAAAGACAGAACCCCCAGAACTAACCTCAGTCGTACTAGCCTCATCTTGTTTAACACTAGGCTCAGGTTGAGGTTGATGTTCCTCACACACTTCCTGGGATGTAAAAGTTTTATCCCGTATGTTTTGTTTAGAGGTCTCCTGAGAACTAGTGGATGTACTTTTAGTTTGTTTGTTTCGGTTCTTCTTTCTCCTAGTGGTCTTTTTTCTACTGGACTGTAGGGTTTTGTCCACTAGATTTGTCTTTGCGTCCCTAGTTCGAGGTGTCTCATCAGTTTGCATTTCTGCATTTCGTGTCTGTGATCTAGTCATGACTCTAAGTGGCACGACATCATCATTCTCAGATGAAGGTGGCGATGGAACTGTACCTACAAGGTTGAGTGAAACCTTTGGTTGAGAGGTGCCTTCCTCATGTGGTTTCAGCAGACAGTCTTTTGGGAAGTGTTCTACACAACACCCTAGACAATATCTTTCGATTGGTGGAAACTGTTGTACTGTTGTATTTGACCGAGATGCTTGCCTTGAGCGATGTGGACAATCACGAGCCCAATGGGGTTCTCCGCACTCATAACAGGGGCCCATTGGTTTGGCTTCTACTTTCCTTGGCTGCCATTGACCTGAGGGGCCTGGAGTCCTAGGTTGATAGCCGCCTAGCAACATTAAAGAGTTTTGTTCCCCTGGTTGAACGTCCAGTGCTGGGCTTGGGTATGCGGGACTTTCAAAGATATTTTCTTTGGATGAATATGATACATATTCTTCTTCCACATAGCCTGGGTTTACCAAGTCTCTACACATATTTGAATTGTCATAGTCAACAACCCTCACAGGAGCAGTCCCTGGAGCAGGAGGTTGAGCACCAAGAACAGGTCGTGCTTGTTCTTGTGTCATCGGTGGCTTACGTTCAAAACTAGTATACTGTTGATACATTTGTGGAGCCACTCCACCTCTCGGCTGCTCACGTTCCTGTCTCATTCTCGCAATGCGAGTACATTCCTGTGTGGTATGAGTAAAGTTCCAAGCACAGGCTTGGCACCACTTTTTTGTGGGTTGGTTTGTGACTAGAGGAGAAAAGGTATTACAGTCCTCTGTTTTATGGTCACCGCCACATGCTCCACAAAGATGAGGACCTGTAGGAAGCACACTCCTCATTCTCTGCTGCTGTTGTTGTGGCTGCATGGGTGGACGATAGGTTTGTCCTAATCTCCGTAGTACTAGGTTAGCTATCTGGCCTGGATTTACTAGCGCGCTAGACCCTGAACTTTGGTCATCACCCCATTGATTTCTAGGTTTCACCTCCGGGCCAGAACCATCTTGGAATTTGAAGTTATCGGTGAAATCCATAGCATCATGGCAACACTCATTGAAACTTGTATGCTTCTTCGCATAGAGATGTGTATGCAGTGTCGAATTTTTGAGGCCTTTTAAGAAGAGAGAAATTAATCGACTTTGGGCGGGTTTCTCATCTTCTGGGCAACGATTAATGTACTGCTTCATTCTATTTACACAGTCTCTAACACTCTCATTCTCTCCTTGCTTGAAAGAGTAGATGTGTGCTACCGTGTCATGTTGAATTCCCATCAAGGAAAAAGCTGCAATGAATCTCTCTTCCAAAACTCGTAAAGAAGTTTTGTCTGAAGCCTCTAATGCCTGAAACCACGCAAGGGCTTTTCCTTCAAGAGTGAGTCCAAATCCTTCAATTTGAGTATGCTTATCAGCAACTTGCTCAGCTCGAACTGCTTGCCTAAAAGCTGCTACATGATCGTATGGATCTCCCGACCCTTCATACTTCTTAACCAATTTCTGAAGAGTTGATGGCCTTACTTGTCGTGAATACTCATCATAGGGCCTACGGCCTCTCACTCTCAGTGGAAATTGTTCCTCTCTTTGGAAAGATGGTCCACATGTTTCCAAAATTGGTGTGGGTACCCTATTACCAGCCTCACCAAACCCTTCCAAAGATCTTGTCACCCTCATTTCAGTTGGTGCATTTATGGGAGGCCGAGTTGGCTCCCCTATCCTCCGATTGTTATAATGAGAAAGATGTTGGTGTGATGTGACCTGTGGTCGCACATTTGGTGTAGGACAATATCTTGGTGCTAGAGTTGGGCTACTAGCAGTGGTCCACTTAGATGTTGAAGGTCCCTCTCTAGTGAACTCTCGTAGGGGAGGAGCAATAGTTTCTCCAAGAAAGGCTGTCTCTCCTGGTTTGGCTGTATTTGTTGAGAACACTTCCATAAATAATGGTTGTCCTTTCCACGTGAGTTCCCTAATCTCTTTCCAATCTAAGGTTCGGTATTCATTGGCCCATTTATCGATTATTCTGTTCATGTGTCCTGCACGCTTCTCAACTACCACCACATGAGCTAGAGGAAGATCCAGCTGTGGCAATCTAGTTGTGGCATAATATCCCTCTAACGAGTCCTTATAGACCTCTTGAAGTGGGTCATCCTGTAAGACCTTAGTCACAGGAATTTGTCGTACAAACTCCCATTGGCATTCAGCCCCCTGATCCAGTTTGCTCTTGCCTTTCCTATCCCTTTCCAAATTTAGATCTACAAGAAGTAAATCATCTATGGATGGCTTTGAGGACTGGGCATTGGATGGTCCAGGCATGTCCGGCTCGATGAGCCAATCATCTCTAGACACCCTTGCTCTGGAAAGTTCTGATAAGTCTAAGAACTCGGTTTTAGAGAGCTCCCCTAATTTGTCTACCTTTTCTGGATGGTAGGTGACTTCGTAGCGAACACCATCTCCACCCATGTACATGTTACCCTGGTCATTGACTAGAGGTGCTCTATCAAGTTCTGAGAATATGTCGGCTATCTTAACAAGATACCGTTGTTGTGGGTCCCTAAAGATCTCAGCTCCTTGAGCATTTGTGTAGACATATTGGAGTCTCACATTGAGTGTTAACCCCATGGTGTCGGCTTCAAATGGATTAAAGGATCTTGAGGGTGTTCTATTTGGGGCTACGGGATGACTATTTGTCGGCACTAGATTGTCCATGGACAATGAACTAGTTGTTCTAGAGGAAATGGTATCGGATTGGGATTCCGAAAGGGTTTCAGCAATATCTGCCAAATTTCCTACCGATTGGGTCCCACTTTCTTGCGTAGGCACTCTAGAAGGTGCCCTAGGTCCTATGGCAGAATCTACACAACGTCCCGACCGCAAGTGCATAAGGTCAAATTTTTTTGGTTTTGTTATGTGTTTTTGTTTTGTTTTGGTTTTGGTTTTTGTGTTTTGTTTTTTTTTTGATAAAAATATATATATATTTGTATATATATATATATATTTTTTACCCTACCTAACCACTAAAGGCAACTAAAAATGGGTCTGTGTGGCGTAACTATCTACCCTATTTTTTTGTTATTTGTTTGTTTTTAAATGTGTTTTTTTTTAAATGATTTTATGTTTTTATGATTTTTTACTTTTTTTTTAACACAAAAATTATGAATCACACTAAAAAATACTAATTATGCACAAAGTTACAAAAATTTAAAAAATGCAAGTTAAACTAATTATGCAAAAAAAATTAAAGAATGAAGAATTACAGAATATGCAAAAAATAATAGACTCCTAAAAAATCAACAATTTTCTTTTGTCTTCTTTTGTTTTTTCCTCCTTTTTTGGTTTTTTTTTTTTTTGTTGGTTTGTTTTTTTTTGTTTTTTTTTTTAATAAAACTAATAAATTTCGTACCAAATATAAAAAATATGAATTTACTAATTATGCTTCATTTACAAAACTTCTAAAAAATAAAAATAAAAAATGCAAGCTTCTTTATTATGCAAAAATTTAAATGATGAACAATGATTTCGAAATAAAAATTGTTTTTTTTTCTTCTTTTTCTTTTTCTTTTTTTTCCTTTTGTTTTGTTTTGTTTTTTTTTTTTGGTTATATTACAAAAATTTAAAACAATGCAAATTACCCAATTATGCTAAAAAATAAAGAAATGAAAAAATAAAAAATATGCACACAATATGGACTCCTAAAAAATAAAAAGAAAATTTTTTTTTATTTTAATTTTTTTTTAAATTTTTTTCTTTCTTTCTTCTCTCTATATTTTTTTTTTAAAAATTTTCCACTATTCTTTTTTTCTTTTTTTCTTTTTTTAATCTCTTTTTTTTCTTTAAAATAAAAAATATTATTTTTTTTGTTTATTTTTTTTAATTTAAAAATAAAAAAACATAAAAATTAATTAAAAAATAAAAAAAATAAAAAAATGAAAAAATGAAAAAATCCACTAACCTTATCGTCTGCTCGCCGCTCGTCGCACCGCTCGCCGGATTTCCCGCCGGCGCACACCGTTTTGTTTTTGCCTGCTTGCTCCAGCCTAGCGCCAGCTGCTCTTTTCCACTCGGCCGGCTTCCACACAGTCACCTTCCAGCCACCGTCTGCCAGCTGAGGCCTCTTCACTACCTTCTTCTTTCTCCTTCGGCCACTTCACCCAGGCGCCCTCCACTGACCAGCCTTTGCTGCCCGGCCTTCTTGCAGACTTCCCGTCGGCCTTCCACTACCCGCCTTCACACTGCTGCTGCGCCCGATGAAAACGCCCCCCCACAGCGCCTTCTTCGCTCGTCAGTCCACCTCCACTGCCCGCTTCGACCTCTGCTGGCCGCCTTGCCTACAGCTTCTCGCTCAGCTTCTCATGCCAACCGACTCTCGGCCTTCTGCAAAGGCCCTACAACCGCCACCTCCACGCAGACGCTTCTCCACGCCGCCTTTCGCCTGCGCTCTTGCCGACGGCCTCCTCCTCACCGTCCACCTTCGGCTGTTGGCCTTTACCGCCACCTTCACTCCACGTCACCCAAAGCCTTAGTATATATATAACTATATATATAGATATATATATATATATATATAGTTTTCTTTGCTCGCTTATGCCCACACTGGCGGCCGCCTTCCACTGCTGTTGCTGCACCCAATGAAGACGCCCCTCCGCCTTCTTCCACGCTTCAGCATATAAATATATATATATATATATATATATTCTTTGCTGCGCACGATGAAAACGACTCTCCACAAAACTACAAAACAACAAAACGATAAAGGAAAAACAGCCGTTTCACTACTTCCTACCAACTTCTTGCAAACCTCGTCAAAGATGAAAAAACTGAAAGTACTTAAATCTGAATAATGGCGGGATTTCTCTACCGCAATGGGGTTAAAATTTTTTTCTTGCTTCTCATAAAAAAAATGAAAACACACAAGGCGCCCTTGAGATCACACACTCAATGCCCTAAACCTCAAAATAAAAAGAAATAGTGGTAGTAATGCAAGCTTCTCAACCGGTTTTGAGTCTTCTCCCCGGCAGCGGCGCCAATGGAGAGACGGAATAACTCTCTCACTTGTAGCAAGAGTAGTACGATCCACACGTAGCTCAATCCAATGGGATTTGCATCCCTTTCGGAGCTAGGGATTCAACCCGTACCGGTGCACAAAAGCTTATCCAATTAATGGAGAGAATGCTAAGAAAACTACTACTATTGACATAGATTCAACACACACTCAAGCTCAATCTTGCCATACTCATTCACTCATCATCCCACTCCTTCATACATCCAAACAAGAAGAAAGCTAAGCTATTGCATACACAAGCTCAAAGCATCCTTCATTCTCAAAATCTTACTCCCTAGCATGCACACAAACCTTGAAGCTAACAACAAAGAAACATGCATACTAGAGAATAGACAAGAGAAGAGAGACAAACATCACTCATTGCATTGAATTAACAAAAGAATAGAACTTACAACAATGTTGATGGGGAGTGAGAAGAGCTTGCACCTCTATGGAAGAAGAGGGAGAGCTAGTCTCAAGAGAGCTCAAACATGAGTTTGCCCAATGTGTCCATGCTCTCAAATGAGCCACCTTTTATACAAAAATTCTAGAACTCTCAAAAGTTCCCATGTGGGATTATTGTGAAGCCCTCTCCCACATTCATCTACAAAGTGGAACTCTTTACAAGAGCCCTAAGTATCTTTTTTGTTGCTTCCTTGTATTGATCTTCATTTGCATGCAACATAGCTCTATGGTGATTACTTTATAGGATGATATGACCATCCATGCTTTCTTGATGGATTTGGTGAGATCCTATATGACATGGTTTTATGGTGATGATCTTTCACCATGTGCTTCATTGACTTATTCTTTTACTAGTATGCCTTTCTTGGCATATGTACTAGTTTGCTGGAGGTTCTACATATGTTAATTCAATTCTAGGATTAACAAGAGCTACCGCCATTATCTTACATCAAGGAGTCACGGTAGATACACCAAAGGGTCATACATTCAAGATATAAAGCAATAGTGTCCAAAGCTACAACTTGGATGGGCGCCCATAATGGTGTGATAGAGTATTTATGGCGATTCCCACTTCAAGAGCGTGTGGTACCAAGTTAGGATGAAGTCCTAAGTGATGTACTTCATGGATATATTATGAGAGTAGTCATTTTAATAGCATTAGGCCTCTTATGAGACTAAAAGTGCCCGGCCAGCCACAGTTTAAGAGAGTGTGAACACTTATGGCCATGTATATAAGTAAATTTCTCTCATAATACAATATACTCTCCCATTGTGCAATGGAGTCTTGCTCTTGCTAATCCTCTTACTAATCTCTCTCCCTAATGCATGCTAGTGAGTGTGTGTGAGTGAAGTGAGGTGAGAGGACCCGTAGTGCAACGTGGCGGTGTTACAACGCTAGCGAGAGACGCGGTGGAATTGCTTCTCAAGGAGTTGTAGAGCTTGGAGACCTCAAGGGTTACAAGCTCGGCCATTGGAAAGATCCTCACGACAGTTGAGGTTCACCAGGTAATCTCTTTTTGGATGTGTTTCAAGGAGGGTTAGGGTGAGCCATAACAACATATCTTTATGGTGATAAGCTATTTTTGGCCTATGATCTGATGTAACATCCGATGCACCCATTTCTTCATCCATAGCTATTGGGGAGCCATCCCTTGGGTTTTTCCATCGTTTTGCCTCTAATCTACACATAACCCATTGCCCATTATCTTTATTAATGGTTTTCCATGAAAAAGATGTGGATTTGATGGTAATTTGTGTGAGATTTAGTGTAGAATAGCTGTCTTTTTTGTTTTTGAAAAGAATGCTTTTTGGTTAATTTTTAGATTAATTTATTATTTTGGTTATTGTTGTTGTTGTTTTTTTTTTGGTTTTTCATGTACTTAGGGCTTGCACATAGTTTGTATTAGGCTTAGTTTGCATCCATTGCATCAAACAATGCAAGAGAATGCAATTCTTAGTGAATGTTAGCTCTCTTTAGTTTAAACATAGATCTAAGATCATTAATTTTAGTTTAATTGTATGTTTTTTGTTAAAATTCTTTGGATTAGAGTGTTGGCAAGCATTAGGGGCAGCTTAATCTTTCAAAAAATTCTTAAAACCATCAAAAAATCTTTGAATTTGACTAATTTCTCTTAATGGACTGGTTTTTGTCATTAAGGGTGATTAATCTTGTTCAAGAGGTAAAAAAAAATTAAAAAATGTGTTAATTGGGTTCTAAATTGATCATATAAGTAGTCGAAATTGGATTTTTTGAGTATTTTGAGAGCATCTAGATGCATCAAAACACCTAATCACATCAATTTTTCATCAATTGGAGAAATTTGACTCTCTTTGCTTAAATTTACCTTAAAAGAGGAGACTATAATTAAGAGTCTAATTAATCCCATAATTTAGATTAATTTACACAATTGTTGAAGCACAAAGATTAGCATTCCCTTGCTTATCCAATGATGTGCTCAATTGTGTGAATTAATTAGAGATTAATGGTTAATTAGAATCCTTGATTCATGTAAAAGAGGGAAAGATTAGTGAAAAGATTAATCTTGGATTAATCTTTAATCACTCTTTTTTACGTAACTCTTTATAAGGCTAATGAGTATATGCTCATGAGTTGTCGTTGTCCATTTGGGAGTCATTTATGAAGGGTGTAAGGGGTGTCATTAAAAGGTTGACTTTTTTTATTCCCACTTACTTTTTTGGGAAAACGCCCTTACCCTTTTCATTTTAAATTCAAAAATATTCCCCTCCAAAAACGGAAATTCGTATTTCCCACTAGACTCCCAAAAAAAAATCCGACCGTGAACGAAAATCCGGCCCGTGAACAAAAAAATTCCAGCCACCACCATGAACGGAAAATTCTGGGCGTGAACGGAAAAAATTAAACCGTGAATGGAAAAATTCCTGCTGTGAACAAAAATCTAGCCGCCATGAACAGAAATCCAGCCATGAATGGAAATCCAACCGTGAACGAAAATTTGGCCGTGAAAGTTCAGATGTGAAAAATAAAATTGAATTCAATATTCCGTGGAGTTTAGTTCACGGCGTGAACCATTTTTTACAATTTCACAGAACTAGAGTTCACGCGCCACAAAAAAAATGAATTTGATATTCCGTGGAGTCCGGTTCACGGCGTGAACCATTTTTTATAATTTCACAGAACTAGAGTTCACGCGCCAAAAAAAATAAATTTAATATTCCGTGGAGTCCGGTTCATGGCGTGAAACATTGAACGTTTCACGACATGAAAACCTAAGGTTTCACGCTTTTAAAAAATTAAATTTAATATTCCATGGAGTCCGATTCATGGCATGAAACATTGAATGTTTCACGACATAAAAACCTAAGGTCAAGTGAAAAAAAAACCCTCAGGGAACCTGCAACTTCACTGAATTAGACCATCTCACGAAATAACCCTCACGGTCAAAAATCTTGCAATCTCATGAGTTCAGGTTTCTCAAGAAATACAGTCTCCCGACTTAAGAACCAGCACTGTCACGATTTAAGCCTCATCATAGATTAAGCCATATCACGCAATAGCCACTATATAATTGTTAAGCTTATTGCTTACTATTCTTTTGGCTCAATTAATGTAGCAACTGCTCCATGAGTATGTATCCATACTCATGCACTGGAGAACATTGACACCAAAGCCTCACCCCCATCAATAACTTCCAGGTACATCCCTGAATGGGGGGGCCATGGTGGGCGAAAGCCTTGTCAATGGTACAACCCATCACGTGGAATTTTCCTTCAAATTACAAACCTCTCCAAACGATGCCACAATCTTCACAACTCAATGATTTTCAATCCCTAGTGAAGATCTCTATATTAGCCTCGCAAGTCGACGTAATTCTTTCAATCCTCACCCCAACAAGTGGCTACTTCAACACAGAGTAGTTCAATAAGAGTCTGTATGACTCAATTCTTTTACTTCATGTAAATCTGCTTCATAATAGCACTTAAATATACATAAAAACATAAAAAGCACATGGGCAAAAAAAGACACGAACAGGTCCTTCTCAACAACATTTGACAAGAATCCTGCGATACAAAGGAACATCATCAAAAGCCGATTACTTCAAATGATGAATGTCGCTTCAATGAATCAAATGAGGTGTTGGAATTAGGGTTGCAGGAAAGCACACAAAGCTTGGAGAAGAAAAAGCAAGAATGCACACAACACACAATGTATTAGATTGTGTCAATGTACAAAAGATAAGTTAGCCCTAGAATGATGGGCGTATATACAAGCCGGGGGAAAAAACCTCCTAAAGAGGAAAAAAGTGCCTCGGCGGTCCTAAGTGTGTTCACACACATCACTACCTATATATATGGCAACAAATCCCCCCTGGGAGTGATGGTGTGAACGAGAGCTGGCACTTATGTATAGGGAAGTGCCATGCCCGAAGTAGATCAGTCCACAAAGGGGAGCAAGCCCAAAGCTTTGCGGAAAGCTTCAAACTTCTCACGAGGAAGCGCCTTTGTGAAAAGATCGACGAGGTTGTCCTGTGTTGGCACTGTTGAAAATACAAGTGAATAGGGTGTGTGCGGGAACAAGCCCTTGGTTAGAGGCTGTAAAAGAGAATGTGTAAATGTGAAAGAACCTGTGAAAAGGTGAGAAGAATCTACTGGGAGAGAATAAAGGGTAGCATGAGAAGATTTAGGAAGTGTGGAGATATTCTGGGAAGTGTGGAGATATTCTGGGAGATATTCTAGGAAAAGTGAAGAGGTGGAGAGAATCAGGGAAAAGAGGTGGAGTGAATCATGGAGAAATCAGTGGGATTTGATGCTTGATGTAAACTCTATAAATTGAGGCATAGCCCTAATGAGAATTTGCTGGTTTTTGAGTATCCATGCCTACATTAATCTATTTGCTAATTATCCACTAATTACATCTTAATTATCTACTAATTATATCTATTTGCTAATTATCCACTAATTACATCTTAATTATTTGCTAATCACTTTGTTAATTATGTTGATTCTAGTGTTTGATCCACCATAGCTCATCATTATGCTCAAATTTCAACATGGTATTAGAGCCATGCCTAGAATCCATCTGATTTATGAGCCCATTATCTAATTAATTAGGATTAGTAGTAGATAATTAGGAAATAATCAAAATTTTAGTTATTTTTCACTTCACCCCTTCACCCCCAGCCAGTGGAGGATCTCATTTACCTTGCACACATAGAATTAGGGCAAACCCTTCTAGCATATGGTAGCCAACTCACTTGGCTTCAAGCCCATCAAAACGGCGCAGCAAACCGCCAGCGAAGGAGGGAGAAATCGTATTTTTACCCGGCACTTCTTTTTCTGAGTGAAATTGACATTGCAGCTTGCACAGATCAAAGGTCTCTAATTCCTCTTAGCCTAAGGTGTTTTCAAGCATGCTCTACAAGCTGGTGAAGACAGAATTCAGTTTCATCAAGTCTACAGTGAGATCCAAGCTCTTCATCAAATCTGCAGGTGACTTTGGTAAAACAGAGATTAAGCTTTCAATATTTGGTCAAATCTTGTGTTTCTTGGCTTAATTCTCTACTAGACTCATTGCTATTGATGCCTTTGAAAGCATTTGAGCTCATTTGAAGTCTAAGGCACCAGATCTGGACTCCCCGCATACTCTGTTTTTTGCACACAAAATAGTGGATTAATTTGCTAATCAATGCTAATCACTGTATTTTGGTGCAATTGAGGGTTCAAATTAACCATTAGGTATCTGATACAGATCCCTATAACTTCAGATCTCAATTCGGAGTTGGTTTGATACTCCAACCATTCCGTACAAATTGGTTACCCTTGATTTAGTGTAATTTCTAGTGATTTTATGCTGATAAATTTATTGTAATCATCTATTAAACACCAGATTGAGTTGTAAAAGGGTAGACACTGCCCTTGAATCTTGAAATTGGATCAAGAGGTAAGACCCCCTTCACATCACCATGAGTTCAGCACAGGAAATAGCCAAATTTAATGGGGAGCAGTTTTATACATGATGGCAGACAAAAACCATGTATTTGCTCATGAGGAAAAATCTGTGGGGATTAGTTGAAGGGAGAGATGAATGCCCAGAGAGAGGAAAAAATGAGTGGAAGAGCAGGAATGAAAAAGCATTGGGACTTATTACACTCAGTTTAAATGATGAAATCATTCATCACATCATAAGGATACAAATCACAAGGATACAATGGGCAAAAAATGCATGGGATGAACTCAATAAATTATTTGGTACACAAGCAAAAAAATTCAAAGATAAATCTGTTAATGCAATTCTACAAATTGGACATGAAGGAAAGTGAACCTTTAATCACACACTTGAACAAATATAAAAGCATTAAGCAACAACTGGCAGCTATTGGCAAAAAGGTAGAAGATGATGAGGCACTAGCAGTGCTTCTAAAGAGTGTGGACAAAGGTGATTATGAAAACATTGTAGCAACACTAAAGAATGTACCTGAATTGAAGCTACACGAGATAGAAGCAGCTCTACTAGAGCAAGAGAGCAGAGGCAAAGAGAAGAAATGGCTTGACTCAACAGCAGGAGAAGAAAAGGCATTCTTCACCCAAGGAGGATTCTCTCGAGGACGAGGATGAGGAAGAGGCAGAGTAGGAGGAAGGACCTTCACTTGCCACAAATGTGGAAATCCAGGACACATGGCGAGAGACTGCTCTACAGCAAACCCAGTGGAGAAGGAACGACATCAGCAAACTTCATGGAGGCTCCAAAGGAAGTGGAGTCGGATCATCTTTTCTGAGAGAGAGAGAGAGAGAGAGAGAGAGAGACCCCACAACCCAATGTAACCTGCCTCAACAAAGTAAAACCACCTCTGAGCCACCGATGATGTAGGCCACGTGGTAGATGTATGTGTGAGCACTTTAGTCAAGGTCGCAGGCACTTATAGTAGCCTTGGACACATAGAGAGAGAGAGAGTGTCAAGGACTATGGAGTTTAGGGACTTAAGGCACTGGTCGCGGGCTATCAAGTAAGAGGGAAACTTGGTATAGGGTCCAGGTGTGCTAGGATTATTCACTTGAGGGGAGGTGTTGAAAGTACAAGTGAATAGGGTGTGTGCGGGAACAAGCCCTTGGTTAGAGGCTGTAAAAGAGGATGTGTAAATGTGAAAGAACCTATGAAAAGGTGAGAAGAATCTACTGGGAGAGAATAAAGGGTAGCATGAGAAGATTTAGGAAGTGTGGAGATATTCTGGGAAGTGTGGAGATATTCTGGGAGATATTCTGGGAAAAGTGAAGAGGTGGAGAGAATCAGGGAAAAGAGGTGGAGTGAATCATGGAGAAATCAGTGGGATTTGATGCTTGATGTAAACTCTATAAATTGAGGCATAGCCCTAATGAGAATTTACTGGTTTTTGAGTATCCATGTCTACATTAATCTATTTGCTAATTATCCACTAATTACGTCTTAATTATTTGCTAATCACTTTGTTAATGATGTTGATTCTAGTGTTTGATCCACCATAGCTCATCATTATGCTCAAATTTCAACATGCACATAGGCCAAGCTGATCTCTCCTACTGAGAGTCTCTCCTTGACATAGTGATAATGCACCTCAATGTGCTTTGTGCGAGCATGAAAAACTGGGTTTCCCGCAAACTGCCAATGCGCTCTGACTGTCAGTGTAGATAAAGGTGGCAGACTCCTGTCGTCCAACACCCAAGTCAGTCCATAAGCCATCTGAGCCACACGCACTCAACCGTAGCTGTGAAACCTGCCCTCCTGTACTCAGCTTCACAACTAGAAGTGGCCATAGTAGGTTGCTTCTTGCTCAACCAAGATATGCATGAGCTACCAAGCATGAAACAAAAACCACTTGTGGACACTTGTGTCATAGCAACCAGCCCAATCTGAGTCCAAAAAACATGTAAATCTGGCTGCAATCCCCCCTTGGGATAAAACAACCCAAGATGTATGGTGCCACTCAAGTAGCGAAAGATGCGTTTAACTGCCTTCCAATGCTGAGACCCTGGGCTATGCATAAACCTGCTCACTTGTGAGACTGCAAACTGAATGTCCGGCCTCGTAATGCATACATAAATGAGGCAACCAACAGCTGTCTGATAGAGTGTGACATCAAAGTGATCTCCAGTATCATGAAGACTCAACTTCAAACCTATCTCCATTGGAGTAGCAATAGGCTTGCAATCTTCAAGGCCAAATCTCCGCAACAATGTCTCAACAATATACTTTTTCTGACACAAAGCAATACCTCCATCACACTCCTTAAATTGTATCCCCAAATAATCTAGCCGTTGTTGCCTCCTTCAGGGAGAAATGCGGTCCTATGAAAGTAACTCCCAAGTAGACATATGACTTGACGTACTCAACCTGCTCCCCTCGGAAAGTGAACTGAGGATCTGATCTTGTCACTCATGCCTGTGTGGTGTTAAACACCATAACCTTGGTTTTCCCAAGGTTCTGCTGTCAGATCTCTATCCACACAAAATGCTTGTAATGCATCCAGATGTCTATGTAATCCCTCCGGAGAGTCTGAGATTATAACAATATCATCAACATATAACAAGATGGGTATCAACACCCCTGCCAGGCATGCCCCTGGGCCTCCCAATCTATCTACATAATCGGAGACCACATCAATGTACAGTCCAAAGAGGGTGGGCGATTGTGGGCATCCCTGCTTCACCCCTATCATGCTAGTCACCATATTAGATAGTCCGTTTGGACTCTCCCTGTCACAGAATCATACAAAGCATATATCCCCCACTACATATTCTCAAGTACCTCAATGTCATGCAATTTGTGCATAAGCCTGGCACGTGGTATGGTATCGAAGGCTTTGCACAAAAGTCCACAAAGCAGCAGTATATCCTTCTCTTATGTGCCTTGCCCTCTTCAATAAGTGCCCAAAGTGTCAGTATGTGATCCAAGGTAGTAAATCCTCTCCTGAAGCCGGCCTATCCCCCTGCTCGATGAACATGCCTCTGCCCAGCGGGTTAGCTCCGACTCCAATATAGAGCCATATAGTTTGTCCAAGTAATGACCAATCATGATCATCCTGTAGTTGCCTGGTACCATGGGGTCCCCACTCTTAAAGAGTGGTACAATGATATGCTCTGTGTAGTTTGCCAGGAAACCCTGACAAATGGTACGATTAAACACATGTACGATCAGCGGAGCTAAAGTGTCGTGCGCATATGAGAAGTGCTCTCCAACTAGCCCATCATGATCCTATGCCTTTCCATTCTGTAACCTATCTATCGCATCTAGCACCATCCGCATAGAAAAAATGGTGCTGCTATATAGCTGGTCTATCTCCCAGTGGAGGGGGGTGGGGGGGCTGTCTTGGTGCATCATATAGCTCTCTAGTATAAGCATGCCATGCCTTAGGTGCAGCAATCGGAGTACTAGGCTGTCTCTCCTGAAACATCTTCCATGCCCTCTTACTATCCTTCCCCAGGAAGAGTTGGTATATCTCCTCCTCTAACTTAGCCAGGTAGGCTCGTTTCTTCCTCCGCACAAGGCACCGAAAGATCATCCTAGCCTATCTATGCATGTGATTCCCAATGGCAATCTCACGCTATAGCTGTGCTCGTGTCTCAAAACACTCATCATCATACCAACTGTTCTATGGGGCAGTGCTGTCGGGGGGGTTTGGAAGGGATCATAGTGCAGGAAACACATATGAGGGGCAGATGCATGTAGTACACCTACAATCCTCTTGTAATCTTGTCCAAACAGCTATGTGGGTCTAAAGCAAACAAGCCATCAAATACTGCATCTCGATAAACCCCAACTTTCTCACGTGTAAAACTGATATCTTGGATACCTAGGTAGATGAGTGGCTGGCCCATCTCTTGGGGATCTACCTACTAGTGTGTGAAACTCAGGTATCCCCATGATCGGCTACTATGCCAATGGGCCGACTGGACATCATGAAACCCCACACATCAGGTATCAATGAAGGAGATCCCATCAAGAAGTCCACTGTGCTCACACCTTTAGAGTTTCAGTGTGTGAGAGCATCTGATCCTTGCCATCTCAATAGGCCATTGTATATAACCAATCCATGTGCACTCCCGAGTGTGAGAAAATGCCTGCCATAATCTATAATCTCCCCCTCACATCCTGTGCTGGTCTCTACAACCCTACATCATCTGTCGTGATCTCCCGATACATAGCCTCCTAAGTATCTTACAGCTCTATCTGCTCTGTACCTGTATGTGCATTAAAGTCTCTCCCGATACATAGCCTCCTAAGTATCTTACAGCTCTATCTGCTCTGTACGTGTATGTGCATTAAAGTCTCTCAATAGTAATATGTCTCCCATGGTGGCAAACCTCATGATATCATCATATGGTGGCGTATAGGGTGACTCTCCTGATGGTGCAAACCTAGAGTGGGCTGGGGGAAAGAAGCATACCGCCACATATAGCTCACGGAGCCCCTCTCTGCATATTCGGATCCACATATACCTCACATCGACATCTCTATATACTACATGTATTTTGTCACAAAGCTCCTCCCTAAAAAGTATTGCCACTCCTCCAGATCCTCTGGTGCCTCTCCCACTGTGCTTGGCTGAGGGCAGAACATTGATTCCCATCTATAACCCTGCATGTTAGGAAGCCTCTTGTTTGTGCACTGAGGGGTCTCTGTATACATAGCAATATCAATGTGTCTGAAAGTATCCTGCATTTGTTCTAAGGGCTCCATTGCAATTCTACACCGTGAATCACAAGGTCTCATAGGCCGCACACCGTCGGCAGGCCTCCTCTCCGTAATGATGACTCGGCCATCTCTGTATACCACCCATTTCCCCTCTTTCCTTGCCTCAATCACACGTGGCATGTGTTCCTTCCGCCGGTGTGCTATCTATGGTGATGTAAGGTCCTCATCCAAATAAATCTTTTCCCCCTTAAGGGCCATCCTTTTGGAGAGGAAGGCCTTCTTCTTCTCTAAGTCACCAAACCTGATGATCAATATCTTTGCCTTGGTTTCATCTCTGCCTACTCGCCATGCTCCAATAATGGGTACATCAGTGGCTCCAATTTTTGTTGCAAGAGCTTTTGCATTCTCTTGGGGATTTCCCTTATCTTCCCAACCAACTACGCATACATGTAAGGCACGTGCCTGTCTCTTGGCTTCCTCTTCCAATGTAGCATTCATCACCTCTACTTTATTGACTGGTGTATCCTTCTGCTTTTTTACTACTTCAATCCATGGGCTGACTTCCTCAATTTGTTTCTTTGTGGCACTGGCAATTTCAGCCCATGAATACATTTCCTTCTCACCCGCCGTAGCCACTTTTGCCTTACATGATTCCAAAGTGTTTTGCATTTCTGTGATGTCTTTTTTGCGGTCAGTCATACATGTCTTCAAGGTGCCTTTGTACGATGCAACCATTGTGCCAATCTCCTAGAGCATGTCATCCTTCCATTTCTACATCTCTTTTTTCATTTTCATGTGCATCAAGGCTTGGGCTAATTCCATCTCCACGCCTTGACCTTGCATTTCTCCCTTTAATTCGGCATATATCTCTTCCTTCAGCATTTCATATATCACTTTCTTTTGGGCATGCATCTGCTCAGTCCGTTCCTTTTCAAGCTCCTGTCGCATGGTGCTCATCTCTGTCCTTATGTGCAGTTGTATCTCCTCATAAAGTGCCTCATCTTGTCGAGCCATCTTTGCAAGCCTTCATGAGCCAAGGGACATGATCCCTTCCCTCAGTCTTAATGAGCCAAGGGACATGATCCCTTCCCTCAGTCTTCTGCGGCGGTAGGCATTTGGTGCCTTCGTGGGGGTGTGAAAGATTGTTTCACCATCCTATTCTCCCTCCTGGGATTGAGACATGTTTCCCCCTAGTTTTTGCCTTGGGGGCCTGAGCAAGGGTGGGTGGGAAAAGGGGGGCGACTCCACAGCAGAGAGGCAGACAGGCGACTGCCTACACACAGAGCAGGCAAAGGCGCGCAGAGAGCAAGGCAGACAGGCGACTGCCTACGCATAGAGCACACAGAGGCGCGCAGGTGGGCAGCATTGACAGAGGCACGCAGGTGGGCAGCACTGATAGAGGCACGCATGCTACATCATGGACAGCACAAACAAAGGCTCAAAGAGAGAGAGAGAGAGAGAGAGAGAGAGAGAGAGAGAGAACATAGTGAGACACACATGATTGGGGATCATGCTACACACAATTAACCAAGACCACTTCATATAAGAGATTCAACATAGAGACTAGTTAAATTACGCAATCACATGCCTATAATAATATTTTGATGTGACCATCATCAAAAGACCTATGACTTTACCATACTAAAATTCAAGACCATGCAAATTTATTTAATACAATTGCCAACAGTCTACTAAAAAATTTAAGGTTACATTAATGGACATCACTAATACAAATCAAGAAACTCGTTATGCATGGCTAAAAATGCACTTATATGTCACGGGCAATAACAAGACAGTGCACCGTTAAGTAGCATCCACAAACTATCATGGATGAGGATGGCAATAGCTTTCATAAGGTCTGAATATGCTACTGAGAATCAACCTCAAAAGCGTAAAGGAAAAAAGATTAAATTTACACAAGAGCAGCAAACAAATGGAGGCGTGCAAATAGAGGAGGAAGAGGAGCGAGTGCAAAGAGTATGGGAATCAGATATTCATGATGATACAATGTGGGAAATTCGTCGTCATACGAAAATTAATAGCAAAGTCACTTGTCAAAGCATGGCTAGGTGGCCAAGTAGGGAAATGTAGAAAACAAATCAAGAAAGCCGAGAAGAGAGGTCCCAGCGCCAAGCCAGCATGAGAGGAAGAGGGATAGATAGAGGTGGAGACAACATGAGAGTGCATGTTGAAGGACGAAGAGAAATAGAGAGAGAGGTAGAGAGAGAGAGTGTGTGTAGAGGGAGAGGGAGAGAGAGTGTGTAGAGGGAGAAAGAGAAATAGAGAGAGAGGTAGAGAGAGAGAGTGTGTGTAGAGGGAGAGGGAGAGAGAGTGTGTAGAGGGAGAAAGAGAGAGAGGGAGGGAGGGAGGGAGGAAGGGAGAGCATGGAGAGAGAGAGAGAGAGGGAGAGGGCATATGGTGGCAATGAGAGAGAGAGAGAGAGAGGGAGAGAGAGAGGGATAGATAGAGGTGGAGAGAGCATGATGGTGCATGTTAAAGGAGGAAGAGAAAGAGAGGGAGAGAGATAGAATGTGTAGAGGAAGAAAGAAAGAGAGGGAGAGAGGGAGGGAGGGAGGGAGGGAGGGAGAGGGATAGACAGAGGTGGAGAGAGAATGAGGGTGCGTGTTAGAGGAGGATGAGAAAGATAGGGAGAGAGATAGAGTGTGTAGAGGGAGAGCATGTCGGTTGCAGTGGGTTGGAGGGGGAGGGAGAGCATGATGGGGGGGAGGGGAGAGGGGAAGGCTAGGCTAGGGAGGTGGGGGGAAGAGGTGGGCTGGGCTGGGAGTAGGGAGGAGGGGAGAATAAAGAGAAGACATGGGTATAGGAGAGAGAGTGGTTGTCAAAAAAAACCCGCTCCGAAACTCACTTGGAGAAACCCGCTCTGTGCCCATCCCCAATCTCAAGAAGTTGTATGCTATGGATCATGCCTATGTGGTTCTATGTGATAGTGATTTACAAGATGTTTATCATGTTGATGGTTTGGTATTGCTTACACCTTGGCATGATTTAGATTTTCTATGCCCATAGATGCTCTTATGAGGTCAAATATCGTATCTATGGCATTTATGTTTGTTCACAATGGATATTATCTTGACACTATAGACTCAATCTTGAGACATTCACATCTAGATATAGTTTGAATACTATGGATGTGATGATGATGCATACTCATGATGGTGGTTATACACGTGTAGATCTTATATACAGAGAGACATTGATGTAGTGGACCATGTGTCTTGTATCATTTAGGGGATGATATATATGGTGAGGGCATGAGTTCACTTACGATTGTGTATGATTTTGCCTATGAGGCATGTTCATTTGGCCTTTATGGATGTCATCATGACCCTATGGTCTATGGAGCTGAGGCATTCACTTTTGGATGCATGGTTCTTGATGGTGGTTATACACGTGTAGATCTTATATACAGAGAGACATTGATGTAGTGGACCATGTGTCTTGTATCATTTAGGGGATGATATATATGGTGAGGGCATGAGTTCACTTATGATTGTGTATGATTTTGCTTATGAGGCATGTTCATTTGGCCTTTATGGATGTCATCATGACCCTATGGTCTATGGAGCTGAGGCATTCACTTTTGGATGCATCACATGTCATTTTGGATGCATGGTTCTTGATCAAGAGACATGCCACATTCATAGTTATGGTTACTTGTTTGGTGAACTAAGGATGGGTGTATAATCTTTCCCTTGGATCCTAGCACTTTTGGTAGTGGCCACTTTATTGATCTAGGCAATCTTTGGACCATCTTCATGGTGGATCATTGCACTTTTGGTAGTGGCCACTTTATTGATCTAGGCAGTCTTTGGACCATCTTCATGGTGGATCATTGCATGGAGCTTCCTTTAGTACATAAGGTTGATGCATGTGTGTATATGAATCATTGATTCTTGTTGGATCATTTCATGGAGCTTCCTTTAGTGTATGTGGTTATGCACATGTGTATATGGATCATTGGTTCTTGGGAGTTCTATTTGACTCCTCTCATGAGATTGTGTGATGATTGAGGATGCATTTGCTTGTTGTTGCTTGGGCCTCCATTCTTGTCGAACTTTAGGTAAAGCTATTGGGGTTGAAGTCGGTGGTGAGGTTTTCTTCACATTGTTCAATTTTGGCAACCATATGATGGAATTACCATCATAGTATCCTTGTTGTTGAAGTACATGCACAGGCACCCATCTTTGATGAACATTATAAAAACTGGTGGCCGATGTGCTTGGTGCTGAGGCTTCCTTCTTTGTGCAAGCGTAGAGGACTTTGTGATGCGCTTGGGTACCTAAGCTTTGGTATTTCTTTGGTAGTACCCTTATGCCTGCAGTAGTGTTTTTGGTACCCACACTTGTTGACTTGGTGGAGTTCTTTGAGAAACTCACATAGGCTTTTGTGGACGGTGTTGTGGAGTACTTTTCTTCTTCCTTGGCCTCCGAGTGCTACGTTGAGGAAGAGGCTTTGACTGTCGAGGCACCCAAATTTGATTGGCACCTTCATAGTAGCCTTGAGCTACAAGTAGCTGCTTCTCCACCCATATCTTGATACTATTAAGATACCTTGATTGTGGTTGTCGTGGTAGAGTTTTCTTTTGGGTTGATGTGGAAGGTTTGGGGCCCTCGTTGACTTTGGTTGTGGCACTGAGGCTACAGGTTTGAGACTCATGGGAATTGTTGACGATGATGAGGCTAGAGTCTCTTGTGGAGTGGCTGTCGATGTGACGAGGCCTTTGAGCATGTGGTTGTCTCCTTTGGTGAGGTTTGTCGATGAAGATGCATAGGCCTTGGGGCCTTCCCTTTGAGTTCCTTGTTAGAGATAGATGGTTGGGTTGTGGGAACTTCTTCAGGAATAGTTGTTGATTGTGAGGTTTTGGCATTGAACTTCGTAGGTAAGGATGGGGTTAAAGGAGTAGATGCTCTAACAGAGCCGGTTGTTGACACAGATGGTAGGTCATTATGTAGAGGGGCTTTGGTGGAAGAGGCTTGTATCCTTTTGCGTTCAGCATCATAGAAATCCATTAAAGTTGGATTCTCTTCCTTGTAGTATGGTACTGTCAACTTTTTGTCATTGACCATCATGATGACTTTATCGCTAGCAAAGCACAGTGGTGCTTGGGCAGCAATAGTCCATTTATGCCCCAAGATCAAATCTGCTTCCAACACATACTCAACCACAAAAAACTTACAAGTGAGGGGGTTAGTTTCAATATACATTGTACGTTTAAAGTACCCCAAACATGGCATGTTCAAGTCTTGTATAAAGGTAATCTTTTCAAGATGTGCCGTAAGTGTTGGTTGACTTAACAAATCCCATAGCTCGAGGGTCATGAGATTGTGTTCTGGTGTTGGATAAAGCTGTGCTTGAGCTGTGGTGATTTTATTTGAAACTTCCAATCCAACCAAAATCCTATGGATCTTTTCAATAAGATATGTTAAAAGTTCCAGCTCCTGCAAGGTCTCTTCCTCCCGTAATAACAATTATACATTACTTTTACAGGAGTGTTTAAGGTGACTGTTTGCATGGATTCATCTATTGAATACAACGATTCACCTATCCTTGAAGTTCCACCGAGGACAACATCATACTCAAAGGAATCTAGGGTAACATGGAATGTAAATTCCATATCGCCAATCAATTGTTTGAGTAGTATATCTAAAGTAACCTAGAACTTTAGTGTTTTGTCCATTGGCTCCTCTTGCAAGACTATTGTCTGTAGGGATGATTTAGGTTGTTCCAATGACACCTAAGTGTCTATTGTCATGATGTTATGAGCCTAGCTCGAGGGCTAATCAATGTGTGTTTGCACTTAACATCATTTCCTGTAGTAAAATCCAACCATACCATGATAGAATATTCCAAAGGAACCATGGATGTTTCAGTTTTTGTTTCGGCTTCAGATCCCGTTTCTATTTCATACTCCCATTCACTTTCATCCTCATTTTGGCTCTTAGCTTTTTCAAGAGTACCCAATGTGTACACGGGCACACTTAGCCCTTTGACAATTCTTAATGAGGTCTGTTTGGAAACTTGCAAATCCTCACAGTCCTGTTCTATGGAGTTCTTTATGTCTTGGTATAACTCAAGTTGAGCCCTTAAAGGTGCAAGTGCTGATATGATGCTGGCTTCATATGACAGAAGAGCATTCCTCCAAATGAGGTTTTGAGAGACTGTTTTAATCTTATAAGGGAATTATCAAATTCCTCACGTGCTTTCTCAAGTGTATAGTTTAAGCAATCTATCTCAAATGACCCTTTTGTAGAGAGTATGTCTTCCTCTTGAAAGGAGAAGCGGTACTCCTTTGGGCTTTGTATTTTGGTTGTTGTTTTAGGATTGGCATTATGAGGCTCAATCACAACCGGTGACCTTGTAAGATATTCAACCAAGCTAAGCATGCTCTCTTGAGCTTTCTTTTTGTGTTCCGCATATGTCATGTGATCATTATTATCCATTTGGGGTGGTTGGGTGGGTTCTAGTTTCTTGATTGGTCTATGTGGTGCACTGAGTGAAGAGTAAGAACTTGTTTCATCCTCACTTAGTGACGTACTAGAACTTGTTTCATTTCCTGACTTTCTTTGGTTTATCAGTTTTTCATTATGTTCACCCATACGACGAGATCAAATTTTCTTTTGGGCTTTTGTATCTTATGTCGCACATATGGGTTTTATGGTTTGTGTGGTGGTCTTTGAGGTGGATGCTTCTACATCATGTATAGCTTTTGGCTCTTTTGGGATTATGTCCTCTACAAGCTCCTTTTCCCTACCCTTTAATTCAACCTTGGTTTTGATAGTTTGTTATCCCTTGTTTTTCTTAGTTTTAGAAGGTTTTGTTTTATGTTTTGGGTTTTGTTTTAAAGCATGTTCTTCTACCCATGTTGAGGTATTGTCTTTTACGTTCCTTTTAATCGTTTCTTGTGCCTTGGCTTGTAAACGTGTAAGCACATTCAATGGCAACGTGGACAATTGCCCGTTTTATACACTTAAGATATTAAGAGTTATATTTTGTGAGACGAGTTGCATTGACTCAACTCGTCTTGGGCAATCTTGAAACACGTGTTCAATGCCACTTCGTTCACACATGGGTCGCAAGGTGTTAGTGACTATGGGCATGGAAGTATTCCAAACTGTGCAGTCTGCCACCTTGTGCGGTCCACGACAATAGAAACACTAAAGTGTTCGATTAACTGCTTCCTGAGCCAGTTTCTACCCTTTGGAATGTTTGGTGCACGAGAGATGGAGGTTTTGAGTCAATTGTGGATGAAGTGGGACACTTTTTAGTATCGTGGTCAAAGGTCTGACAATATATGCAGTATAGAAGAACAGGTGCCTTGTATGCACAATGGGGATTGGGATGGTCGTAGTGATTGCACTTAACACAAGGCATTTTGTTCCTCACTTGTAGAGGCATTAAGGATGTCTGGTTTTGAAGGTTCTCATCCTCTCTTAGAGATGTTGATTGGAAGGTTTTAAGCAAGGCTGCATAGAGTTCAAGAAATGTCAATTCCGAGATCGATCTTTCTTTTGCCATTGCTTCACTTGGTTTAGATGAGGAACACCTCATAGCACGATCATCTTCCAACATGTTGTCATCTAAACGTATTGCTTCTTTACAACATTGATCGAATGTTTCCAGATTGGATACAATGATCAAGTTGTGTAAGCTGTTATTTTCAAGCCCATCATGAAACGTCTCTTTAATTGTATTAAGAGACTAAGGTTATGTAGAAGGGGAAGAGAGGGGTGTGAGTGTGAATGGACTTAAGGTCCACTAGCTCACCTATTTAAAGGTGGAGCTAGGAGGCATTTTGTATGTAGCAAGGCCTAGTTGTATTCATAAACAACTTAATAAGCAAGATTTTGTTCTTGTATTTTATGAGCCTCTCCTCTCCACACACTTGATCTAGCATGAGCACTACGTTTTCTCAACATGGTATCTAGAGCTTGGTTGATTAGAACCACTTGTGGTGTAGAATAGGTCAAAAGTTTCACTTTTTTCTTATCCTTTCTTGTGTGGAGCTCAACCCTCTCATGGTGGAGGACTTCCAGCAGCATGTAGAGGGCATATCTCTCAAAGCTTTCTTCATGGGAGATGTTAAGGAGGTCTGGGCGTTCATGATCCTATGGCTAATTAGATGATTGCTCTCGTATCTATCGCGGCATTGTCTCTGCAGCGCGCCGGCGTCGTTTTGCTGCTCTGCAACGCTGGTCGTACAAGCATTCGCCGCCTGTGAGTAATGATTGCCTATGGGAGTTGAGGGCTATTGAAGACCACTCTATCCCCTATGCACAGCTCAATTTTGAGCTCATTTGGTGGATGGATGTGCCGGCTGCTGCAGACAAAAAACCAGGTGCCCCTCTTCTTCACCTTGAAGCTTTCCAAGCTTTCCATTAAAGCTTCAACTTGGTGAATGTTTTCTTGCTCTAATCACCTACTCCCTTGCTCTAATCATTCAAGTGGTGTTGTGAATGAGTGTAGCTGATCTTTCTCTTGATTTTGAAGAGATTCCATCCACATGAGGTATCCATAAGCCTCATGCTCATCAAGCTTCAACATCAACATCAACTTTCAAGCTTTCAAAGTGTTCAAAGTGTGCTTTTAAGCACTAATTGTGTTGTTTAACACTAATTAAGCTGTTAATCTAGAAAAGAGAGGTTATTATAAAGTGTTCTTAAACACTAATACACTAATTATGTTTTATACACATTAATGGTGATATTAATCATCAACCAAAGTGTTGCTTAACACTAAGGTGGTCTTAACCATCAAAGGAGGAGGTCATTTACATTAAGGAGGCTCTTCTTCATCAATATTAGAGGCCGGGCACACACCATAAGTGCTACATTACAAGTCTTCATCATCAACCCGTTTCTTCCAAGGAGAAATGGTGCAACCATGAACAAATTGTCCTCATCTCAAAAGCCAAAGAGGTTGAAGATCTCTGGTTTTTTCATCAACAAACTCAATATTTGAGTGGTTTAAACGTGAACACATGTACACTAAGTGTTCATCTTCAATGTTGTTGTGTATTATCCTTGAGGCCCTTGAGGCATGGGCATGGGCATGGTCCTAAGCCGTATGCTCTCATTTCCCAAGCCCAAGGCATGTTATTCCGCTGCATATTCAACATTTTTATCGTTTAAGATGAGTTGTAAGGTTGAGCATAGCATCCCTAAGTGCTCTACCTTGTTGTTAGTCATGATTTTAAGCATCTTTTGGCATTGTTTTTGTAAGAGGCATTGGCAACATTATGAGCCATGCCCTCTCCTTCTTGAGCCAAGGATGATGAACCTTATTGGTTTGAGCATTTACCTCAACCAATTACTCACTCTCATTAACCTTGTATCTTCAAACCCTAATGGGTATCATTTAACCAACATGCACAAAAGTTGTTGTAATTGTGGAGTAGACACTGCCCTTGACCAATCCATAAGGCAAGTGGTAAGACCCTCCCTTTCCCTTTCCCATTTAAATCTACCTCATTGCCCATGGAGGAGATATGGTATTTAAGGAAGCATCAAACATGTTGTAGGAACATCTATAAGCAAACCACTTAAGCAATGGTGGCAGCCTTGCTTTGATCATTGTGTGAGAATGGTCAAGCTGGAAAGCATGTGGTGGAAGCAATGGCATGTATGTCTAAAACATGTCATCTACAAGAAATCAAGCAAACACAAAGAGTGGGGTGCACCATCATTGAGGTGTACATCTTCATCGACAAACAAATAAAGAATTAGATGGCAACATTGTATTAGCCTCTAAGGCTCTAGAAACATATAGTTGTAAATCCTAGATAACCACACCTATATTCCAAACCTTGTAAGCCTAATGTTATAAAGGCATCCTATGTCCAATACCACCTATTCCATTCTTTCATAGTTGGTATTGAGGGGGGGGGTATTAAGAGACTAAGGTTATGTAGAAGGGGAAGAGAAGGGTGTGAGTGTGAATGGACTTAAGGTCCACTAGCTCACCTATTTAAAGGTGGAGCTAGGAGGCATTTTGTATGTAGCAAGGCCTAGTTGTATTCATAAACAACTTAATAAGCAAGATTTTGTTCTTGTATTTTGTGAGTCTTTTCTCTCCACACACTTGATCTAGCATGAGCACCACGTTTTCTCAACAAATTGAACATCATTTAATTTTTCCCATGACTCACAAATGTGAGTCGAAGAGTTTTATTCGAACGATAAAATCTCTCATGAATTCATTTGGTTGACGCTCAATTGAATAGAGTTCTGTTGCTACACTCCACTGATCACCTTATCTGCAAAAGCCATGTATAAAGGCTGATTTCAAGGTTTTGAAGTTGGTCTTAATCGTAGGCATCAATGTGATGAACCATCGACCATCAACTAGCTTTTCCCTCTAAGCATAAATTCAACGCATGTACCTTGGTGGGACAATTGGGATTTCCAAAGGCTTCACATCTCTATTATTCAAACATTTGAATGAATTGAACAGGGTCTGTTGTTCCGTCATATTTGTCCATAATTTTAAAAATTTGTATGGCCATATTTCTGTATGAGTCACTAAGGCCGTATGTGAGTGCTCTTGTTGGAAGAAACTCACTGAGTCCTGCTACCCCCCTTCCTAGACTAGTCAGTATGTCCAGGGTGTGGGCATCCAGGAAAGAGTTGGTACTTATAGGATTCGCGAGAATGTTAGGTAAGGGACCAAAGCCCAGTGGGATCGAAGTGATAGTAGGGAGTGTAAAACCCAATGACACGCTGGTTATAGGCATAGCCAATGGTATCAGGAGGTGCATTTGTGATATAGATCTCAATGGCTCGAAGATATCAACCATTAGGTTCAGTCCTTGTGTGATCCCTAGCAATCCCTCTATCATGGCCATGTCGGAGTGCCTAAGTGCTCCTTAATGAGCAAACACATGAGTTTTTTTTTTTGCTTTTTATATTCTCACACAACCCGTTAGCCTCAAGAGGCTTGGCGTTCTCTTTGTTGGGTCAAACGAGTGTCTCTTTGCCCTAATTAGCTTAGGCGGTGTACGCACACGAACGACCTTAGAAATAAATTTTCAAAAAAAGCGTATGCTAGTAGCTTCCCAGATGGAAGAGGAGGTCATAAAACCTATTTTCCATCACTGTCTCAAGACGGGAAAAAAATTTCCAAAATTTTTTTCCTGTTTCGCATGTTTATGAGGGTGTTCTAAAAGGAATTTTGAAAAACTCTGTATGAGGGAGTTGTATTTCTGGAGTACTACTACTTTGTTTCCCTGAGTCGTCCGTGATTTTATCGTTTAGACCCTCAAAAAGTAGCCGAATATGGCTCGTTGTCGTTTTTGCGCAGTTTTGTGATTTTTCGTGGTTTTGATTGTTTTTTGCCTCGATTTTCAAAGTCGAATTTTTAGGCTGCTGGTCGAAGGCCAAAATGATGGATTTTGACTTCGGACGGCCTAGTCCAAAGTTGAAGAGCTGGATGTCAGCTTTTCGATGAGTCCTAGAGCACCTTCATCGGATATACGGTTTAGGAGATACGGGTCTCCAAATAGGGGTGTTTTCTAGAGTCTTTTTTTTCTCCACAACGGACCCCCTTTTCACATCGTGAAGCGAACTTCACGGATTTTATAAATTTTGATTGATTTTTTAAAAAAAAATTGGGTCGCATAAATGAAGAGTCTCACGCCGTGAACCGAATTTCACGAAATGGTTAAATTTAATTTTTTTTGGGCACAATTCTCGAGGGCATCAACCCTTAGGTCGTGAAGTTGCAGAAAATGGTTCACGCTGTGAACTGGACTTCATGGTAATATTAAATTTGATTATTTTTTTACGCGATTCCAGAGGGCATGAACCCTTAAGTCGTGAAGTTGCACAAAATGATTCACGTCATGAACTAGACTTCACGGAAATATTAAATTCGATTTTTTTAAGCTTTTGGGCACGATTCCCGAGGGCGTAAAGTTGCAGAAAATGGTTCACGCCGTGAACTGGATTTTACGAAAAGGTTTTTTTTTAGTCTAGTGGGAAATACGAATTTTTCTTTTTGGAGAAAATATTTTTTGAATTTAAAATGAAAGAGATATGGGCATTTTCTCAAAAAGGTAATTGGGAATCAAAAAAGTCAACCTTTTAATGACCCCTCTTACACACTTCATAAATGATCCCCAAAATGGACAATTTGACAACTCATGAGCATCTAGTCATTAGCCTTAATGAGTTATGTAAAAAAGTGTTTAAGAATTAATCCAAGATTAATCCTTTCACTAATCTTTCCCTCTTTTATACTAATCAAGGACTCTAATTAACCACTAATCCCTAATTAATTCACACAATTGAGCACATCATTGGATAGAGGAAGGGAATGCTAATATTTTTGCATCAATAATTGTGTAAATTAATCTAAAATAAGAGATTAATTAGACTCTTAATTATGGTCTCCTCTTTTAAGGTAAAATTAAGCAGAGAGTCAAATTTCTCTAATTAATAAAAACATTGATGTAATTAGGTGTTTTGATACATCTAGATACTCTCAAAACACTCAAAAACACCAATTTTGACTACTCATATGATCAATTTTGACCCCAATTAACATATTTTTTAAATTTTTTGCCTCTTGAGCAAGATTAATCACCCTTAATGACAAAAACCAGTCCATTCAGAGAAATTAGTCAAAATCAAGGATTTTTTATGGTTTTAATTTTTTTTTGAAAGATTAAGCTAATTCTAATGCTTTCTAACACTCTACGCCAAACAATTTCAACCAACAAACACACAATTAAATTAAAATTAATGATCTTAGTTCTACGTTTAACACTAAAGAGAGCTAACATTCACTAAAAATTGCATTCTATTGCATTGTTTAATGCAATGGATGCAAACTAAGCCTAATACAAACTATGAACAAGCCTTAAGAACATGAAAAACCACAATAACAACAACAAAAACAACAAATTAAGTTAAAAATTAAGCAAAAGGCATTCTTTCTTCAAAAACAAAAAAGAGAGCTATTCTACACCAAATCTCACACAAATCACCATCAAATCCACATCTTTTTCATGGAAAACCATTAATCAAGATAATGGGCAATGGATAATGCATAGATTAGAGGAAAAACGATGGAAAAAGCCAAAGGATAGCTCCCCGACAGTGGTGCCAAAAATGTTAAGGCTCACCCTAACCCTCTTTGAAACATAAAAAGAGATTACCTGGTGAACCGCAACTGTCGTGAGGATCTTTCCAATGGCCCAGCTTGTAACCCTTGAGGTCTCCAAGCTCTACAACTCCTTGGGAAGCAATTACACCGCATCTCCCGCGAGCGTTGTCACACCGCCACGTTGCACTACGGGTACTCGGCCTCCTCTCACCTCACTTCACTCACACACACTCACTAGCATGCATTAGGGAGAGAGATTAGCAAGAGGATTAGCAAGAGCAAGACTCAATTTCACAATGGGAGAGTATGTTGTATTATGAAAGAAATTCACTTATATACATGGCCATAAGTGTTCACACTCACTTAAACTATGGCCGGCTAGGCACTTTTAGGCTCAAAAGAGACCCAATGCTATTACAATGACTACTCTCATAATATATCCATGAAGTACATCACTTAGGACTTCATCCTAACTTGCTACCACATGCACTTGAAGCGAGAATCGCCATAAATACTCCGTCACACACCATTATGGGCGTCCGTCCAAGTTGTAGCTTTGGACACTATTGCTTCATATTTTGAATGTATGACCCTGTGGTGTATCTACCACCATGACTCCTTGATGTAAGATAATGGTGGTAGCTCTTGTTAACCCTAGAATTGGGTTAACACTTTCAAGAAGAAGGTGTTGGATGAGATGCATGCTTCTCCCATGGCGGGACACTTGGGGTTGTTTAAAACCTATGATGCCATTGGAAAGGCCTTTGGAGTGATGTGAAGGAGTATGTTGCCAAATGTATGCCTTGTTAACTCAATAAGGATCCCACAAAATAACACGGTGGTTTGCTTCAGCCTTTACCCATTTTGGAGGGTAAATGGACTCATATAGAAATGGATTTTATCACGGGTCTTCCTACCACTAAGAAAGGGTGGGACAACTTTTATGTAGTGGTTGATCAGTTTACAAAAGTTTCCCATTTTGTGCCTACAAAGGTGAGATATTCGGCATCTATGGTTGCACGTCAATTCATGGAATATGTGTTTCGGATGCATGGCATGCCATAACAAATAGTGAGTGACTGGGATGTTAAATTTATGGGCACATTTTGGCGTATATTGTTTGAGACTATGGGTACTCCAATTGGCTCCAAGTACGGCCTATCACCCGGAGACCGATGGTTAAACTGAGAGGGTAAACAAATGGCTTGAGACTTACTTGAGACATTATTGCTATGAGATGTAAAATGCTTGAGATGATTGGTTACACTTGGCTAAGTTTGTCACAACAGCACTTACCATGTGAGGATTGGAATAATGTCACCTTTTGAGGCTATGTATGGGTATAAGGTACATGCGCCAATTATAGCATTCAAGAATGACAATGTGGATCCCAATTCAAAGAATGAAGTGAAAATTTGCAAACTCTCTTACAAACATGCAAAGAGAACATTAAGAAGTCTCAAGAGAAGATGAAGCATTATGAAGATGCACATCGAAGACCATTTGAATTCAAGGAGGGAGATTATGTATTCTTAAGGATTCCCAAGACATGTTATGGTTCTCTCAAGGGCAACACTAATACAAAGCTTGCACACCGTTTCTATGGTCCATACAAGGTGGTGAGAAGGGTTGGTGAAGTAGCCTATCAATTGCTACTTCCATTTACTATAAGAATTCATAATGTGTTTCATGTGTCTCATTTGAAGGCATATGTTGGACTAGAAGTGCAAGTGAGCTATCTCCTATGAATGAGGATAGCATGGTGGATTATATCCCTAATGTTATATGTACATTATGTGTGCATATACTAGGAGGCTAATCCACATTAGGCTTGTGAGCATGGGAGCATGGGAACAAGCTCTAGTGGAGCATGGGTTAGGACTAATCTTAAGGGTTAAGGTTAGGGTCAGGCATCCAAGGGTCACACATGGGAAATGGAGAGTCAAGAGTCACTTATTGAGGGCCCTCCTATATAATAGGGGCATGGGGCACACTCAAGGGAAGCTTGGAGGCTTAGGCTATGGTCTCTTGTGTTGAGGATCATATCTCTTCACCTACCATTTCACACTATAGCTACATGCTATTGGATTGGAGTTATACCTCTTGATGGTATGGGACATCGAGGTAAAGGTATGATGTATTTCATTATATTTCATGTGTGCATCCCCTTGGGCTCAGGGGTGGTCGGGTGGATGAGTTTATGCATAATTTATGCATGTTTATGCATAACAATTATCTAGAGAGATCCTAGGGTTTGAACAGTGGTATCAGAGCAATCTCTAGTTAATTGTTCTTATTTTTTCTTTCTTATTGTAATTTTTGGTATTTTTTGAAGTTAATTTTAATATTTACTAAATTAAAAATATTATTTTGTTGATTGTGTTTATGATTTACAGGTGGATCATCGATATAGCGGTTGGAACGCATTTACTACTATTCAATGGACGAATTGATGTTACGAGAGAATTCCGTGAGTTTAATGCTATTTTTCTCTAGTTTTTATGGTTTAAAATAAGCATTAATAAAAAATTTTATAAAAATACCACATATTTTACTGTGGATATTTTTGGTAGAATGGATTCTGTAAATTTCTAAAATTTTTAAGAATTTTTAAGAATTTTTTTGAGCATTTTTATGGTTAAAAATGTATTTTTATACATTTTTTGCGGGTTTTTTCCGCAGGTATGCTATGAAGTTTCTGCCGATTTTCTATTAAAATGCAGTAGGGGGCAGCATGTTGATGCATTGAATGCTCTCCCGTGTGCATGGGACCCTCTTCGTCTCTCAATTCTGAATTTTTCTTCTATTTCTTCTCTCGCGCGTATAAAGGCCTCTTAATAAGAATTTTTTTAATTAATGTTAATCATAATTAGGATTTAATTATGATTAAAAAGATTAATTAAAAGTTAACCTCTCTGTTAACAGAGAGAGGAGGGGGCGAAGAGAGAAATGAATGAAGAAGAAGGAGAGGAGAGAGGGGAGAAGAGAGAGGGAGTCCTCTCATCCTCTCTCTCTCTCTGTTTTTTTTTTGCGCACGGCGGGGGGGGGGGGGGGGGGGGAGGGAGGGGGGGTTCGCTACAGGCGGCAAACAAAAAACACCACCCTCCCAAATAAATTTTCTAAGGCTTTATATTAAAGATTAATAAAAGCTTTATTTTTTTATTTTTTTTGTTTAAAAAAGTTCTTTTTGGAAGTCTGGAAATTTTTGGATTTATCTTCTTGAAATCCTTTGGCTTTCCGCATTCTCGGGAAACCTTTTGGCTTTCCGAATTCCGAGAAATCTTTTGACCTTCCGTATTTCGGAAACTTTTGACCTTTCACATTCCGATTATGTTTGTCTTTTCATTTTCCCGAAACTATTGGCTTTCCATATTCCAAGAAGACCATTGGGATTCCAAAATTTTTTGACCGTTCGTATTCTAAATGCTTTCGGGGTAAATTAAAAACTTCAAAAAATTCTTGAAAATTAGTGAAAAACTAGACAAAGGTTATTTTAAATTTTTGAAAAATGTGGGGTTGGTGTTTGACATATGGTGCGTCCATTCGGGCGCCCGTGACCATTCAAATTCCTTTAAAATATATATTTTTTGACCCAAAAATTTAGAAAATCCATTAAAATTATAAATTTTCATTGGATTTGAGAATTGTCAGACCGGAATTGGAAATTTCGTGAACGATGGGATTCTCAAGAAAAATTATGAATATTCTAGAAATTATTTTTAAAAATCCTAGAAATCGGTATTTTTTAAAATATCAATGGTATTTTGGCAAATCTAATTGAAATTTTCTAGAAAAATATAGGTTTGGAATACCATAAGATAGGTTTGGTGGAATTCAAAATTATCGTATTTTGAGGCCCTATAAAATTAGAAAAAATCCATGATAATTCTTTTTCTCGAGAATTTAATATTTTCGAGGGTTATTTAATGTTGAAGTACGTTTTCTCGTGCTGAAATTAGATACATGAGGGTTATTCGCATATTATTAATACGATTGTACCTCGTATTAGTAGTTATTTTTGTTTGGATTAATTCTAAACGATGTTTTCATGATTTTTTGCCATTGTTTAGCCATTCTTTTTGGACATGTTCTTTAATTTCTTTTGATGGCTATAATTTGCGTTCAAAGTGTGTTTCATCTTTGACACTTTTCCATGATAATTTATTTTGCACTTGTTTAAGTGTGGTCTATGCTTAATTTCCTAAGCCTAAGACAAATTCTATCATGGGTCAGTTGATCGGTTTGTTTTGGTGGATTTTATTGGATGTTTTCTAAGTTTTATATGGACTCATCAGGTTTTGCCTAGATCACTTATGTCTAGGGGTTTTTTATTGAGTGTTATACACATGTGTTTCACTTGCTTACTTGGGAGTTTTACTTGAACGACACCACGTTCATATACTCCGGATTGATGAGTTGGCCACACCAATTTCAATGCTTCGTTTGGCGTGATTAATGACCATTAGATGGCATGCATTGATTGTTATGAGATCAACTATGGTTTTCATGGATTCGAGGAGCTTCTATGCTTTTATCCATGGTTTTATAATAAGGATCTTTTGATCTTTTGGATAATATCATGTGCTTTGAAGGTAGCATTTGCCTTCATTTTTTGCACGTAATTTTGGAGTATATTTCTTGTACTCTTGTATATATTCCAGCTTAGATACCTAGTTATTTATGTATGTAGGTGAATTTTTTCTACCCCAACTTTATTGTGTTTATTGGGTAGTTATCATTAGAAAGGCGCCAATAAAAAGTCTGATGGGCAAACAGAGCGTATGAATCAGATTGTAGAGGATATGCTTCACGCATATGTCTCTGGAAAAGCATCAAATTGGGAAAAATATCTTCCAATGATGGAACTTACCTATAATAGTTTTAAACATACGGCTATTGGTTTTTAGTCCATTCATGCTTATGTATGGGTATCAACCCAGGGCACCTATTGATGTCGGTCTTAAGGACATCGAGCTTGATGCATCGAGGGATTTCTTGCGTGATATGCAGGAAATGCTGACCGAAGCTCAGAATTCTATTAGGAGTGCTCAGGATAGGGCACGGTTTTATGCTGATAGAGGACACTCAATTTGGTCTTTTGAACCAGGAGCGTTGGCTTATTTTAAAAGTTCCTAAAGATTTTCAGACTTTGTCAAAAGGAAAATGCTTGAATTTATCTCCTAGATATTGTGGTCCATTTCGATTTATACATTGGATTGGCACGGTTGTATATGAACTTAAACTACCTCCACATGTTAGAGTTCATCCAATCTTTCATATCAATAGATTGAAAGGAAAACTGGGAGGTGAGGATAACACAGTTACTCCTCAAGAACTCGTTGAAGTCGAAGAATTACCCTATGTTCCACATGAACCTGATAAGGTACTTGAATTCAGGGAAAGGAAACTTTGTAGTTGACTAATCCTTGAGGTTAAAATTAGGTGGAAAGATACGGAAATAGAGGATTCAACTTGGGAGTCGGTTGAGATTGTTCAACATAGTTCTCCTTCTTTTCATTGCAAGAGTTCAGTGTTTTGAGAGAGGGGAAGTATGTTATATGCACATTATGTGTGCATATATTAGGAGGCTAACCCACATTAGGCTTGTGAGCATGGGAGCATGGGAACAAGCTCTAGTGGAGCATGGGTTAGGACTAACCTTAAGGGTTAAGGTTAGGGTCAGGCATCCAAGGGTCACACATGGGAAATGGAGAGTAAAGAGTCACTTGAGGGCCCTCCTATATAATAGGGGCATGGGGCACACTCAAGGGAAGCTTAGAGGCTTGGAGGCTTAGGCTATGGTCTCTTGTGTACAGGATCATATCTACTCACCTACCATTTCACACTATAGCTACATGCTATTGGATTGGAGTTATACCTCTTGATGGTATGGGACATCAAGGTAAAGGTATGATGTATTTCATTATATTTCATGTGTGCATCCCTTGGGCTCGGTGGTCGAGTGGATGAGTTTATGCCTGATTTATGCATGTTTATGCATAACAATTATCTAGTGAGATCTTAGGGTTTAAACACCTAAGAAAGTGTTGGGCATGAGGGAAAAGATACTTCGCAACAATTCTTTACACGAATACCTTGTTAAATGGAGAGGATTACCTCAAGATGAAGCAACATGGCAGCCTGCCCACATATTGGAAGGATATGAGCACTTGTTGAATGCATTCGATGGGGAGAATTGAGCTATGTAACAGTGAATATGCTTGCTGTAATTCTAGGAGATTCACTATTTGGAGGCCAATATGATGCTCAATTGGGATGCTATTGATATATGCACTTTAGGGGGAGTGTGTATCACATGATGCTATGTTTTGATGGTGGTTGTTCGCTCATTGTTTAGAGAGCATTACATGAGATTATGAAGCTCTTAAGCATGGCTATGCTCTCTTGGGACAGTTTTGCTACATGGTGCATGTACATGTATATAGTGAACATACTCATACCAATGAAGTCGAAGAATGTTTCGAGGACGAAACATATTTGGGTGGCGATGGTTTGTAATGTGGTGGTGGCCATGGGTTCATGGGCAAGTTCATATGTTGGGATTTGGGGCCTAGGCTTATAGGCATGGGCATAATAATTGAGTGTGAAATAGGCCAAAGTATATAAGATAATGGCTCATAGTTGTTAAAGTACCTTATGATATCTTTTATGAATACACATTACCTTGATAACTATGGCACAAGGATCCATGGTGAGCTTCTCCCACATGAGATCTAGGATGGTGACCAACACTCATGTTGTCTACTGCATGTAATGAGTGGGCCTCCTTCTTGCAATTCTCTTTTAAAAAGCAATGCATGTATGTGTTTGATAGTTTTAGCCCATTGCTAATGCTTTTTGTGCATTACCCAATCAATCATTATTGCCCCCCATCCTCTCTATCAGATCTTAGAGAAAGTGAGAGAGGGACCACTGAGGGAGGGGGGGCTAATGGTTGATGTAAAGAAGCATTAGCAAAAATGGGTAAAAAATATCGAACACATACATGATTTGCTTTCCAAAAGAGAATTAACCTTTTCATAAATGTCAAATGTTGAAAGATCCCTGCCCCCTCCGCGCAATTTGGGAGTACTAGCAGCGGAAGTAGCACTACTTGCGTAGGGCAGAGCCTCTCATTCGGGGAATCACCCCATGGATATCCGGACAAAATACTAATCCCTTGGTTCTTTCAAAACCGAACCCGAAAAAACTTTCCTCGCCTAGAAAGCACGGGCGATTCCTCCAGGATATTTTTATTCTAACGTAGTTAAGAGCCTTAACTACCTAAACTAATCCGAACGAATCCGTAAGTCACATGGTCAGATCTAGGAAAAGACTTGCACTTGGATCATAGAGACCAACGCTTTTTTCCTCATCGAGAGGCACAGCCGTTGATTCTTTTCCATAGAACAAAGATTATCCGGGATTTAATTCATCTACCGTACCATAACAGAAGTGAGTCTCATTTTAGAGATCCATCAGTCCAACCTAACCCCATCTAATCCCATGGGTTAGCGAACCGCCCAACCACTGTAGTGATAGGATCCATTTAGGAATTTGGTTATGTTTTGTCTCGGGTACCAGGGAAAAGAGTTCCTAGGCCCCCTAGCCGGCGTTTCAAACAAAGTTCAAGATAGTCACACCACTTACACACCCAATATGAAATTGCCTTTTTCACAGATTCAGCTGTCTTTAAAACAATCTTTTAATGAAACCATAGTATCATTGATCATAATCCTCCAAAATATCTAGCTTGAATTCTAATTTCCAATCATTCCTTCATCGGTGTACCTATGGCATCATTGGCAACTAGAATGCTCACCACCTATTCACTCAGGGGCCTTTTCAATAGTTCCTAGCTTATAGTATCTGGCAATATAATCACATAAAAAAATCCAGATGGACTCTCCGTTTGAAGATCAGCAAGATCAACCAACAGATCCATATAAAAGAGCCATGGACCCATTGAGGACCAGCAAGGACAATCAACCAAATCCATGCCCAAGTTCAGAAAACAACTCTAACACCTTGTTCCATTTTCTTTCTCAATGCACGCGTGGGTATCTTTGGCGACCCAGAGCCCGTCGAGCACCGTATGGTCAGTACCCTCTAGGCTCCTTCTTCGCAGGTCACTTAGCGCTTCACTCATAGGCCACTTCCTTGGTCCCTCATCCACCGTACCGGAAGCTCACCATTTAAATCGAACCAAGGCTGGTCAAGACCTCGGCCGAGACCTTGCTACGTGAGATGTCCTCCGTTGACTCTCCGTCAGCTGTTGCAACTTTATCACTTAGGTCTCCACGACCTCATTCACAAGATGGTCAAAATGCTTCCCAAGCATTCTTGACATAAAACAGTCATTTAAAAAACAGGTCATAAATACAATTTCTAACGAACTCTCATCTTTCCACATTGTTCCACATCATTTCTCGTTATTCCACATTCTTCTACATCAATTCACATTGCTTAATCCACATCCAATCATATGTATTCTCATCGTCCTTCATCCATTCTCATCTAGTCACATCATATTACATCTCATCACATCTAACCTCATTACATCTCATCCATTCACATCTAACTATATCTATATCACATCACATCCATTCACATTGTATCTCATCCATTCACATCTATCTCGATTCACATCACATTGTATCACATCCATTCACATCACATCTCATCCATTCACATCTATCCCGCCGATTCACATCACATCTCATCCATTCACATCTATCCCGATTCACATCACATCACATCACATCACATAGTCCATTCTTTATATTGAAGAAATGGAAATGGTCACAAGGTTTTGCTTAATTTCTGATTCGAGAGATGGGCAAGTATCTTACTGGCCCACCATTCTCACGTGGTCGTGGTCTAACCATAAATTACTTGGATTTAATTCTAGCTTTGATTCCTAAGGATTTGTCTTCTATTTATTTGATAAATTAATGGTGGTTTCCAATCGTAGAGAGAAATCCAAAATTATGAAAATTTATTCATTCCTGGTCACAGTAGAATTATAAATAGTTCTATTCGAGAATAATGGAATTTTATAAAGATAACTCTTTTTCTAATAATCCATTTGTGAATATGCATACATCATTTTATTGATTTATTCACATAGAAATATCTTAAAATATTCTTTTATCCATTTTGATCCTCAACATTAATATACCATAATTTTCTACATGAAATTATGGTGAAACCTTCTCTTTTAACAACAAAATTAATTTATGCTTTTTCTAATTAAAGTACATTGAAAATTCATCTTTTAAATAAATAAAAATATCCATATTTGAAATATGCCAAAAATTTCTCTTTTAATATTTAAAATATTTGTATCTAGAATATCTTGGAAATTCCTCTTTTTGCATCTAATTTTTTTTATGCATGTATATATATATATATATATAAATATAACAAAAATTTCACTTTTCTCTATTTAAACAATTATGCATAATTACTATAAAAGTATTTTCCATAAATATAACTAAAATTATTCTTTTAGCATAAAAATGTCTATGCCTAGAATATGATGGGAATTCCTCTTTTTGCTTTATTAAATTTATGCTTAAAAATAAGATTAATCTTTTTTCTAGAAAATTTTACCATAGCTTCATTACAATTTCAGAGAATGTTCAATTTTCTAATCTTAAATAATTACTCATAATTGAAATGTGATAGGAACTCTTCTTTTAAACTAAAATTTTATTATGCATACATAGCATAATTATAAACATAATTATATTTAAACCTTTTGATTATTCTTAAAATATCTATTCATAATTACTATATGAAAATACTTACAAAATGTTAGCATAACTCTCTTTCAGTCTTAAAATGAATTAATGTGATTTTTCTTAATCATAAACAAGCTTATTAAAAGAATTAATCATCATTTTTAACTAGATTAAAATCATAAAAATATTTAATCTTCTTCTCTAGCTTATCAAGCCTAGAGTTTTGATTAAGGTAATGAGATTATCATTAAGATCCATCCTTCTAACAAGGATTTAACCATAAAGATGATTAATCTTTCAAAAGGAGAGATTTACTAATTTAAAAAACATTATAATTAAGCATAAAGATTAGCATTAAACCATTTAAACATTATGAATGAATAAAAAGCTTGATTTCAAGAAAAAACCATTGATTAAAAATCTTCCCAAGCATTCATTAGGGGAAGGTTGAGGTCTATAGGGGCTCTTTAAGCTGCCATACTTTGATTTTAATGACTTTTTGTTAAAATATTAAGATTCTTTGACTTTAGATACCTTCTTATTCTTCAAATGGCTAGAAGTTTGAATTTCAAAGTTTCCCGCCAAAATTGAATTTAAAATTGACATCTCATTCATTCACATCTATCCTGATTCATATCACATCACATCACATCCATTTCACATCACATCTCATCCATTCACATCACATCTCATCCAGTCACATCTATTTACATCACATCACATTCACATCCATTCACATCTACTTACATCACACATCACATCTCATCCATTCACATCTATTTATATCACATCACATTCACATCCATTCACATCACATCACATTCACATCCATTCACATCTATTTACATCACATCACATGTCATCCATTCACATCCACATCACATCACATACATCTCATCGACATTATATCACGTCCATATCTCATTCTCATCCATTTACATCACAATCTAGTTTGATTTAGGAGAGAGGAGAGATAAAAATATCATATTTTTTTTGAATTAAAAAACCTTCCCACACATGTGAAGGAGGCGCCTACCTCAAAGGTCTCCCCCTCCTTACCAAGGTGTCAAAAATTCATCATTTCTCAAAAATATCTCATTTTTTTTAGTAATATCTCTTAATTTTTAACTAATAAACCTTGTACTCAGTCAACTCTTCATCTTACATTTACTCGTTTTTGGGTATTTTCTTTTATTCTTTGGATTTATCTCATCCCAACACTTGGATTAATCCTATTGGCCCAGAGGAACCTTAATTGGACCATAATCCAGAAATTTTTAAAAATCTAGACCCTTAGGCTAAGGTCCCTTATATCATTTTTAATTGATTCCTGATGCACATTGGAAAGTTCATTTTGAACTTCTGTTTTAGGGGAAACCATTTTAGACACTAGGAGGATTTTTATATCCAAAGATATTCTCTCTCTAGGCCAAAACAGGGTAAAACAAGATCTTTCTCCTATTTCAGAGAGGGGAATAATTACAAGAACAGAAGAGGAGGTTTTTACACCTTTACACCTCAAAAGCTGGAGGGAGGAATCTTACAAATGTTGACACCTACTAGGTTGATATGAAGAATGACAAAACGCTATCGTTTCTTTTTTGTTTGGTGGAGTTTTGAAGGGCCCCTAAGAGCCTCGATCCACTAAAGACGACATGGAGAATAGGGTGAGAGGTTTCGTTCTGTGAGGGCGTATGGGGGGGGAGCATGGCCAATGATAACAAGGCTAAAGGTTGCAATATGCTGATTTAAATCAGCACCTTATCGATTTCTTTGGCAGGAAGTAGAACTGTTTTGAAATAGTTTGTGGGACTTTAGTGAAAGCTAAAGCCTGAGTTGTAGAAAGCTTTAGAACGATGCCAATTGAGACACAACCTAGCGGTAAGGTGTTGAGGTGTTGGGTTCAAAACTTGCTTGTAGTTGATGGCGGCTTGAGCACAAAGATCCAAAATAAAAAGTACGGTTAGTAGGACCTTTTTTTTTTCCCCCAAAGATTCGTTTCTTAATTTGCATTGATGAAGGGAAAGCCCACGCGAAAGTACTGGGAAATCTACAGAGGCGAGAAACCTGCCCTACGACAATGACGTACAGCACTTACTTACGTAGAAATTGCTCCCACACAAAGCTTGCCAAGTGTCCCGTTTTAGCCTTTCTCTCCAACTTAGCCACTCACCTCTAAGACAGCGGCTCCAGCTAAGTGGCTCGTAAAGGGCAATTTTTGGCGGTCTTCTTCCTCATTCATTTAATACTTACGCACGCATTTGCTTCCTTTTTTGCCTCCTCATCGCTTCGTCTTTTCCTTCTACCATCAAGATCGCCCCCGCTTCTCTCAGCTTCTCTGAAAACCCTAACTAGGGTTTCCTGTGTTTTTTCCACATTCGATTCGATCGCCTTCCTTCCTCCCGTTGCCGGAACTTTTACCGCCGCTCTCTGCATTCCGGCGCATCGTAGCGCATTTTCCGTCTGCAACTCGACCGCATACATTTCATGGATGCTGAGCGAGGATAACAGTAAGACACATTCAATTTTCTTAATTTCACACATTGCAGCACAGCACGTTATTATCTTGTTTCGGTGGAGTTCGGTGTCATATGCAGTAGAATCCAACCATAATTACGGCAATTTCACGTAATCCGGAAGATTCCCTACCGAACGATCTACACTGTTTTTCATAAAACCAGCGCCCATGTAAAAATTCAGAACCAGTTTTCGCGTTGTGTATCTATGGTGCTCTGTCATAGAACACAAGACCTATGTCATCTCTTTATATACACATATATATTTGTATAAATAAATAAAGAGAAAAATATATACATACATCATCTAAAATTTAAATGTATGTATCATAAAATAAATAAAATATACATACATACATATGCATAAACATATATATATATATATATATATATATATATATATATATATATATATATATATATATATATATGTTTATACATATACATATGTATAAACATACACATATATATATCTGTATATATGTAATATATATATATATGTGTGTGTGTGTGACACACACACACACATATATATATATATATGTATTATATATATATATATATATACACACACTATATATGTATATGCATATACATATATATATATATATGTATATATATATACACGTGTGTATATATATATAGTATGTGGTGGGATTTCTATCCGAAGGGACTTGGTGCCGAGTTGGTGCCTTGAGGGTATGCTAGCCCGCCCCAAATAGTTTGCATCTATATGGAGAGGAGGTGCAAGGAAAGGCAAAGTACGGACCCATGGTAGGCGCCCTAGGAACGCACTCACGCACGGCCTTCCGGGTGCCGGCTAGGTTCCGTGGGTGCCAAATGCCCCGGGGGTTGCCCTCCCCGCCTTGACGGTGGTCGGGCCGAACGTGGAGTCGGGACCGAAAACGGTGGAAAAACGGCCAATATATATATATATATATATATATATATATATATATATATATATATATATATATATATATATATATATATATATATGTATGTATGTATGTATATATATGAAATATATATGTATTATAAATAAATAAATAAATAAATAAATGTATATATATATGTACACACGCTTTTTTTAAATTTATATGTATAAATAAATAATTAAATATATGTATCATGTTTAAAATACATATGTATGTATGTATATATAATACATTGTACACAATAAATAAATAAATAAATAAAAAAATAAAAAAATATAAAAAACACACACACACACACATACATACATACATACATACATACATACATACATATGTATGTATGTATGTATGTATGTATGTATGTATATGTATGCACACACACACACACACATATATATGTACACACACACACATACATATACATGCATGTACATATATACATATAGATACATGTATGTATGTATATATATATGTGTGTACATACACACACATATATATCTATATATATATGTATGTGTATATACATATACATACATGCATACATATATATATTGTCACATGCGAAAGCTTTGGGAATCTTCTTTTAGCCCTAAACACCCACCCTGGAATATGCTTGATGCAAAATGCATGTAGAAGATAGAGAAGAGAGAGAGAGATAGCTGAGTATTTAGTATATTCTATAAGACATAAAGGATGTACAAATCTTGTAGCCATAGGCTGCCTTGAAAAGAAAGAAAATACCTAATCTAACCCCAAGTCTATGACCCAATCCCAAGGAGGGATTGAATGAATGAATGGAAGCCAAGCCATGCCTATTTATAGGCCTTGGAAGCACTAGTGGGCTGGACGACCTGTTGTTGTTGGCTAGACATACCTGACTTGCTGCAGCCGACAGAGATGCATACTGGCTGAAAGCCTCCCACCGCCTTCTTGCCCATGCCTTAGCTGCTGTAGCTCCACAGTTAGGTCCAAACTGGTTCTATCTGGTTCTTTTATCTTGTTGTCCTTCAAGGAAATAGCTCTGAGAATAGCTTGCACATGATACATATACATATATGTGTGTGTGTTTTTGGTGTGTGTGTGTACACAACGCACACACACATATAGACACATGCACAAACATATGATACATAACATATATATATAAATGTGTGTGTGTGTGTATGTATACATATATATGTACATACACACACTTTTTTGTGTTGTTTTGTGAAACCACTCTTTATATTAAATAGTAAACTAAACAGTCATAGTCACCCGAAGCACGTGGAACTATGAGAACGAACTAAAAAAACTTGGAAAATTCTTCAAACTGCTGGAGAGAAAGCTCGCCAAGATCATAGCAATCTCGAAGAGACTGGAGTAGGGAAGCACGAAAATAGGGGAAGGGATAAACAACATCACCAGAAAAGTGCAGATGATTTCTGGTGGAATAGATAGTCCAAAGAGCCCAGAAGTGCACCCATGTGAAGAAATCATCATATCCCAGTATCTGCCAAAAATCCAAAAAAGTCGCCCAAAGCGGTGTCGAGGGAATCTATAGTGCAGCAGTGCTGTCAAGTGTTGAAGAAAATTGCGGGAATGCAAGCAACTCCACAATAAGTGAGGTACGGTCTCAGGCATAAGGTGGCAACACTGACATAAAGCTGGAGCAATACACCTTTGAGCCAGTAGAGTGCCAACCGGTAGCGGGCCCGTAATGCATCGCCAAAAAAGACCCGCTACTTAAGTGGTAACTTTGACTTCCACACCTTTTTTAAAGTCAATTTCCACCAAGGCAAAGGCTTATCCAAGTGCCATAGCCTGTTCCCATGTTCCACTATCCAAGCCTGAGGAATAAGCAAATGGTAGGCCTTGCACACACACACACTTTTTTTTTTTTTTTGTGGAATTTTGCACACACACACACACACACACACACACACACACACACGTACTTATATATTTGTAGGTATATACATATATTATATATGTGTGTGTGTGTGGGTGCCATAGCCTGTTCCCTTGTTCCACTATCCAAGGCTGAGGAATAAGCAAATGGTAGGCCTTGCACACACACACACACACATGTGCTTATATATTTGTAGGTATATACATATATTATATATGTGTGTGTGTGTGGGTGTGTAGATATATACATATCTACATGTAGCATTCAATAGGTTGACCGTCTTTCACATGCACCATGCACTGAGGTGCCACATTGAGGTGGAGTGTGACACATTAGCTCATCAATAGTGCTTTACTTATACAGATGTTTGATTAGTACCTTTTTAGGAAGATTTGTCATATGTTGTGACCCCATTGTGAGCCCTATCAGGGACATGTCAGGCATGAGCTACGTAGGTCATTCTTCCAGCCTTAGGTGTCAGGGTCAGTCCCTACTTGGAGAACAAAGCATGTAGGTCACCCTAGGGTAGGTCAGTCTCATAGAAGCATATAGAAGGCATGTAAGGGCTAGCTAAGGGCCCTTTTTCCCATGGGCATCCCATGGAACATCAAAATGGGCTGAATATGGGCTTAGTGTCCAGTCAGCCAGCCCTTGAATTCTGTGCCCAGTCGGCCAGCAGTGATTGGTTCCCTGTAGGCCAGCATAGGCTTTGCACAGCCACACGTGAGGATTACTTTCAGCAGTTATGAGCACTGGCAGCAAGCACAACAATTAAAAGCAATATTCAGCAGGTTGTGGGCTGGAATAACTGGCCGACAGCCATTTATTTCCACTGACCAGCAGTGTGGACTTATATAAAAGCATCCCCTCAGTCCAGTGCATAAACCTTTTCATAAAATCAGTATTCTCTCATAGAACACAGTGCAGATATGTATGCTTGAAGACCCTGGTCTTTGCAAGCATAAATCATAGCCAAGCACGGAGTGCTTCAGTCCAAAGGCAGCCCTGAAGTTTGCTTCAGCAGTCAGGCTTAAGTAGTGCATCTCCCTCAGTAAATCTGGGTGTGCATATCTAAAGTGGCTTCATACCGCTTGATGGTTCAGCAGACGTCTGGTCTACGTCGTCCTTGCGTTTGGCAATCTCTGCCCGTCAAGTCTTAGTAAGTTCTCTACGTTGTAACAGTTCTCCAAAGTAATATAAGCAAATACTCCTTCATGTAGAGGTAGCCTCTTTAGTAGGTAAATTGGGACCCAATCTGTGGTTATCTCTACTTCTTATCTTGGTAGAGTTTGCTGCAGCATCCATGGTAGTAGAGGCACTCTTCTAGACAATCACATGCATTCATAGGATCAGTGCCATGGCACCCTAGAGACTGCTGAGGCTCACCCTACAGTCCTCCCAGCAGCTAGCAGAAGATGGGCATGAGCCATGGTATAGCTGAGTATGCACCTGGTTCACGAGGCAGAAACTCGGGATGGATCGCCTCCTCCCACTCGAGTATGACCCGGACTCCCCATCTATTAGGCTCTCTCAGGATAACAAGAACTGGGTGATCAGATATGATTTATCGGGACTATACATACAGGATCACAACACATGAGCCACTCTCACACAAACTACAGTACTGCATGGATACTTTCATGAGGCTTATAGAGGAGGGTTTCTGTAACACGCGGAAGCTGTGGGAGTCTTCTTTCAGCCCTAAACATCACTTAGAACATGCTGATGCAAAAACGTAGACAGAAGGGAGAGTAGAGAGAGTGAGATAGCTGGAAATTCAGTATATTCATATGGTACAAAAAGGTACCCTACATCTACAGCCATAGGCTGCCTTTCATAAAAGGTGGAATACACCAAAACAGTCCTCCTCTAAGGACCCACTCCCTAGTGGAGTGAATGCCCTAACTCAATGAGCACATGTGCCTTTTATAGGCCTTTTTAATCATTGGAGTGCTGGCCGACCAGCACAGCCGACTGGTCATAAAATCCATAAATGAAGATGTGCCTTTAGCCACCTCTTATCTGGTTCAGCCGACAGCTCCTGTGTGTAGCCGACAGAGCATCCAAGTCCTTCTCCAAGTCCAACCCTTACCAATCTGCACCTCATGCTCAAAACATCCTGGTTCAAATCTGTTTTTCTGGTTGCCCCTTCAGTATTAGCTCTAGGATATGTCCATGGGCAAACATGCACATGACATCCCCCTCTGCTAAACTTGATGACGGGATTCCAACCTGTTCTTGGATGACTGTTATCATCCCATTCTTTTCCCGGAGTCCCTTTGTCATCCATCCATCTCTGGCAACCCTTTTCTCTGAAAACCCGGCCCGGTCTCCAAAACCACTCTGACTCTGAATAAGATCTATGCATCTGTTCCATCCAGTCCCCAATCCATTCCTGCCCTGACTTTGAACACTGTCTTGGTCTTCATTCCTGAGAAATGAGTCTGGCACTCACATCACCCCTTGGAGGATAATCCTCCCTTGGGACCGTTGCTTGAAAACCTATCTGGCTCACAGGACTGCCATCCCCTCTGGCTTTGTGGAACACCACCAACAAACCTCTTGGGAGCTCTTCTCGATCTTGTGTTCCTTGCCTTGGGCTTCGTACCTGTGCACTTTCCTGTACCTTGGACCTGTACACCATCATATGGGACTGAATCAGTGTTTAGCTTTGTTGAGCCTGATGCTTTGATACCAATGTAACATGCGGAAGCTCTGGGAGTCCTCTTTCAGCCCTAAACACCACTTAGAACATGCTGATGCAAAAACGCAGACAGAAGGGAGAGTAGAGAGAGTGAGATAGCTGGAAGTTCAGTATATTCATATGGTACAAAAAGGTACCCTACATCTACAGCCATAGGCTGCCTTTCATAAAAGGTGGAATACAACAGTCCTCCTCTAAGGACCCACTCCCTAGTGGAGTGAATGCCCTAACTCAATGAGCACATGTGCCTGTTATAGGCTTTTTTAATCATTGGAGCACATGTGCCTTTTATAGGCCTTTTTAATCATTGGAATGCTGGCCGACTGGTCATAAAATTCATAAATGAAGATGCGCCTGCAGCCGCCTCTTATCTGGTTCAGCCGATAGCTCCTGTGTGCAGCCGACAGAGCATCCAAGTCCTTCTCCAAGTCCAACCCTTGCCAATTTGCACCTCATGCTCAAAACTTCCTGGTTCAAATCTGTTTTTCTGGTTGCCCCTTCAATATTAGCTCTCTAGGATATGTCCATGGGCAAACATGCACATGATAGTTTCATAGAGAGGGCCACATATCTTGACATATACATGTCACATGCCATACGGATTGCAGTGGGTTAGTTGAGGCTATCATCGCACCGCCCGAGGATAGAGACAGGGAGAGCCATGCAGATACCTCGCGTGAGGAGAGGATATGCACTATGTGCCAGCGAGAGGTGAGTCAGAGGAGCATTTCGTATGTAGGTGCACTATATATTATGAGATTCGAGGGAGGCTCCATTGGCTCTTGAGAGAGGGGTTTGGACCCTTATCCAGGAACATGGATTACCTAGATCAGCGGTGCTTGGGCCTCTTCCTACTAGAGCTTCATCGCCATAGAGGTTCACGGATTAGGGAGTCCAGACTCCATGGGAGACATCCCACCCCGGCCCCAGGCGACCATCACTCACTTCTTCCGACCACGAGAGGACACCACACCAGCCATGGATGACATACGCACAACCTCATCGAGTCACACATTCTTGAGTGCCCGACCCCCGCCAAACGCCACTCCGGTGTGACTCTAGACTGGGCTACGGCACTATGAGACCGACGCCCGAGATTCCTTTGACCTTGTCAGTAGCATAGACATCAACCCCAGCTTGAGGAGATCTTGGAGAGGCACAGAGCCACCTTTCCATGCCCGGCACATTTGCAGAGCCTTCTACAGACTAACCCCATGCTCGATATCCTAGATGGCCCCCTCCTCCTACCGGGGGATTAGCTCCATAGGTTGTATGATGATGATGGTCCCGCTTTGTATCTATGGCTCGGATTTGACATTCCCAGCTCATAGCTCTAGTCTTTGTTTTCTTTTGTACCATGATGAGATTACATGGACACTATTGTATCACTTTTGGTCTCATAGACCCATTGGGTCTTTTGAAGACGTTAAATATAACTTTCTTTCTTTCTACCTCTTGTGTATAAAAGATTGCTTCATGCTCACTTCATAAAGGTATAAAGATCTTGCTGTGTGATACACGATCTAGCTAGTTGCATGTTACACCGTCGCAACACGCAACAAAGCCTTCTTTAAACCTATGAGTTTATGCAATCCACTTTACTTCAAGAGAGAAGAGTAGAGAGAGAGATCCCAATTACCCTTCAATTACCCATTGAAGGCCCCCCCTGGAAGCATAAGTATTTGCTTGTATTACTTTGGAGAATTTTGTACGATGATGAGAATGATGACTGTGGACTGCCAAACGCAAGGACGAGGAAGACTGAACGCAGGCTAAACCATATTCTGAACTAATAGTATTGTAGAATACTCTATGAAGTCACTTATGTAAATCAAGAATTTCTAAAGATATACACATATGCTGGCTGAAGATGAGAGAATCTTCTATGTTGCCTTGGATTGAAGCACGGAGTGCTTGAGGCTGTTTGTATGTTCCAAGGACCCTGAGGGATCTCAAGCACACATGTTCTCTTTATCTGCTTTGTTGAGTACTTGGGAATGAATGTGATTTATGCAATGATCTATGGATTGCTTATATATGAGATTTTGCCTGCTGGTCGGTGCTAACATACTGTTGTCGGCCAGGAGCCTGAGGTAAAGACTTCGTAAAGAGGTCCACCGCACTGTCCTCCGTCGAACATAACTCTAGCAAGATGTCATCAGCAATGATCTTTTCACGAACAAAATGCCTCTTGATGACCGTGGGTTCCACCAGTGGAAACCCAATCCCGCCAAGTAACCTCTATAGCCTCACCACCGTGCAAGCAACACCACAACCAGTGTAGCCTGATGTCAAGTTCCTCGTGTCTGGCTCTCCTCCCCAAACCGAGTCACTCCAACCTTGGAGTCTGACTCCATCCATCAATCCCTCTCTTGTGTAAAAGAGTCCAAGATCCTTTGCATGCTACAGAAACCACAAGATCCGCAATCCTGCCTCCCAAAGAGTCCTCTGCAAACATGAGCTCAACAACCTCATCAGGAAGCTCCCGTCCAGTCTGGTATGCATCAACCAAGACAATGAACCATTCTGCTTTCGAGTCAAGGAGGCATCATACTGCTCACAAGGATCAACAACTATTACAGTGGGATGCCAAGTCCTGGAAACCTGCTGAAGACCACTCAAGGCCTTCGAAAACCTGTAAACCACCCCCTTTGAATCCGGAACCACAAAGCCTGGAGAATGTGCAACATCCACCTCCTCCTGTAAGTAATCAATTGCCACGTGCGTGGCCTTCCAATAGGTCCCTCTGGAAAGAGCTTCCTCAACTACAGGAGTTTCTTTGTCCCGAGACATCATAGCATAGGTTACCTATAAAGTTTCCTCTGACTTACAAACACAAGAACTACCAACATCTGTACTGGAAAGTTCCTGAAAAATCCCGGATACAATGATAAGAAGTGTGTAGGGGCAAGGGGCCATTTTATATGGCCCCAGATGACCAGTCGGCGTGCTGAAAAGCAACTGATAGCCACCAGAAATGCTTACGGCCTGCTCTCCTCTAGTCGGCCAGCAAAAACACCTGTCGGCCAGCATACAGGGGACAGCAGAGTCCGGTCGGCTAGCATCTGGAAGTCCAAAAATGTCTTGTAAACTTTGGATCTCGATCAGAAACTATAGATTTTGGCAATCCATGAAGTTTGTTGATATACTGTATGAATAGTACTGCAATATCTGAAGCCTGGGTTGCTTTCTTGCACCGAATGAAATGTGCCATTTTAGAAAATTTGTCAACCACCACAAGAATCTGTGTATTGCCTTTAGAAGAACGTAGCAATGAAGTGATAAAATCCAAACTAATACTTCCCTAGCGTTCATTGGGAACTGGAAGTGGTTGAAGAAGACCAGCAGGAACTTGTCTACTAGCTTTCATACGTTGGCACGAGAGACATGCTGTAACAAACTTAATAACATCTTGCTTTATTTGAGGCCAATAGTATGTAGGTGTCAAAAGACGATATGTCTTTTTGATGCCTGGGTGTGCAGCATAAGTGACCTCGTGATGTTCTGTCACCAATACTCTTCGAACATGAGTATCATGAGATACACAATTACGATCCTGATAATATAATAAACTATCCACTATTGTATATGCTCCATAAATCTTCAATTCGGAAGGAGTTGCATTCTGAGAATTAAGAATTTGAAATGCATTTCCAAAATCACGATCCTTGAAACTTTGAGGTATATCCATTTCAACTGTAGAAATAGCCAAGATTGAAGCTGGCGGCATACGACTGAGGGCATCCGCAACCACATTGGTAAGACCAGGAACATACTCAATTGTCATGTGAAAATTGGCTAAGAATTCGACCCAACGCGCTTGCCTAGCATTCATAACTGGCTGCGTGAAGATGTATTTCAAAGAATGATGATCTGTTTTCACCACTGAATCTACACCAAGGAGATAATGTTTCCATGCATGATAGGCATGAACAATAGCCAAAAATTCCTTGTCATATACCGGGTATCTTACTTGAATTGCAGAGTGCTTATGACTGTCAAATGCAATAGCACGTCCTTGTTGCATCAAGACGGCAATAATGGCAATATCAGAAGCATCCATGTAAACATCAAAGGGGAGAGTAGAGTTAGGAATAGCCATGACAGGAGTTGTTGTCAAAGCTGTCTTTAAATTTTCAAAAGCTTGTGTTGCGGCTTCAGTCCACTTGAATGCAGGAGCGGACTTTAGAAGTTCTGTGAGAGGAGGAGCTATTTCGGAAAATCGACGAACCTTTGTGTGATAGAAGTTGGCAAGTCCCAAGAAAGAACGAACATCATGGATGTTTGTGGGAGTTGGCCAATTGACAATAACCTGTATTTTCTTTGGATCCATGGAAATACTGTCTGCTGAAACAACATGTTCAAGGTACTCCAAGGATGTCTTGAAGAATTCACTTTTGCTTGGATTAATATAAAGAGCATTGTCACGAAGCACCTGGAAAACGATCTTAAGATGTGCCTTGTGTGCTTTCATATTACGACTGAACACCAGGATGTCGTCAAGATAGATAATGACGAACTTGTCCAGAAAAGGACGAAAAGGATCATTCATCAGACTCATAAATGTTGCACGGACATTGGTTAACCCGAATGGCATGACCAGGTACTCGTAATGACCATATTTTGTGCGAAAAGCTGTCTTATATTCATCACCTTCGCGAATGCGAATCTGATGATATCCAGACTTAAGATCAATTTTGGAGAAGACCTTTGCATGGAGCAATTGAGCAAACAATTAATCAATGCGCGGAAGAGGATACTTATTCTTGATAGTCAACTTATTAAGGGCACGATAGTCGATGCAAAGACGCATAGACTTATCCTTCTTTTTCACTAACAGTACTGGAGCTTCAAAAGGACATTTGCTCGGTCGAGAATGTCCTCTCTCCAAAAGTTCAGTAAGTTGTTGCTGTATCTCTTGAGATTCCGTAAAAGAAACTCGATATGGAGCACGAGTAAGTGGAGCACTGCCAGGAAGGAGATCAATAGCATGGTCGACCGGTCGTCGAGGTGGGAGAAGTGCAGGAAGCTCCTAAGGAAAAAGATCCAAGTATGGAGCAAAGAAAGGTTGCCTGAGGTACGTCACCTTTGTATCTATGTCCTCGGGAGGATTTGTGGCTGAATAGACCATTAGAAGTGCTGAGGAACAACCACTCTTGCGGACCCACCGTTTTGCTTGAAGAGCTGAAAGGGTTGGTGTAGAAGGTTGGGCTCTGATGCCTTCGAGTGCCACAAGCATATCATTTTGAGCAAATTATATGGAATGGTTCCGGAAACTAATCAGGGGATCATATTGATACAACCATTCTTGGGGATCATATTGATACAACCGTTCTTGACCATGGATCATATCATAATGTGCCAAATTCATGACTTGGAAATCCAATTTGTCACGATAGTGCTGAATTCGAAAGGAGAGGTGTTTGGCAACGGTGTTACACAAGGATGTGGAACCATCGACAAGCTCTACTTCATAAATAACAGCACTTTGAGAAGTCCGAATCTTCAATCTCTGGGTCAAGGTGGTTCCCACAAAGTTATGAGAACACCAGCACCTGAATAGGGTGACTGGAAATAGAACCTTGAAGAACCAAAACTTGAGTAGACCGCTGGGGCAACGGTGAAGAGGTAGCTTGAGCTGTGGCAGTAGTAGTAATCACCGAAGCATGTGAAGAGCACGGTGATTAACTGCACGCTTTCCTTTGTCAGCAATTAGGGGTTTCTCCTCGAAAGTGGAGGGTTCAGCATTAGAATTCTGTCATGGGTTGGTCTTTTCGGGCACTCAAACCAACGATGAGGTCCATGTTGCAGATTGTGCACAATCCTGTCTTTTGTTGATCCCATCTAGAAGGAACAGTGGAAGGACGAGGATTGCGAGATTGGTCACGTCCACGATCCGAACTGCGTGGTTGGAAGGACTGAGAACGTCGGGACTGAAAAGAGGACGATCCTTCTGATCGGCGAGGATGTTGAGAATTATTCCATTGGGGATTAGGCCGGGAGGTAGAAGTGCCAGAAGATTCTTTGCGACCATCTGGGTTCATATGAGATCCATTGGCTTTCTGAAAGGCATTAGCTCGACCAAAAGAGGCCGAATTTTGAGAATTAATGTCTGCAATGCGCTCGGCGTATCGTATGGCATTGGCAAGATTGACAGGGTTATATTTCTGAACATTGGCATGCAGTGTGGGGTTAAGACCTTCAACGAAGGCATGAAGTTCGTCCTCTGGGGACAATTTGGTCTAAGATGCGCTTACTGCGTTGACCACCATAAGAATCAAGGGGTTTAATTTCCAATTTCTTTGTTTTACTGGCTTGTAAAAGATGATAAAGAGTTTTAAGGTCGTCGCCTTCTACCTCGGAAGGAATGACGTCTGCGTCCGTTGGTATTGTTGTTGAAATATCTGTTGCTAGTACGGAACTCGTAGAGGAGTGGCGATCTGTGTGGAGCTGCTGGATCTATGAAGCCAAGGATGCCATAGACTCTTGGAGTTGCTGTTGGAACTACTGCTGAAGTTGCTGCAAAGCTGGCTGCCATTTGGAGGAACTGGTATGTCGACAGGTTCTGCCATGAGAGAAGATGTTGATGTAGAGGCTTTAGGGTGACGAGGCTCTGGGGTTTTTTGCTGGTGATGACACCGCTGGGCTCTGGTAAGAACCATCGGCTGGAGGGTGCGGCATCTAGAAATCCCGGGAGGATTGGCTATGTACTGGTGAAGTGGCTATAGACCATCCAGTATAGTAAGGGCGATCCTCTGGAACTGGGTTCGCACGAGAGTCTGCTACTGGAGAAGAAGGTACAGGGTAGGGGCAGCTACTGGTGTCAAGGGTGTATACTCTGGTGTAGAGGGGCGCACTGTGAATGAAGATGGATAAACGTCCTCAGAATAGGTGCAATATTCATGAAAAATGATGCTACACTCGGGGAGGATAGCGCCCAGATAAGGATGACGCCTGAGTATAAAACAGTAATGATCCAGATCCTGTACAGAAGTACGAACACGGATCACCCACACGTCGAATTCTCTGAGGTGAGAAGTCGGTGTGGCTATCTGAGGGCATGACCACAAACTTTTAGTGGGCCCGTTGAGTGTGGAAGGCTGTCTTCGGGATGTCTCCTTCAACAATCCGTACGTGATGGTAATCCACTTTTAGGTCAAGCTTCGAAAACACCTTGGCTCCATTCAGCCTCTCTAGGATATAATCAATTCGAGGCATCGTGAACTTGCTCTTGATTGTCTTCGTATTCAGAGCATGATAATCCACACAAAGTGTGGAAGATCAATCCTTTTTCTTGACAAAAAGGATCGGTGCTGCAAATGGGGACATGAACAGATGAACCCTGGTTGCAACAATTCTTGGAGTTGGTGGTCCAACTCCGTTTCCATGGCCTTTCTCAAGCAATACAGAAACTTGCTTAGAGGTTCCGAGCTTGGGAGGAGATAAATTTTGTGACCCTCTAGTCTAGACGGGGGGAGCTTGGGAGGGATTGTCCCCAAGGAAAATCTTTTGGAATCAGTCATGTAGGGCCTGATACTTCTCTGAAGCATTGGTAACGGTGTGGGTGGCCTGAACATATTATGCTCATACTTTGGATCATGGATGCCCTTTTGCTTATCTTCGAGCTCCTAGATGACAATGGCACCAACCATGGGATTGGGAATTGGAGAATTAGCGGCTTCCTAGGGGTTTGTGTGGAAGCTTGGCTCACCACTGAAGCTGTCGAGGCTGGTGGTATGTTCTGGGTAGGGGGTTTCTTAGGGCACGTCCTAGAAGTATGTCCTATTGTATGATGATAAAAGCATCGCCTCTCCTTTTTATATTGGTTATGCTCATCATGGTTGAGCTTACCACGGGTCTTGCCTGCCTGCGCTTTCTGGTCTGGAGTAAGTTTTGGTGCGTTGGTCGAGTTCTAGGAGCCAGAGACACCCGTGCTTTGTTTGGGGGAAGACCCTGCTTGGTTCTGGCTCTTGTTGCCGGTAGGAGCAGCCGGTAGCAACCCCAAATTGGGAATTGGCTTGGGCCCAATGAGTCCACCAAGATATAGCTTCACCCTCAATGTAGCAGCTAGCTAACACAACTTCCTCCACATCCGACTTTCTACCACAGCAGCAAAATAAGCTTCATACTGACGAATCCAAGAATACAAAGCCGTGGGATCGAGTTTACCATTTTACTTACTAAAATTCACCTTCTTGTTAAGATGAGTCAAGGAAGTCAGCGGTACTGCCCTTGTCTCGAGAGCTGCAAGGAAATTCTTGTGTTCCACGTGTCGTCTTTGTTCCTCTTGCGCGAAAATGTGAGTTGTTGCTTGTGTTCGAAGCTCAATCTCCCGTACTTGCAATTCATGTAAAGCACGGGTCTGCTGCCTTAACTCCACCAAGGGAGTTAGTCAAGGTAGAGATGAGATTTGGGAAGGGATCTAAGAGGGATCTGGGTGAGAACCCACGAGGGTGAGGGGGGAGGAATGGGTGAAGTAGAATTGGAAGAGGTAGCTGGTTTTCCAGGGCTTGGATCATGCCTTTTTGCTTAAGCAATTGTCTCCCTTGTTGCTTCATGAGAAGTATAAAATTCTAGAACATCACTTGCATCTGGTCCCCACTAGGAATAGTGCTTTTTGATGCCAGTCTCTTCCTGGATCTCATGTTTTCTCTCATCGTCGGATTTCACCATGGTCTATTGATATAAGTGAGTTAATGACAATGCCAATTGGAAGTATGGATTCTTTCTTCTTATGAATCTCCTTATGGAGATATGATTCTTCATTGGTTAGTGTCAGCCTGCATTGTGCTATCTATCATGGGTTATATGACTCGTCTTACAATTGAGGACAATTGTTTTGAAGAGGGGTGATGTCACCATTTTCAGAAATTATGGGATATATGAGAATTTATTAGTGGTATTGATTTATGAGGTTTTATGGACTTTTGGACAAGCTTTGGGAATGGGAGGTTATCCAGGATTGGGTTCCAAGCACTTGGACATCTTTGTTGGCGCCCAAGAATAGGAGACAGGCTTTGGATTACACGAGACGTATGTCGGTCAGATAATTGGTTTAATAGGATGGACACGTGTGGAAAACAGGCTAAAAGCATGACATCTATAAGTGATCACTCATTACTGATAAGTGTGGGCATCCCCTTTTTATAATTTTTATGGTCATAAGCCTTTTACTTTGTAATAAAAAGAGAAAAAGCAAGAATAAAAGCAAAAGCTACTTTTTCCTCGAAAAGCAACCCTTGAGTATTTATAGGCCAGAAGTGTTGCTTTTGTGCATAGATCTTCCTCATTAACTTCATCTCGCCATCTCCATGACTGACAACCTCGCTGACGGGATTGTAGGTTTCCAAGAAGGGATCTAGCTTTGAGCCCAAGAAAGGTACATGTCTTCAGCTGAAGGAGGGGACAAGAAGAACAAGTGCACATTTCTCAATGCAGAACATAGCTTTAGAGTGGAGCAATCCAAGGTTGTAGTAGAAAGTTTTCAAGACAAGATCCAAGTGGTCAAGAGTGCCTCAAGTTTTGGAAGCATGATGCCAAGGATGGAGTCCTGATGGAGTAAAGGGATGATGTCAATCATGTAAGATCAGTTGGATTCCCGTCATCAAGCTTAGCAGGAGCGGATGTCACATGCACAGACGTGGAAATGCCTAAATTCCGTATTTTAGCTAGGACTAGGAGCCTTTCTAGGCATTGACCAGCCTGTTTATGGGATTTTTGGTACGTTGCTATCCAAGGACCTGGCCAACAACGGTTGGGTAATTATCAATTCAAAAGTAGGATTTATGTCTTTCTTAGCTTTCATCTTGAAATAAATTACGAATTGCACTAGGAGTTGCATCTAAAGGTCCTGGTGGTTTATATTCGCTAGCCATGCTGAACACTGTATAAATACCTTGATTTATTGGGACACTGCACAATGCACATGTGGAAGTATTTTGCATTTGCCTCACTAAACATATTAAGTGGTAGTAGTGTCCACAGGGTAGTATATACTGGCCGCTCCACCCATCGAATACTTTGTAACATACAGGACATTGGGGGGTGGAGGAACTAGTAGCCTCAACAGAAACTCCCACAAGATCAGGATGTATCAAAAAATGAGAGATGTGGTTTCCTTGGCACACAGGAGCAATACGTGAAGAGATGCTTTGAGTTAATAGCAAGGGTCATAGTCATCTGATCCCAAGCTTTGTGGGTCACGCCATAGGCATAGGAGATTCCTTTTAGAGGCTAGGATTGGCTAGGTTCTATGTACATCTTGATACATGTATATAGAAAACACTGTTTCATCAACATCTCTCTCTCTTCTCTCTGTCCATCTTTGCGTTTTCGGATAGTTCTTAATACAGGCAGTTCTCCCGCTTGTTTCACTAGGATGACATGACATGTTTACACCATACATGAGGGTTACAAGTGTGGGCATGACAGGCTTCACACTGATATGTGCAGGGCATGCATGACACGACTACCCCTTGGCGTCTCGTCTGTGGACAACGGCTCACAATGAATATGCCTGATGTCAGGCCTTAGGGCCTTGCACTTGCTGGTAAAGTATGTCCACATGGTATCCATGTGTGGTGATGCACGTGACATCTTTTTAACGGCTATCCAACCTGTGGTAGGAGGGAGAGGCTATCCTCATTCAAATAGTCTTTTGCTCCTCATTTATTATCTTCACCCACTCCAATTGTGAGCATAGCAAACAGAACCTAGGAGTGCCCTCTAGTAGCAGGATTCGGCCAGAGACATCAATGTAAAAACACCTTTGAGTAGACATGTGATTTCAATGAAATAGGGCTATACATCCACTATTTGAATAAATAGTCAATAATTGTTCTTTTTAAGTAAATGGTCTAGCTAGCTGGAGTCGGTCCAAGCACTCATATTTTGGGTCTCTACTTGCCGAGATAAGGTGACAAATTGGCACTTTCTAGCTTCTTTTTATTGGTATGCTTTTGCTCTTTGACTATTTTAGGTCTCTACTTGCCGAGATAAGGTGAAAAATTGGTACTTTCTAGTTTCTTTTTATTGGTATTGACTATACACATTGCTCCAAAATGTTTCCACATGGCACTCTCCTAAGCCCGAGCCTCTAGGTCTTGCATTTTAGCTCATAGGGATACATCTTATTAGATCTTTTTCTGCCCCTTATGTCCCTTAGTGGCTTCTATCCCTTTATCAGTAGGGTTCACAAGTGATCTAATCCTAGTTTGCCCAGCAAACATGACAAATCCATGGATGGACTCCTAGTGGAGAAGTTGGATTGAGGCATAGGATGGATATTGGATATAAGGGCCTCAACTCTCTAAAATAGGCCACAAGCTTTATCCAGGCAAAGAACAAGGGCGAGATAAGCTTTTCCTTAGATTAGTTTCGACAAATGGCTGGATTTTTTCTTGCCACTTCGTTGTGTGCGCGAGGTTGAAGTGTAACGATTGAGTGAGAAATTCGGGACATTGAAAGCCCTGCACAAGGCGATTATGGATTGTACCTCGTTTATAAGTGTTTTGTGGAGAGTTCTTAACTTGCTGCAATTTGATTAGTTTTATCGAGATTGCAGGTTGCCATCTTTCTTAGTTTATAATAGTATTATAATTTCTAAAAAAACTATGTGATGGAATGGCTTGCAGGGATGGAGTGTTTAAAAAATGGAGTGATAACATGTTGCACTGCCTGGAGGGCTTCAAGTATTTTTTGGAATGTTTTTTGGGTTGCTTTGATTCCAATGAGACAAGGCATCTCTCCTTTTTAGAGCACCCAGAGACTATTGCAAGAGGGACTATTTGTAAGCAACTGTGATTTACTTGTCTTGTCAAAGGAAAGTCTAGTTCTTATTATTATTTCCATTGCATATTGTAAAGCCCGGTGAATAGAAACAATGATATGTTTTTTCCTTTTTATTTGCTTATATATGTTTTTTTTGAAGATAGTTGGTCTCTTTTTAAGCCATGTATCTCTTAACGTGTGCATATTTTATAGGCTGTACCTGTTCAAAAAATGTATGTCCTAGTGGTAAAATTTTGACCTCCTCAAAAGTTGAGCATGGGACTACAATAAAAGAACATTGGACACCTTGAGAAACTTTTGAACAGGTTGCATCTTCAAATTATTATTTTGAAGGGGGGGGGGGTGGGGGGTGGGGGGTGGGGGGTGGGGGGTGGGGTGGGGATTATCTAGTGAGAAAGCATCCATGTTGGTTGCCAGTGGAATAGAATTTGTTGAAACAGAGATGTAGAGGCAGTGGAATAGAATTTGTTGAAACAGAGATGTGGAGGGCGTTCTACTTTTGTAGGTGTACTTCAATTGTAACTCTTATGCCATAGGATCATCTCCATGCATGGCATGCATTGCACCACTATCTATAAGACTTGTTAATGTGAACACTACTAAGTGAGTGGTATGTAAGACCTGTTAATGTGAGCACAATAGTGTGACAGCCCCATTGTTTGTCCCGGGCTCGTTACAATCGCCTTATTGACTTCTAAGGAGTATGCTTTCACCCCTTGTGAAGGCAAGATTCTTCCCCACATATATGGTTGGAAAGTTTGTCCTTTTGCAACCATGGTCTAGGGGTACTCCCATGGGAGATTGCCCTACTAGCTGCGTGGCTTGGAATTGTTTCAGAGAGGGTCGTGGCGTTGACACTTCCCCACCTGAGCTACCCTTACCCTCTTTGGTCGTAACAACTGCTTTGTTGGCATTATTCTTGCCTTCTGCTATTTGTGTTGTGTCCTTGGCGTGGACTATCCGGAGTCTCCCATTGTTTCCACAACCCAACGTGGAAAATTTTGCTGAAAGGTCGCTATCTGGTTGTTGAGCTGGGCTGACAGCATATGCCTGTCATGTGCACCATCTGCCCTGGGGTGCTACATGAACATTCTCCTTCATCTAGGACATAGGATACCTTTTCTGATGGGCCAAGAGCATCTTGTGAGCCCTTGTTCAAGGGACAAGTCGCTAGGCGCCATCTAGGTTATTAGGTCAGTCTTGTCGTGCTCGTGGCACATGCCTATGTAACACTTTTTGAAAGATGTTATGTTGTACAGGCCTACTGGTTACTTATTAGACCTATGGTCGGGTGTTCAGGATAGCCAAGTCTAGGGTCAAGTCCTTGTCCTAGTCTTGGGCACATGTGTCTTGCTACGTGCGAAAGCCACATCGTTCTGTGGCCACTGGCAGTGACTAAGTTAGGGCCATGCTACAGCCCATGGGCACCCTAGTTGCATACCCAAAAAGGGGCCGTGGATGTGGCTGGTCAATTGTTGTCTGGGCACTCTTTAAAAGGGTGCCTATCTGAAAAGACCATAAAGTGCACGAATATGTGTGACACCCTTTCATGGCCTTCAAAAGAGGCAAACCCTAGCCAACCCTACCCCAAGCATGTGCCTATTTATAGGGCAGGTCTTGTCATATAGGAGCTTAGAAGCACATCAAGGAGCTTAATGCTCAGCTACAAATCATCCAACAAGCATAAAACGCAGCCTACAGCAAAACGGCTTTAATGCACATCAAGGCGACCAGAGCAGCAGACATACCATATATATACACACACGTGTGTGTGTGTGTGTGTGTGTGTGTGTGTATACAGGGGCAGCAAACGCAGCCCAAGGGGCATCCATATTCAGCCCAAAACAGGTCAACTGCAGTCTTGTGAAGTTCAGTCCCCGTGGGATAGCAATGTAAATCAATAAAGAAAATACGGGGTGGGGGGGTGGGAGGGGTTGTGTGCTTTGGGACCCAATCTGGTGTTCATGTGTACTCTCAACCCTAAATTTTTCAGTTCAGTTTTCAGTGAGTGTTAAGCATCATTATGCTCTTATCAAAACGCTTCTGCAAGCAAGTGCATGTTACATTGCCCATCTGCATGGATGAGTAAAGCTGAATACTGGAAATAAGCAAAGGGAACCCAAAAGAAAACTTTCCTTAAACCTGACTCTGCTTTCTTGACCCTACTGGCTGACCGCTAACCAGGCAACCAACACAAACAAAATGCTAGGAAAACAAAATTCTGCAAGAACCCTAGGCTTTGATACTAAATGCAAGCTTACTGGTTAGGTGTTAACAGAGATGATTAATACAACGGAAGACTTAATAGAAACATAAGCACACACTAATAACCTACAACAACTACTATAATTCTAATACAAAATAGAGCAATGACATTTGTACAAGCCTGCCGAATGACTGGAGGCTGAAAGCTGAAGAGAAAACCTAATCAAGCAAATGCCAGCAGAAGATAGAAGAGAAAACTTGATGCTGAAATTTGGGGCTGAAATCTGCACCTCCACGCTGCTTCGGGACCAGTAGAAGGTTCGCTTAGGTGAAGGAAGCTCCAATTGCAAGAATGAAGAATGAGGGAACAAGTGGGCTACTTGAATATTTTTGGTGGACAAACTTATTCAGAGTTAATTTTGTCCTTTCCCCTATTTTTCACCTGTAAAATGACTCCCTTAGGCTCATTTTTTAGGGTTCAATCTCTTGGTCCAACCATGAAGGCAGTCTTCTAGCAACTTCCTTGTCCATTTACACCACTTTTCACTGCCCAACCTGCTTGACCTGCCATGTCCATGTTTGGCTGTCCGCCCACCAGCTAGCCCACACGTGGGTGCCTGATTGTAGTCCACGAGTCCAGTGCTGGAGAAAGGGGGGGGGGGGGAGCGTCCTTGGTGGGGGCTTCCCAGCTGAGGGGCTCTGCTGATCTATCTGTAGGTGCATCACATGACTTGTGGTGGTTGAGGGTGTAGGAATCTGCATCATAGACATATGGAACTGAAAGATCTTTTGAAGACAATGAAGCACGATCTGTCCTGTAATATTTCTTGGGAGTGCACTTTGGACAAGTCTAGGTCTACTCAGTTGTTTTAGGATCAATATCATGTGTTATCAAGGTGCACTGTTTGTTATCCACCATCAACCACATTGTTCAGGAGCTTGCTCTCGTGTGTCTCTTGCTTCTGCTGCTTTCATTTGACTTCTCATGCAATTTGAGGGCCTTTCTTGAGAGAGTTTCTAAATGTTTTGAGATCTACTGAAACATTTCTTGCTGTTTTTTTCAAAATGTTTCAGGTAAATGTGTGGTCCTCTCACTATGATAGGTGAGGCTTAGGAAGGCAAACTTGCTAGATAGATTAAAGTACATTGAGGCTTGCATGCTAGGTGGTTAAAAAGTCATGAAGACAATATGTTAGATAAACCCCGGTTAAACTTATAAAACGGAACACTGTTTGAACTTATAAAGCAGCCCAGTTTTGAACTTATAAACCGGCCCACTTTTTTACATGACCCTAAGTGGAAATATTGAAAATGAAGAAAAACTGTGTTTTAAGCATATTGAATGCTTAGATTATCTTGTGAATTGTAAGGTAGAGGTGTGAAAAGTGTAACCAGGGGAAAGAAAAGCAATTCAGTGATCCTGCGGATTTGTTGAAAGGAAGTAAAATTGCCAAGGATTCCCAAGAATGATCTCTCAATGGTTCGTAGAAGAGGCCACATGTAACCTCTAATCATTTGAGACAGTTGTACAAAGCATGGGATGAGAATACTTTCAGAAAAAAGGCTAGAGGCTGGGTTTGCTGAACTTGCTCAAGGTTGGTTGGTTTTAAAAATATGGTGATGCAGTAAAAAAGCTCATGTGTGTGCATGTGTGTATGTGTGTGTGCACATTCTTTAGTGCTAGCTGTCATTATGGCTGAGTCTGCTCTTTACTTCCGGGGAAGTTATAGAAACTCAGTGGTTTATCTATGAAGATTTGTTTGCTAAGGTGACATGTCATTATGCATGAACCTGCTCCTACTCTTGCACCTACTTTTGGGAGCTGATGGTGTGAGCGGGGATGTCGTAGCACATAGCCTATGCTACGTATGATGGAGTCGATGATTTGAAGCTTTGTGCGTAGGACCTCATGGAGTCAAGATCGAACTTTGGTTTTGTCCAAAACAGAGAAATGTGTTTAAGAGCCCTATACTTTCTCACCGAGAGTGTAGAACACTTGTGCCTATGTGCAAAAGAGAGAGAGAGGAGTGGAATCAACACATACAGCACACACAATGTTAGCCATTTCTCCTCATAGAAGTTCAAGTGTGAACTAGTCTACTCATGGACACTTTTTACCATGGCTGGAGATGGGTTTTTTCCCGTGTGAACACACTTATTGTGTGTTGGTCTTTTAGATGTAGACCATATAGTACTTTGTACTTTCACATTTTTTATCATTATCAAAGTACAACTTTCCAGCACACTCTCTCTCACGCTATCTTTGTTCGAGCTGTGTGTGTGTGTGTGTTTGCAGAGCTTCCCCTGTACCCAACATTGGTATCAGAGCCGGTGAACTCCTCGTCATTGCCCTGCACCCGCTGTACTTTCAGTTCTGTGCTGCCCTGCTGCAGCCCGTACAGTCCTATACCTGTTGCTCTGCGTCGCCCTGCAGCTGCTGCCCTGTGCCGCCCAGCTGCCTTTGCTGCACAGTGCCGCCTTGCTACCCTGCGTAGCCCTGCAGCTGCCGCCACACTGCAAAATTAGGGGCATTTGAAAATTTTCAAAATTTCAGCCCATTGAGGTTTACAAGTTAACATTGTGGGATTTGGCAGATTTTGACCTGAAATTCACACATTGGGCACATTTGTCTGTTAAAATTTGGGCCTTTTTGCATCATCTGCAAGATTTACACCCAAAGTCATAGGTTGTGCTCAGATTTGTGCCTATTTCACAAGGATTGACAGGTCTATGTGAACATTTTTGGGCATTTCTCTCAGATTTACAGGACATACAGGTTTTTGGGCGACATTGGTGTACTTTTGCCTTACGGTAACATTTTGCCCAATTTTTTGCAATGCTTGCTTCAATTTGCTGCAAGTTTCCTTAATTGAGACAGTTTGTCATATGTATATGTATTGAGTAGACATTTGGGGCATTTTGACAGTTGCAGCCTTTGTTTGAGTTAGACTTGTGTTCAGTCAGGGAATACATATTCTTGGAAAATGTGTGGAAACACCAGTGACTTATTTGGCATGTTGTCAGCTGAGGATAAGTTGGATGGTACCAACTATCCCATGTGGGCATATATGATGAAGCCTATATTGGTCGCAAAAAATTTATGGGTATATGTATCTAGTGCTGAGTAAAGACCTGCTGGTCGTGCACCTGCAGCTACCACGCCAGGGGGTCCACTGTTGGGACTAGCGATTCTGGTTCCAGTGGGAGTGCATTGCTTGAACCTATCTCTTCTACATAGGAACAACTCATATGGGATGCTAAAGATACACAGGCTCATGCATTGATCGCTCTCTCATGTAGACGGCAAGTCATTCCTCATATCCGTTCATGTACTTGTGCCAAGGGTGCAAGGGATATACTTGTCTCTTTGTATGAGATCCGCAATGAAGCTCGTATAGCTTATCCTCGGAAAAGCTTGTTATGGAGCACATGATTGAGGTTGATTCTATGGATGTATTTCTCACTTGATGAAGAGAAATTTAGATTTATACACATTGGATGATTTGGGAGCTCTCTTTTACAGGAAGAGCAATCCCTGTCAAACTGGAATAGCATGATGGATCAGGCATTCGCAGTCTCTTTTTGTGGCAAAGGGAAATTTGGGGCATCTTCTAGCGCTAGGCCTAAGGGCACGACACCTGCCCGTTCAGTTCCTCCTATGTCCAAAGAGGCTGGGGACAAGAAGAAACATTGTAACTATTGTAGAAAACCTGGACATGTCATTGAAGAATGCAAAAAGCATGTTGAGTGAGCAAAAGAAAAAGTAGCAAGGTTAACTTGGCCCATGATGGTGCATTGCTTGTCACATGTAGTACTCCGTCTATGCCTTTTTCTTGTGTGTTAGTTTTTGATGCTGATTGGTACTTTGATAGCGGTGCTACAAAGCACATCGCTTCATGTAAGATGCCATTTACGACTTTGCAGGATGCACCTAAATGTGGTACAATGATGTGTGCTAATAATGCATCATATGCCATTAAAGGCATTGGGAATGTAGATTTGAGAGCACGCAATGGTGACATTTTCACTTTACAGGACACATTGTATGTACTTGGAATTCATAAGAATCTCATCTTTGTATCTGCTCTTGCTAAAATTGGGTTTAAAGTTCAATTTTCTGATCATTGTTGCTCAAGACATTGGGAATGTAGATTTGACAACATGCAATGGTGACATTTTCACTTTACATGACACATTGTATGTGCTTGGAATTCATAAGAATCTCATCTTTGTATCTGCTCTTGCTAAAACTGGGTTTAAAGTTCAGTTTTTTGATCATTGTTGCTCAGTTCATGATGGTCAAGATGTAGCTTCTATTGTCATGTGTGGTACATTGTGCAATGGTTTGTACAAGGTGGATATGTATGACAAGATATAAGAGTCTCATGATGTTATGGCTGTCTCTACTCGTACAGTTCTACGTGACACTGAGTTGTGGCATGCTCGCTTTGGTCACCTTAATTTCCTCCCTCTTGTGCGGTTGCAAAAGCGTAATATGGTTCATGAGTTCCTCCTTTGCAGCTCCTTGTTAAGTATGTATGTGAGGGTTGTTTACTCGGGAAGATGCATCGACATTCTTTTCCCAAAGATGGCATTGTGTGAGCTACTTGATCATTGCAGCTTGTACATAGTGATGTTTATGGCGCAATGCGGGCTCCATCTATATTTTGTCACTTTCATTGATGACTACACTCGGTTCGCTTGGGTGTATGGCTTGAAAGCCAAATCAAATGTGTTTGCATCCTTCTGTGCTTTTTTACCCTTGGCTGAAAATGCTTGTGGCCATAAGCTTGTTGCTTTGCGTACAGATTGAGGGGGGGAATATTTATCTAGCTTTTATGCAGTCTTGTGGCATATCTCATCAATGTACTACACCTTATACTCCTCAGCAAAACGGTGTTGCTGAGAGATGTAATCGTACTCTTATGGAGATGGCTAGATGTATGCTTAAAAGCAAGGATTTGCCTAGTAAGTTTTGTCCTGAGGCGGTCATGTGTGCCAACTATGTGCTGAGGTGCTGTCCCTTGAAATCTATGATAGATTATGAGCCTTGGAATGGCAAAATCCCAGTGATTACTCGTATGCAAGGCTTTAGTTGTCTGGCTTATGTGCATGTACCAGCACAACAAAGACGTAAACTTGATGCAAAGGCCATTAAATGTATCTTTACAGCGGTGAAAGCAAAGGGTATCGACTTTATGTGCTTGCTTTAGGGAAAATCAGTGTGTCTCGCGATGCTATCTTTGATGAATTTGCATCTCAGCCATTTTTTTCATGTCAAAAACAGCCGTTAATTGACCCAAAAGATGTCTTTGATACATTGCTGCCTTTATTTGGGTCACATGCTGATGATGTAGAGCCTGCTTTGCCTCATTTACAGCCATCATATGGTGCTGAAATTCCTGAAATTCAGCCACCTAACACTACTCAAATTGGTCCTGATGTGCCACATGTTGATCAGGAGTCCTTGGGTGATGAAAAATGGAGCTATTTGTGAGAGTAAGAATGTACCCTCTTGGCTGACTGCACTTTGCGTGATAGCAAACAACCTACTCTTATGCTTGGTCCTGCTCGTGCCACATCTCGTCATGCATCTTCACATTTTGTTGATACTGCTCTTGTTGCCACTGCATGTAATGAGGATCCTTTTTCTCATGTTGATGTTTTGAAGGATGAGGATTGGGTTGTAGCCATGCGCTCGGAGTTGGACTCCATTGAAAAGAACAATACTTGGGAATTATGTGACTTGCTTGTTGGCAAGTGTGCTATTGGCACTAAGTGGGTGTATAAGCTTAAACGTAAGCATGATGGTTCTATCGATCGTCATAAGGCTCATTTGGTTGCCAAAGGTTATACTCAGCGTGAGGACATTGACTATGAGAAGACTTTTGCCCTGACTTCGCGTATGACTACCATTCATTCCCTTGTTGCTTTGGATGAACACAAGGGTTGGTATGTAGATCAGTTGGATGTTAGGACTGCTTTTCTTAATGGCAATTTGCAGGAGGAAGTGTATGTATCTCAGCCTCTTGGCTTTGTTCAAGAAGGGGAAGAAAAGAAAGTATGTAGGTTACATAAAGCACTTTATGGCTTTAAACAGAGTCCTTGTGCGTGGTACCACAAAATTCATGCGTACTTGGCTGCTAATGGGTACCGAAATAGTCCAATTGAGAGTACTCTCTATGTTTGCAAATATGGGGACAATCTTCTGATCCTTATTCTTTGTGTGGATGATATGCTCATTATTGGTCCTGATGAGGACAAACTTTTAGCTTTCAAAGTTGAATTGTGCTTTTGATGTCACAGACATGGGGCATTTGCATTACTATTCGGGCATTCACTTTATATCTATTAAGGGGGGTATCCTGTTATCTCAGTGGAGATATATTGAGTAGCTCCTGGAGCATTTCCAAACAACAGATTGTAAACCTGTTTCTACTCCTATGGAACTAGGTTTAAAACTTTCACTTGAGGATGCTGGTGAGCCATTTGATGCCGCCACTTAGTAGCAGGCTATGGGATACCTTATTTATCTATGCACTACCCGTTTGGGTGTTGAATTTGTTGTTTCACAGTTGAGCAGATTCATGCATAGCCCTAGCACTCAGCATTGGCAAGCATGTAAGCGTGTCTTTCGCTACCTTAAAGGCACCATTGACTTTGCACTGTTTTATAGCAGCTTGTCTACATTGTGCTTGATTGCTTTTACAGACAATGATTGGGCAGGATGCTATGACACGTTAGTGTCTGCCAATGGAAACTGTTTTCTTCTTGGTGGTTCATGCATTTCATGGCTCAGCAAGAAGCAGCCTACTTCTAGCTGTGAAGCTGAATTCAGGGCAGTCTTTACATCTACTATGGAATGCTCCGTGTGTTTGTAGAGCTTCCCCCATATCCAACACACAAGAGTCCTAGACTACTTGTCTGTGGTATGTACAAGAAGAAAGTGTTCCAATTGGATCCCCTAGTACAAAAGATGACTGTGAATGAAGATGTCAAATCACAGCCCAAGCACTGTTGAACATCTCTTTGCCAGCCCATGTGTAGAGAAATGCTCAGTGAAGCTTGCGTTGAGAAACAGTAGATGAGATTGGCGATTTTGTTACGCATGTATATATACGTATCATCTATGCTGGTCGGCCACCTCTATGTGTTGGTTGGCCACCTCTATAAAATATGGCATGTTATTATTTCCCACGACTAATATTATGTTTTTATGTGGGGAGCTACGACTGTCCATTCTGCTGCTCACCTTGCCTACACACACGCACACACACCTTTGCGGGCTGACCTCTGCTACTTGTCCTGCGCCGCACGCATCTCTATTGGACAAATTGCTCATGGACTGCCACGTGGCACCATAGGTGAGGTGTGTCACATTCTCCCCCACTTGCATCGCAACTGTCCTTAGTTGCACGGTGTCTATATAAAGTGCCCTTTCATAAAAGGAAAAGATCCAAGGAAAGCTCATCCAAGGTACCCAAGATCCCAAATACCGCGACATCACTTAGTGTGAAGTCTCACATTCCATCCTTGGCACGTCACCACAAAGACGTCCAAAAATACATGCAGATGAACCCAACGTACTTCAAGGAGACAGTGAAGAAAGTGAAGACTCTTCAACCAACCCTTCCGATGGCTTTGAAGAATCCTCTTGGGGAGCCTGCTTCTGTCAGAATACGCAGCGGAGATGATGACCAAATCTGGGAACACGAGCAAAAACGCAGGCAGAAAAACAGCACAAGAGAGAGAGAGATGTAGGCGTGTAACTCTGCTCTATATACACAAGAAGATCCCGAATATGATACAAATAAGGTATGGGGGCTGGGGTCCTGTATATACCTCCCATAGAGGGCAGTCGGCCAGCAGTAAGAGTGCCCACGACTGGAGAAAAAGTCCCTCGACTGCATAAATGCAGTCAGCCAGCATACAGATGTCCACGACTGATCAAAACCAGTTGGCCAGCAGCCCTGAAGCCCACGACTGATGAACATCCATTCGGCCAGCACTGGGTGGCTCCTGGCATCATCTGGCAGCCCTCCCAAGCCTCAGAAAAATGGGAAAAACTAGGGGAAAAATACGGGGAGTGAGGAAAAATGATAAAACACCTGATAAGGGCGGGCACACCCACAACAAAGGCCCTGGTGTATAAATCTAGACAGGAGATGACTTCTAACACCCCCTCTCAGCTCCTGGCTGTGTAACCAACCACAGGGAGCTGGGGTGCCGCCTGAGCAAATCCTGAGAGAGCGACTTCGTGAAGAGGTCCACAGTACTGTCCTCCGTCGAATAGAACTCTAGCAAGATGTCATCAGCAACAATCTGTTCACGAACAAAGTGCCTCTGGATGACCATGGGTTCCTCCAGTGGAAGCCCAAGCCTGCTATGCAACCTCCTGCTGCTCTGTAAAACTGCTCCTGGGCCATAAGTAGATCCCCTCGTGTCCGAATCTCCTCCCCAAACCGAGTCACTCCAACCGTGGAGTCGGACTCCATCCAACAATCCCCCTCCTGTGTACAAGAGTCCCTGATCCTTCGCATGCCGCAGAAACCACAGGAAACGCAATCCTGCCTCCCAAAGAGACATCTGCAACCATGAGCTCAACTGCCTCATCAGGAAGCTCCCATCCAATCTGGTGTCCATCAACCAGATCAATGAACCATACAGCTTCTGAGTCAAAGAGGCATCACACTGCTCACAAGGATCAACACATGTTACGGTGCAAAAACAAGTCCTGGAAGCTTGATGAAACCTGTCAACCACCCCCTCTGAATCCGGAACCACAAAGCCTGGAGAAACCACCTCCTTCTGCAAGTAAGCACCTGTCACCTGCCTGGCTTTCCGAAAGGTCCCTGTGGAAAGAACATCCTCAACTACTAGAAGTTCTATGTCCCGAACACTATGAGACATCAGAGCATAAGTAACCTGTTCAGCTTCCTCTGACTCACGAACACAAGAACTACCAACATCAGTATTGGAAAGTTCCTGCCAACTGCTGCCATCTACTGGCAAGCTATCCACCACCTGGTCTCGGAAAGCCCGCTCTTGCAGCGTATCCACACTTGAGTAGCCATTACCAGACTGCCACTCATCACAATCCTGAGGACCTGGGAGAGAGAGTTCTGAAAGCCTGTAAACTCCATTCTCCACTCCGCCTTCCCAAACCACTTGGCCTGTTGCTTTGTCCTGGAGAGCAACAAAATGCTCATCAAACTCCACCCGTACGCCAGTCTTGCAAACCTGATGCACTGACAATAGATGAAAACCAAGTGCCGGAACATACAACACCTGGGAGGAATGCTTCCTCCCTCTGCCATCGGGAACTATCTCCATCCTGCCCTCACTGTGAACTGGGATAGTGGATGTATCACCAGTAAGAATATGACCAGAACACCTGTAGAGATCCTGTAAACCGGAACGGGAAGGAGTCATGTGCCTGGAAGCACCACTATCGAGAATCCACTCCCGAGTATCCGTTGTGGAGAGTCCTCCAATCTCCTCTCTGCCTGAAGAAAATGAAGCATCGGTGTCCATCACCTCCAGGTGCACAAAAGCCGGAGTCTTCATGATTGCTGCTGAGGAGTCTTCACCCTTCTCGGTCTTCCGCTTGGGACACTGCCTCCAGTAGTGGCCTTTCTCGCCACAATCATTACAGGTCCTCTCTGCCTTTAGTTTCTCGCGGTCAGAAATGGACGTCTTCTCAGAAGACTTCTCCGACGAAGCCTTCCCTTTGCCCGAGTTACGGCCTTTCGACCGTTGGTCAGTTAAGGCCTCCGAACCTCCACCCTGAGAGGAGGGTTCGTGAATCGTTTCTCTTGGTCCAGGACCATGGGCACAAGCTCCTCCCACGTGATGGTGCTGAGCCTGCCACTGGTAATCAACGACGAGTAAAATGCTGAGTACGAAGAGGGCAAATGTGACAGCAACGTTATGGCCATGTCCTCTGACGATATCTCCTTCCCAGCCTGGAGAACTTCCTGTTGAAGAGCCTGCAGCTTGTTAATATGCTCCCGCATCGTCGACGACTTTGCAGGGTTCATAACCCGCATCTGTACTTCCAAGGAAATCCTCTTCATGGGCGATACCCTGTTGTAAAGTGAGGCCAAATGCTGCCATATACCTCTGGCCAGCGTCATGGGCTTGACATGATTGATTACCTACGGTGTGCAGTTGAGGAAAATAAACGAACGGACCCTGGCGTTGACACGATCCCACATCTGTGTCTGGGCCTCCCGGTCCTTTCGGATCGATGGTAACTCCCCTTCCTCTACTTCCGGCCGTGGAACACCAACAACGACGAAATCGGCGAGGTCGTAAGACTTTAGAACGGATTCCATCATCACCTTCCATATGCCGTAGTTGCTCCCGTCCAACTGACGGTCCACTGGGAACGTGGGGAGTGTTGGAATCTTCACATGTCTCTCGGCCATCTCAAACAGATCTCCCATAGCGGGGATGTACTCTGAAAAGGGTGGGTGGGTGGGAACAAAGAAGAACTAAAAACCTGCAAGTGGCTGTCCAGCAAATCAGAACGCCTTCCTTAGAGCTTGGACATGGAAAACTTGGGCATAGAGCTTGGACATGGAGCATAGACATGGAGAATTTGGACATATAGCTTGGGCATGAAGCATGGAACTTGAACATGGAACTTGGACATATAGCTTGGGCAAGAAGCCAAATTTGCTAATCTTTTTATCACTTCTTATGAAGAGATAAGAGAATTTACAGGTGAACCACTCAAGATTAAACTAAAAGGTGTAAAACCAGTGTTTCAAAAGATGAGAAGGTTGGGACAAGAACATATTCAAGTTCTTAAGGAAGAGGTAAAAAACTTCTGAAAGGTGGTTTTATTCATCAAGTTGAAAATTCAGATTGGGGTAACGCGATTGTGATCAGAGCAAAAGAGGATGGAAGGTGGTGAGTATGTGTGGATTACAAACCATTGAATACGGCTACAAAAAGGAATCATTACCCTTTGTCTTTTCTTGATGATATTTTGGGTAAAGTTGCAAGGCATGACAGATATAGCATTTGTGATGGATATTCTGGGTATTTCCAGATAGCCATTGCACCTGAAGATCAAGAGAAGACAACCGTCATTACACCCTGGGGATGTTTTTGCTATAGGGTCATGCCATTTAGTTTAACAAATGCTCCTTCCTGGTACCAACAAAGGTCGGATGAAGTACTGGCACCATTCTTAGATCACTTTGTTAAAGTTTTCTTGAATGACATTTGTATTTTTCAGTTCAAGGCATGAACATTGCAGTAAGCTAGAGTAAGTATTTAACAAGTTAGATTCCAGGAGTGGGCAACTGAATCCCAAAAAGTGCTTTATTGGACAGCCAAGAATCAAGCTTCTCGGGCATGTGGTGTCTCAAAATGGGATAGAACCTAATCCATATAAGGTCAAGTCTCTCATTTTATTATCTTTTCCTACTTCTGCATATAGAGGGGTTGGCCGAGTTTGCGTAAATTTTATGAAGGGGTAGTAGAGGGGGGCCAATCTGCGCAAACAGATTGTGGTGTGGTTTTTTCTTCTTTGAAGAAGATCAAGAAGCATAGAGGCTAGCTGGGGTCTGCGCCAGAATCTTTGTGTGTGGCCATTTTTCAAAAGAGAAGGAGTGCATGCTGCGAAGGTTTCTCTCTTGTGGTTTCTCTAAGGTGCCATTGATATCATAATTTTACTTGGGAAGGTTGAGATCATCTTAGATGTCAAGGCGGTTGTGGAAGAAGGTTGGCTGTTTCAAAGCTGACGACTGCTGTGTGTGGGAATCCCTCTCTCATCTTTGAGGGATACTCATACATCTTGAATAAACCAAAGAAGCTATCAGAATTCTTTGGTGTGTGTTGTGGGGTTTTGGTTATTGTGAATTTGGTTTTCATTATTGTAATCCTAAGTTCATTTATAAGGAGCTAGGTGTGCTGAGATACCAACTATTGTCAAGAGAGTCTCTCTCACATCATCGAGAGATTCACATATTGATAGCGATTGTGTATGCGTTGTATCTCAAAAACAATTGGGGTCCAGTTAACTAAAGCAACTGGTATTTTAAATCTTGTGAATACATGATTACGAGAAGGAAGGCATGCTATAGAGGATACAAGTGTTGTTTCAGTTTTTATAATAGCGGTTGAAGGTAGCCGGAGCATTTGTGAGTCCAAAAGGCATCACCAAATACTCATACAATCCAAAAGTGGTACAGAAGACAGTTTTGTGAATATCCTGTGGCTGAATTCGAATCTGATGATAGCTACTCTTCAAGTCAATCTGACTAAAGAATGCCGCGCCTTCTAGCAGATCCAATATATCATCAACTCTCGGTATAGGAAATTGATTCTTGATTGTAATCCCGGTCAAGGCTTTGTAATCCACGCACATGTGGAGTAAGCCATCCTTCTTTTGCACTAGAAGCGCTGGAGAACAAAAGGGTGAAGAACTAGGCTATATCAACCCCTTTGATAGCAAGTCCTGTACTCGTGTCATAATCTCTTCTTGTTGTACTGCACTCACACGGTTAGAAGGTCGATTTGGGGTGAACTCCATGGAATCAACTCTATCACTTGATTTTTTGGTTGCTTAGGAGAGGCAACTCTCCTGGAATAACATTTGTGAAGCAATCCTTGTATTCCTCTAGTCTCTCCCACTCAAGAGAGTTCAAATCTTTCACTGAGTTTTCACTCTTATCCTTTACAAAGATTATATACGCGAGGATGGAAGATTTTATTGCTTTGGAAATAGATACATGGGATACAACAGGGATGGTATCTCCCTTCTTTTTTGCTACAATAGTGATATCCTTATTGTGATGCTTAAAAGAATTAGTCCTCTCAGGAATCTGGATAATAGCACTCTTCCTATGGAACCATGGCATCCCCAAGATGACATCCGACTGCTTCAAAGGTGAAACATAGAAATTCTCATAGTCCACATAACCCTGGACATGAAATTTCAACTTACCAATGATAGGCGATAGTGCCACTGCATCACCATGAAACACTTGTTCCGCATGCAAGGCCACTCCCATCTCCTCGGGTTTGATACCCAACTGTTCCACAATGTCTATTGAAATGAAATTATCTGTGGCTCCCATGCCAAACAACACTAGAGCATTCTTGTCCCACACTTTGCTCCAAGAGAGGCATTACTCTCTAGCCTCCGTTTTTGAAGTGTTTCCCAATACGTCGGGACTTCCAGCAACCACTGGCCTTTCCTTGGACTTTACTTGCTCTCAAGGTCCCTTAGGACGATGGTGACATTGGGCCAACATGTGCCCCTCTTTGCCACATCTAAAGCATTTTCCTTCCTTGCGGTAGACCTCTATTTGCTCATTGGTCAAGCTGTGCTTTCCTTTGTAGGAGTTTTGGTATACCCCTCGGTTTCATAGGTTGAAACCTATTCTTGGAGTTCTCACACTTCAAGTACCGAGGACTTTTGATCTCCAATACTTGTCTTTTTCTTTGGTTCGTTTACCATGTAGACCTTGGAAGTAAACTTAAGCTGAATGCATCAAATCTTGGATGGTATCATTTGGGCATACAATCACAAAATATCGAATGTTGTCATGTGAGATCAGCTCGATACTTTCTTAACTTACACTTCTTAGATCTCTCTTTAAAAGGAGTAATTTTGAGATATGCATCCCAAAATTTCTTGTTGTAATGATCAATTGTCTCACCTTTTTCCATCCGCAATCTTTCCCATGCATGGTGCATATCATCTTCAAACGTCTTAGGTACAAACTGATCATAAAATTGCTTTTTGAAGTCTTTCCATTTCTTGGGAGATGTTCCCTCAACCATGAGTGCACCCCACCATGCATTGGCTGTCTCTGTAAGATGTAAACTAGCCATGCGAATCTTGGATGACTCCGAATAGTTTTCGGAACCAAAAGCAATATCAAAAAGGTGGATAAAAGCAAGGGCTTTTGTCTGTGTAACCATGAGCTCCATCGTATGGTGTAAACCACATTGTCCTTCCTCCTCCTTTGAATTCCTTAGCTTTGTGGTTACCTTTCTTCTCTTTCTTTCGATGCCGTGGAGAGGGTGACCTAGAAGGGGAAGAAGAAGAAGAAGAAGAAGATGAGAGAGAGAAGATACCACACTAGGGGTCGAAATAGCCTTGGGCCGACAACCCCCCCTCTTTCCTCTCTTCGAGTTATATTAGATAAAATTCCTTGGAGGAGTCTTGAGTACAAGTTCTTAGAGCTAGAAATGAAATGATATATTAACGTCTCTAAGAGGTCATAGTGGCCTCTGAGGCCAAAATTGAGAGTACATCTGAAGTTGGTGTCTTATCAAAGAGAACAACTAAATGAGACTAAAAAGTACAATAAACTGATTGTCCTACAGTTATAAGAACAGAACTGTAAGACTCCGAGATGATACTGAGTAGAAAATACTGGAAAATATTGAAAAATGTATATCAGTTTAGATCCATGTATGCTGATCATTTGAAGTGTTGCCCTCTCCTTAGATCAAGTATCTCTGCCATGGGGCTGTCTAGAATGGAGAGGTTGTGGAAGCGAGGTAGGTGCCTCCGATGCCGAGCAATAATGGCTCTGATCTGGCGATGGTGAGGATGCCGTGGTCGGGATCCTGGTGGGCGTGGCCGATGAGCACGACATAAGATAACTGCTCTATCAGTGGTGACTCCTTGGGAGCGTGGTCGGTGCCCTGATGGCCCAATGGAGGAGGTATCAGGAGAGGTGTGGGCTGGGTTGCTGGTGCTGGTGCCGAAGAAATTTGTCAGGGTCCTCTGTCTAGGTACATCATGGCTCGGCCTCCTGTCTGCCAAGAGGGTCTCTCTGTGTCTCCTGAGCTCAAGTAGAAACAATCCCAGGCATCTCTGATCCTCAAACTCCATGACCCTGCGTAACGGCCCAAAACCCTCTCGGAAGAGGCAGTGATATCTCCCTCGGATCTCATAATAGACTGTACATCGGCAAATGTAGTGTTCCTCTGTCTCTACCTCCTGGTAGCATAGCTGACAAATGCGGTCATCCAAGATCTGATGCACATATCGCCCTGTCTCAATCCGCAGCTAGTGTGATGAGGTCCGGATCTGTCCAATGGCACAACGTATCCCATGTGATAGGTGTACATCCATGTACGCTGGGCGAGTCTCCGTATACATAGCAATATCAGTGTGTCTGAAAGTATCCTGCATCTGTTCTAAGGGCTCCGTTGCAATTCCACACCGTGAATCGCAAGGTCTCATAGGCCGCACACCGTCAAGCGGGCCTCCTCTCCGTAATGATGACTCGGCCATCTCTGTATACCGCCCATTTCCCCTCTTTCCTTGCCTCAAGCACACGCGGCATGTGTTCCTTCCAGTGTGCTATCTGTGCCGGTGTAAGGTCCTCATCCAAATAAATCTTTTCCCCCTTAAGGGCCATCCTTTTGGAGAGGAAGGCCTTATTCTTCTCCAAGTCACCAAACCTGATGATCAATATCTTCGCCCTGGTTTCATCTCTGACTACTCGCCATGCTCCGGTAATGGGTACATCAGTGGCTCCAATTTTTGTTGCAAGAGCTTTTGCATCCTCTTGGGGATTTCCCTTATCTTCCCACCCAACTACACGTACATGTAAGGCACGTGCCCGTCTCTTGGCTTCCACTTCCAATGTAGCATTCATCACCTGTACTTTATTGACTGGTGTATCCTTCTGTTTTTTTACTACTTCAATCCATGGGTTGACTTCCTCAATTTGTTTCTTTGTGGCACTGGCAATTTCAGCCCATGAATGCATTTCCTTCTCACGTGCAGCCACTTTTGTCTTGCATGATTCCAAAGTGTTTTGCATTTCTGTGATGTCTCTTTCGCGGTCAGCCATACATGTCTTCAAAGTGCCTTCGTACGATGCAACTGTTGTGCCAATCTCTCGGAGCATGTCATCCTTCCATTTTTGCATCTCTTTTTTCATTTCCGTGTGCATCAAGGCTTGGGCTAATTCCATCTCAACCCATACTTGGGCTTGCATTTCTCCCTTCAATTGGACATATATCTCTTCCTTCAGCGTTTCGTATATCACTTTCCTTTGGGCATGCATCTTAAGAACTTGGTGCCCTCGTTGCTAACATTGATGACGACAACAAGAAAGCTGTCCTCTTCTCTCATCTTGAGGACATAGACAAGTTCAAAGAAGTGCTCTCTACACTTAAGTGTCTAGAGAGATGACTTATGATAGCATGGTAGCAGTCCTTGATGAAGACAGGAGGTTACAGGACCAAAACATAGTGGTCCTTGACATGGAGAAAAGCTTCTTCTCAAAACAAAGAAGGAAATTCACAGGCAATGCAATGAAGTGTACGTATTATTGAAAGCTGGGACACAATGAAGATAAATGCTTCAAGAAAATGGCCAAGGAACAAGAGAAAAACCATGCAAACTTGGTGGTGGCAAAAGATGTAGATTCAGAGGAGGAAGAACTAGAAAAGCCAGAGACTTCTTTAGTAGCATCTGATAATGCCCTTTTTACTGAACTCTTTGATCTATCTCTTACAGAGATAGATACAGACTAGGCTTTCTATTCCATTCTTATGTCTTTGTATTTGGGTGGAGTCCTCTGTCTGGGTCATCCCCTGAAATTTGATTTGTAATAAATGTTCATGTGTGTTAGTGTTTTCCCATCTATGTTTGTACCGCCTTGTGCTATAAAAGGCTTCGTAATTTTCATAATGACCCTGTTTTGAGTCAAGGAGTGTAGTATAGAAGGGTTGAGGAATCTTATGTGTGGTCAAGCTCCATTTGCAGGCTTGACTATGATCTGTTGTATCACGTCAGGTATGGCCACTGTGATCTTTTGCATCACGTGGTGCGAGTGAGCCCAAATCACAGTAAGTATGAAGGCCACTTCATAAGATATCACCTTCGCTCCAAAGGGGGGTTTGTTGGGTATTTCAGAGTCTCTTGTGCACACCTCGTATACTTGTTAGTATGTGTGTATCCATCTAGATGTGGTTGTACAGGTGTAAACACCTATTTAGGTGTGAACACCCCATGTTTGTGTAAGTGTGCCTATATGTGTGTGAACACCCTCTTATTTGGATAAGATAAGTGTGTGCCATGTGTCGTGTCCCCATATGTGAGTGTGATTTGTGTGAGTCAAAAGATAAGGTTTGCAATCTATAAAAGCATGCACTTGGTGTACTTCAAATCATATCAATCTAATCAATCTTCATTGAGTGGTATGTAGCTTCACCCTGCTTAGGGTACACTAGTGACCCTTCAAAGGTGACCTTGCGCTGCTTTTTTGCCACGTGTTAGTACCATTTCACTGTCGCCACGCCATCAGCACCACGCCACTTTATTATTTTTGGGTTTTTTTTTTGGTTTTACGTTTTTGCATATCAGCAACCTGTATTTTGATGCTTCGGTGACAGCTTGCCCAGTGTGTTGGAGTAGTTTGTTGATACCGGACTAGTTGAATGTGTCTAAATAGCCTTGCCACCAGTCTCATGGGAAGTGAACGCGAAATTGTCGTTCGGAGAACACGCACAAACAGGCGCTCTTGTATTAGAGGCTGGCTCACACCCTTGTAGAGATTGTGGCTTAAGCCTCTCCTTGGTATTAGTACACAAACTGGTCAAGATATGCGGACAGGAACGAGTACACGAACATGTACTGGTACGCGGTGTTAATAGTGGGTAACAAGGTACACTTGGTGCCGTTCACAGCATGTACATGTCGTACTGTAGATGTAGAATGATATTCAGCAGGTACTTGTAGGTACAGTAGGGTTTTCAGTATGTACTTGTAGGTACAGTTAGGGTTTCAGTTTGTACTTGCAGGTACAGTTAGAGTTTCAGCTTGTACTTGCTGGTACTTTTAGGGTTTCAGCAGGTACTGCAAGTACAGTAGAGTTCCCAGCAGATGTACTTGCAGGTACAGTAGGGTTTCAGAAAGTACTGCGGGTACTATAGGGTTTCCAGCCAGTACTGTAGGTACAGTAGGGTTTCCAGCAGGTGTACTTACAGGTGCAGTCGGCAGCAAGTACATGGCAGCCAGGCGTGTTATCTTCTCGGTGTCGATTTGCAGAGAGAGAGCCCAACAATGACGCGCTTCCTCTCCATGAGAGAGAGAGGTCCCCCCTGGACATCCGGTGTGAAAGGACACCCACTTATGGTTTAGAGTTTGTTTGTACTTTCACTTTATTATTATGATATGACTACGTGCATACTACTATTGCACGTCTTGTTGCTCCATTGCTGCCTCTCTGTGTACTCCTTGTGTGAGTGAGGTTGCTGCTTGCAGGTTTCCATTGCCTTCGTTTCCAACAGTGCATACACAGCATTGATAGTTCATGTTATGATCGGGCTCTTTGAAGTCATAGTACTATCTGTAATAGGGAGACTTTATGAAGTCTCTCTGTTTTAGATCATTGACATGAACACATATAAGTAAATACTAAGATCTCCTTTGTTTTGTTGTCGTGGAAAAAATATGAGATATACCATGGTTTTTTGTATTGCAGCTTTTTTAAGAGCAAGTCTATGCACTTGTTGTTTGGAGCTTGTTGCACTGCTAATGCTAATGCAAATGTTTGTTAGCAAGGGAGGGAGATTCTTATCATGATATTAAGAACCCTCACTAGCCTTTCATTATTTGCAGTCAGTGTGAGTGAAGTGGAAGCCTTGTATGAGCTCTTCAAAATAATCAGCATTGGTGGATCAGACGATGGTGTAATAGATCAGGTGCCTAACTCTTCTGCATTCTGTCTACATTAGATTCTGCAGTTGGTGCTTGCTTTTGGTTGCTTTTTAATAGAAGAGATCGAAGAAAAAATTCACATTGGTCACAAAAAACTCCATCAGTCATTTGATAACAGATATCTTGTGCATTTAGCATAGCGGCTCTTGATATAGGCGCTGTGTTTACAGTAGATAGAAACAGTCGTACTCCTAGCTCTTGAGAGTATTTTCTTCTGGATTAGTCTTTTGCTATAGCTGTAGTGTGGCATACAACAGGTTACAAGTATTCTTGTGTCCTTTATATTTGCTGAGGTGCTCTTGTTCAACTGTTCTCCTCCAATGTTCCTGATCCCTTTATTTGCCTTGTCCCCATGTCCAATCTTCGACTTTTATTTGATTATGAATATACTCATCAATTCTGGGAGAATCAAACAGGAGTATCAAGCATTAAAGGCATGCCTAGTGGCTTTGCATAGAAGCAACAACTAGCAAGCGATCCAGAAAAGATGATTGCTGGAAAAGGTTTAGGTGGAATGCCACTTGTAGATTCTAAAATTATGAAGAATATAGTGTGGCGAACAATATAAGTAGACTTGCTATTTTTGATGCTTTATCCCTTCCTTTTGTCATTGTTTTACCTGATAGCAACTGTTTGGTACCCTTTTTTGTCTGCAATGACCTGCTGTAATTTATTTTAAACCAAAGCCTCCCATCCCTCCCCTCTGTGTACGCGTGCTAGCTAGTGTGCATGGAAATAAGCAAGTGGGAGTGAGGATTTGGATATGTGATGCATGTGTCTGCTAAACATCACCTTGGAGGCCCAAGAGTAGGGCTAGATGATGTGGTTGAATGTCTGATGCCAAAACCAAAGGTTCACCTATGGTTCACCTACGATCAAGCAAAGACAAACAGCTAATATCAGGAATTCACAAGCTATTGCTCTGCGACCTACTTTTGATTTGAAGGAAATTTTTGCAGAGGTTCATGGCAAGAGATAATAAGGTTTAATCTACTCATGCACACTCTAGCTTCCTAGCAGCACTATTGGTGTGTTATCATGTTTTGATCCCCTATTCTGGATAGACTCTAAGCATATGTAATCATAGTATCATGCCGTGGTGCATGATAGGGGTATTTCTGGATGCACCACCATTGTCTCATGCACCCTGATTGACCCATCATATGATCCCAACAGATAGAAAACACTAGAAATATCAAAATGACAGAAAGTAGCATTAACTCAATTAGTGTTGGTATCTTCAACCACCATTTCCACCCAAACACACATATGCTCGCACATTCCCCTCCCCTCCCTCCCTGGGCAAAAACTGAAGATACAAAAATGAAACTTAGTCAGTGTCAGTCAATGTTTTGAGAGTTTGAAATTAATTTGTGGAAACAGTAATTATTGCATGCCTTCTTACACTTTTTAGTGGGCTCTTGTGTAGGAGAAATTCCAATTAGCTTTATTCAAAACTGGAAAAAAAGAAAGCTGGTTTGCAGACCGGGTAATCTTCTCCTTTTCCTTTTTTTCTCAAAAAAAAAAGCTGGGGAGGGTTTTCTTTGGATGGGAACTAAACCTTTTTTTGGAGGCCAACAGGTGTGTAGCCTAGTGGTGCAGGTTTAGAACTCAGAAAGGGGAGTTCCTGACTTCAATCCCTGCTGGCCAGCACTGGTTGGTGTTGTGGCCACAGACACAAGTTCTAATTGCCTTCAGGCAGGCATGTAAAACTGCCTCTGGGTGGGCAACTAATAACGAGACTTCATGTGGATCTACTCAAGGGGGAGGAGCCATGGAGGAATGTTGTTTTGTGGACATACTGAGAAAATCATCCTTTTTCTGTGACATCCTTTAGCCACCAGATTTTCCACAATGGTCTTGGCAAACCTTAGCTTTTACACATTTTAAGGTGTAACTAAATCTGACTAATATTACCCATGGTCAGATGAAACATTTTGAGGCTTATTTCGTTATGAGATTTTCAAGATTTTGTGTAGAAACGTTTCGTCCCTTTGCAAAAGAAGGATGTATTCAAAAAAAGCAAAATATTAATTAATGTTTTAAAATATCCAAAGTTTCTAAAAATTAAAGTGACATTTCAAAAATTCCCATAGGGATTTTTGCAATACACATCAATCTCACTAAAATTGATTTGGGACTTTTTGCAACTTCACTTCAATTTCACCACATTGAAGTGAAATTACACCAACTTGAACAACTCTGAATATCCAATAGTTGTAACTTAAGAAGATGATTTTTGGCTTTTGGCATCCAATTTGGTTCTCTCAGCATCTCGAACATGTGCATAACATTCACACCCAAAAACTTTCAAGTGTGCAGCTGAAGGTTTCTTACCCGAGTAGTCATCTCTTTGATGGCCTTTGTTGCACTCCTATTAAGAATGTACACAGCCTTGTTAGTTAACTGCCTCAACCCAAAAGGATTTAGGTCGATTCTTGTCACTAAGCATACTCCTTGTCATCAACTACTTATTTGCCCTATCAACTACTTATTTGCTGCACTAATTCTTTCTATTTGCTACTTCCCTTGGTGCTAGGCTTCATTATGGTTGAGTTTGCCCTTCATCTCCGGAGGTTTGATAGAAACTCAGTACGAAGGGCTTTGTGTGAATATATGCTCTTATGTGTGTGTGTGAGAGAGAGAGAGAGAGAGAGAGAGAGAGAGCATATCTTGATAGAGTTCTACACCCACTATTGGGCACTGATGATGTTAGTGGGATGTGGTAGTATCTAGTCCATACTATGCGTAATGGAGTTGATAGTTACATAGTCTTGTGGGTTGACTACCATGAGTATATAACATGCACATTTCTAAAAGGTGAATTTGGGCATGTTCCTAGATTCATCTAGGTATATATATACTCCTTGTCATCTCCATAATAGCGTGATTCATGATTCTTGTGCTTTGCAACACAATAGCTGGAGGCATAGGGCAAAGGATGGCTAGTGGTGCACAGGTGGCTTACGGCGTCAATGGGCAGGTAGGTGGTGTGTAGGCAGCCTTGGTAGAGGTGCCGACTTTGGTAGGCGGGTAGGCAGCAGCTGGGTGATGATGGTGGTGATGACCATGGTGTTGGACAGTAGACGACAAGAGATAGAAACCTTAGAAAAAACCCTAACTTGGCTCTAATACTAGATGTTGCATTTTAGGGTTAGGTTTTACAACACAGATAAGCTATGGTGGGTGGAAAATAACCATGGTGTGTAGAAAGAAAGAAAGAAAGTTATATTAAATGTCTACAAAATGCCAAATTGGCCTATGAGACCGAAGTGTTACAGTGCTTTCTTGATATATCTCATCCTAGATAGTACAAAAATGGAATGAACTGAATGTGAAAGGGTAACACTTGGGCAGAATGATAGAGCTAAGTGATAGATGAGGTGATGTATAGTGCTCCTTAGTGTGCACCTCTCTCTGGTAGTGGTCCATGTAGAACATTGGCCATGGGGTATTCAAGGGCAGTTGCCAAGAGGATGCCAAAGTCCACAGAATCATATGGCTGAGTGGAAGTTGTCTAGTGCAGTTGTAGGATGCCTTGGATCGGGATATGTAGATCAGATGTCTGCCATGGGGGTGGGGGGGAACTTTGGTGCGTTGTAGTAATGCTACTTGCTCTTGTGTGACTCCTATGGTTTGTCTCAGCGGGATGGCTCTGGCGGGTGCATCAGTGGTGCTCTTGTCCTTGCCCCCTTCTATGGAAGAGGTTGAAGATGTTGTTAGGGAAGAGCAAACAACCATACAGGGAGCCAAATTTTTGCCTAGATGGTTGTTGAAAACCTTGCAAGGTAGCAAAATTTCAGCTCCACTGACAGTTGGGACAAGGGCTAGTTCCATCCATGCATTGAATGTACAACATGGGGAGTGTGCATTTACCATGGGGGGTCTCTATGATTCACAAGAGCCTTCTTCTTATGAAGAAGCACAAGAGAATGAGCACTGAGTGCAAGCCATGCAGGCTGAGATTTCATCTGTCATGAAGAATCATACATGGGATCTAGTGGACTTGCCAGAAGGCAAGATTGTCATTGGAACAAAGTGGGTGTATAAAGTCAAAAGAAAGTTTGATGATCCCGTTAATAGGTACAAAGCAAGAGTTGTGGCTAAAGGCTATTCTTAGAAAAGGGAATAGATTATGAGGAGATTTTTGCTCCTACTTTTAGGATGACCACGATCCGTTTAGTGATTGTAGTGGCTGCACATAAAGGATGGAAAGTGCATTAGCTGGACATCAAGACTGCATTCTTGTATGGAAATTTGCAAGAGGAACTATATGTAAATCTGTTCACTTCCCCTTAGCCTATAACCTCTCTACTTAGATATTGGGCTCTATGGACAATATGGAAGATGAGAAACCATGCCATGTTTGGGCAGACGCCTCTAGAGGCGTATGCTTACTTTAAGATGAATTTGCGACAATCCTTGCTTTTGAAGTTCTTTGGAGATGGACTTAACTTGAGTCCATCCCCTATGTTGTACATAAGTCATTGTTAATAGAAGCATGGTTTTCAAAAAAAAAAAGTATGTATGTATGTGTACGTGAACAACCTCTTAAGGCTAGATATTATGTGTGCATATATAGTAAATAGTGATGTAAGCACATGTGACATGTGCCATTGCTTTAGTGTGTATGTTTGAGTCATAAGATAAGACTCTAAGCCTAAAAAAGCATCATCAATCAACAAATCATTAAGTCGTGCAAATTACACCCTCTCTAAGAGCTTTGTTATGTTGGAAAGCTGTACTCATACATAGAGAGTTAGGGTTTCAATGTGCTTGGTTTGTGCATGAAATGCGGGATTTTGTGCCACGGCCATAGCACTCTAGCTATCAATGAGAATAGTAGTGGGTGTCTATTGGCACTCATGAAGATCAGCCAATAATCTCCTCATCCATACACAATCTATCATAGAAGTGAAGGCTGCTTTGTACGCGGCCTCGCAGGTAGATGTGGCAACATTGGGTTGCTTTTTACTCAACCAAGATATGCATGAACTACAAGGAATCGCATTGATGGATTGCCTGGTATCATAATCATAGTAGTTAGGAAACGCGTTTCCTACAGGGAAGGAAACGTGGAAATGTTTCCTTGTAGGAAACACATTCATTACGGCTGAGTCTGCCCTACATCTCCGGAGGTTTGACAGAAACTCAGTTGAAGAGCTTTGTGTGAATATATGCTCTTATGTGTGTGTGTGTGTGTGTGTGTTTGAGAGAGAGCATATCTAGATACAGAGTTCTACACTCACTATTGGGCACTGATGACGTTAGTGGGGATGTCGTAGTATGTAGTCCATACTATGCATAATGGAGTTGGTAGTTATATAGTCTTGTCGGTTGACTACCATGAGTATATAACATGCACGTTTCTAAAAGGTGAATTTGGGCATGTTCCTGGATTCATCTAGGTATATAATTTAGCCGTATTAGTGGACATGCAGATTTCACATTGTGAAGTTTTCATCCGAGTTGCAGCCAGTTGATATTATGCTTATTCTTTCTATCTTTAGCGGTGCATTTGCTCTATCAGCTACTTATTTGCTGTACTAATTCTTTCTATTTGCTACTTCCCTTGGTGCTAGGTTTCATTATGGTTGAGTCTGGCCTTCATCTCCGGAGGTTTGATAGAAACTCAGTACGAAGGGCTTTGTGTGAATATATGCTCTTATTTGTGTGTGTGTGTGTGTGTGTGTGTGTGTGTATGGAGTGCGTGTGTGAGAGCATATCTTGATACAGAGTTCTACACCCACTATTGGGCATTGATGACGTTAGTGGGGATGTCGTAGTATCTAGTCCATACTATGCATAATGGAGTTGATAGTTATATTGTCTTGTGGGTTGACTACCATGAGTATATAACATGCACGTTCCTAAAAGGTGAATTTGGGCATGTTCCTGGATTCATCTAGGTATATAGTGGAGCATGGTATTTGAATCATGATTATTTGACATTGATGATGGATGGTTATATGGTTTTTGTTATTTGTGATTCAAAGAGTGTAGGCTTCAAATTGATGTTTCCATGTATTCTATGCATTTAGTGTTATTTTTACATATTTTATGTAGTATATATTTGAAGTTTTGTAGATGCAAAAACCTGGAGGTAGGAAACTTGTAGGAAACTTTGGGCTGATTTTATGAAACCCGTTTGAAACGTGTTTGAAACTTTTAGGAAACCTGTTTCAAACAACCCCCGAACTACTATGATCATAATTACTAGCCCACTCTAAATCATTGTATGCATAATGTGGCAAGCTGCCCCCCAAGATAGAACCAACCAAGATCCAGGGTACCTTGTAGATAACCGAAAATGCTTCCCAGCTTGCCAATGCTTTGTGCCTGGGCTATGCATTAATTTACTCAACAGAGACACCCCAAAAGCTATGTCAAGCCTCGTGTTACACAAGTAAACGAGGCATCTCACTGCATGGCTGTAAAATCCAGCTTCAAAATAGAAAGAAAACATCAAGATTAGGAGAGTTGGGCACACTTCTCCCAAATATCGAGAATTGCTTTCCATATTGCCTGCATGAAAAGCGTCCTGTGATATCATCGGCCAATCGTCGAAGAAACTCCCTTGTCTTCAAACAATTCCATAATAGATGCGGTACACTTTCAGAACGAGAGCTATCCCTCTCTTAGCGAGCATCTCTGCATTAGGGAAGACACCCACTAAATAACACCAAAGCAATAATCTTTGCTTTAAAGGCAGCTTACTCTTACTTTTCCATATACCCCGGAGATGTTTTTTCCACCATCTTTCACTCTTTTGCATACCCCATAGAGTGTTGCCATGTGCGTGAATCCAAGGTGGTGGAAGCAAATGGTATTACATAATAGTTGCAGTTATCTTTTCCAAATGTAATCCCCGAGCATTGTTGGTTTGCCCTTTCACTTTCCAGTCATGCATGCTCAGCATTGTACAGCATTCTCCAAAGAATAATATAAGCAAATACTCCTGCTTGTTGGGGGGGGGGGCTTTCAGTGAGTATTGGGACCCAATACTGTGTTGTCTGCTACATTCTCATTCTCTTCTCTCTCTCTACTCTCTACTCTCTAAAGTTGATGCTAAAGATTCTCACCACATAAAGGTGTAAAGAAGGCCTTGTTGTGCGTTATCACGATCAAGCTCAATGCATGTAACATTGGTATCACAGCCTGAGGCTCGTAACCCAACTTGGCTACCTAGACACTGCATGTGGAGGGGGAGGCCAGGGCTGCACCCCCAAATTGTAACGTGCATGCAGAGTGTAGTGCTCTCTCTCACTTGTGTACAGGAGTCCGTGACATGATCCTTGGGATCCAGTGGTTTAGACAGTATGCGTCCATTCTTGATTGGAGGCAAGACACTTTCACCATCGTTGAAGGCTTTCCTGAGCCTCTCATGATTCGTGGGGATAAGAGCATTCCTAGCATTCCACTCATTTCCCACATTCAGACCCAACGCCCCATCTGAAAAGGAGCAGAGTGCGTTGCTATATGTCTGCTCTCAGTCTAATGCAGTTGAAGTAGCACCCGCAGGGGAGCAACGGATGACTGGTCTTTTGTCTCAATACAGCAACATCATGTTGCAAGACGACCTCCCACCCAATTTCCCACGCATCAATAGACCCGAGGACCATCGCATAGAGTTGGTTCTTGGTTCGGAACCTCCAAGCAAGTTTTCCACTCGCTCATCCCATGAATAATCTCCACAATTCCTATAGCCTTGTCGATGATGAAAACCCTAGAGAAGCTCTTTCTGGCAAGAAAACTAATATAAAACCTGTTTTAATGGTTTTCGAGCGATAAAAACCTCCAAAAAGTAGTTTTTAGGGTTTTTTTGAGTAGTTTTAGGGTTTCTGGAATTTTCTATTCGTACGGTCCGTATAGCTATACGAATCCGTACAGTCACATGAAAAGATGGTGACGTGGCACTTCAGTTGTTGGAGGCGCTCTAAAATCAGGGGGTAGCGATGAAAAACTGCATGATTTGGTTCATAGATGATGATGAAGAAGATAATCTCCACGCGTGAATGAAGATGGCAATGCGATGAAGAGGTTCTTCTTCAACTTGATGCTGAAGAGAGGCTCATGCTTCTTTTATACTTGGGGAAGCCTTGCTTTTTGCCAAAAAGTAATGCTTTTGCTTTGCTTTTGTCTTTTTATTAATTTTTTTTAATAATAGCCAAAGTTCTTGATTTGTGCTTTTACAACTTCAAGGCCTTGCTTTTTGGCCCTAGAGTTGCTTTTTGAGAAAGCGGCTTTTAGCTTTTTGGTCCAGCTTAGTCTCCTCTTTCCAATGGTGCCCTTGGCTCGTGGTCAATCCCGTTTGACTTTTTGCTTTTTTTTTTTGCTTTTTGACCAAGAATGGTGCTTTTTCTTAATCAAACCTTATGGACCCTGTCCCCATGTCTTCTTCCACGTGTCTGGTGTCCGGGCGTGGATTTCATCATGTGAAATAGAGCTAGGAGGACCAAATAGTTACACAAATAACCTTCTCACACTGCTTCGACCTTCTGTTTGCAAACCTTTAACTACTGCAAGAACTCCAGCCTGTAGCCTCCAGCAACCTACAGGAGTCCACTCCATTGCAGTCCCTCTGGTGGTCTCTCTAGCCACCGCACTTGCATATTCCAAAATAACACAAAATTCTCTACTTGAACCTGCGTTGCCACCTTTGTTTCTTCCAAAAAGATGCATTGTCCATCTCCTACGTTGGCGCATGCACCTGCTATTTTCATTCGCGCACCTGCGCCTTTTCCCCTGGCTGCCATGCACCATTTTGCCATCTATGATTCACCATACACCATCAGATGTACTTTTCTCCCATCTATACATCATGTTGGGGTTGGGCTTAGGATTCACATCACATATAGCCCACCCCCTGGATGAAACACTTTCAAGTGTTTAATTGCATCTTTTGAGCTTCAGACTCTTTTCTTCTACAATCCATTCTATACAGTTCTATTTACAGCAACACAAGCACCATCTAGCTTTCAACACCCTCCTGGATCAAAAGGGTATAAAAGCACTCTCCAAAACCATGCAGCTGAATTGATCCAGCCACCGGGATCAAAAACCTGCAGGCACCCTTTCAACAGTGTTGTGCTTCTATCAAAAGGCACAACCCAATCAGACTTCCTGTTTGCCCTCCTCTTGGTTCTTTCACTCATAGACATCCTAGTAACACCATATGACTTAGAACCTCTTCCCAGTTTGTGCGCCTTCATCTGGCTTTCATCCCGCCTCCCAAAACTATCTGGATCTACAAGAACAACATTTTTCTCTCCTCCAAACACATCCTTGCCATCACAAGGTTGCCCATCCAATCATCACCAAAAGCATTCTCATGAACAAAATGACCTAATCCTGGCATGGAGTCACAGGCTCTCTTACAGCACTGCTTTCCTTGTGAAACAGTAGCTGCATTAACACCATCATCCTGCTTACTCTCCACTGCACCCAAGCCTGGGCTCTTCTTCAAACACTTTGCCTTATGCAAGCAGCAGCTCCCCTTAGACATAACATCACAGTCACCTAACTGCAAACCCATATATACCATATTCATAGGCTCAGCAACATTTGCAACAATTCCCCCATCATCTGCTTCAAAACAGGTAATATCAATAGCTTCAAGGAAACTACTAATAAAACACAAAGGAGCATCTTCCAGCTCAGCTTGAACACACGCATCATCTACAGCATCCTCTGGATCCCCTATTACCTGGAGAACACGCTTAGGTATCTGCTTCAGATCTGTGTCAGCTTTCTCTGAAAGCATGTCAACATTCAACCCCACAACCCCCTAAATACCATGGCATGGGTCTTCTCCCTCTGTGTCTAACAAACTTTGATCCAAATCTATTTCATAACCTGATCCACCTGAAGACCCCGTCACGCTAACATCTAGACTTATCTTCCTTTCATTGATCAAAACACCAGCCTGATCCTTCTTTTCATGTACTGCTGCCAGCATACTTACATCACCAGACTGACCCTGGAGTTGCATGTGATCCCAATCCACTCCAAGCATCTCCAACACAACAAGATGTAGACTTCCTACTTGATCAGTCAGTTTCTGAACCTCTTGATGCAAACCCTCTTGTCTACTATATGATTCCACAAACTTGGGGGTTTCCACACAACTTCCGGAAGAAAGTCCCAATCCACTCTATCATAGGCCTTCTCAAAATCCAAGAGCAGAATTGCTAAGGGTTGATTGCTCGCTTTAGCCCATTCGACGGCCTCCCAAAACGAGAAAATGTTATCAAAGATGCTCCTGCCGTGTAAGAATCCATTCTGGGTATCATGAATAACATCCTGCAAAATTGGCTGCAATCTGATGCTCACTGCCTTAGCAAGAATCTTATAGGCAGTCCCAAGTAAGGTGATAGATCTCCATTGGCCAATCAATGTCTTATCCCGCTCTTAGGAATAAGATAAATAAGCCCCTCAGTGAGAGAAGAGCATGTGTGGTGGCTTGGTGATGGCCTCTACTACACCATTGACAGACACACAAGAAGAAGACTCAAATGAGATCAGAACTGAGGGACTAAAACCCTTGCTCCAAGGGCACCAAACAACCCGGCTCCTAGCCCTCCAATTGACTCAATGGGACACCTCAACACCCTCCCAACCTCCCTATTTGGCCCTATTGCATCCTCAAATTGTCCTCTTAGGTCAGCACTGACCTCCAGCACCTCTGATCTTCCACCGAAATGCCTCTCTTGACCTTAGCTGACATCCAGCTGACCAAAAACCTCTCCAGCTGACTCAGAACTGGCTGAAAACTGCCTGTGAAATCCTCCACCTGTCCCCAGTTAGAAAACTGTCCTCTAGGCTCCCAGAATGTTCCCCAACGAGCTTACCTCAAACACTTGCTTCAGAAGCTCTCCGAACCAGCCAGCTGCCCTTTGATGACACTTCTCTGACTCTCTTCTAGCTGAATTGGCTGAGACAGACCCAACTGATAGAAACAGAGTAAACTGATTCAACAGACTCAACTGAAACAGAGACCTTCTCCCACATGTCCTTTGACATTACCTGGCTCGAGCTGCTTCAAATTCAGAGAGATATCACACTCAGGACTCATAGCTGATTGCGGCTGATCCCATTCTGACTCAAATATGACTGTGCTTGACCAAAATTGACGCAACCGACTCAAATGGGCCAGACCACCACTCTTCTATGTCCTCTGACACTCTCAAGCCCTCAAAACATTCAAATCTCAACATGATTGAACATTAGAAACACTTAGCTTATAGTAGCTGATACACAACCGTCTCTGGAACACTCTTCAGACCACTTACCAATTTGACTCCTCACTATTGACCGTCCCCAGATTGTCAGACCAGACTCACAAGCTCTTCAAACCAACTAAGACAAGCCAATCCAAGACCTCACACTTCCAGCTGATCATATCTGACATTCAACTGACCATGACTGATTGTGAAAACCGACTCAGAAACAACTTCCCAATCATTAGACTGACACCCTCAAGGGTTCAACCTCCATAAACTCAATGAAAACAACACACATATCACAGCTAAAACATTAGAGCAGAAGACTATGTATCCTTTCATAGCTGACACAATTGACACAAACCCAACTCTGTCTTCTTCATATACAAAATCATATCAGCGTCTCAACAACCCTTAGACCTAGGCGCAAACATTTCAGAAGAAAACACGAAACTCAAGGATTCCCCTCAAGAAGACCTTGGCGACAACACTTCACGGTGTAAGCTGCAACAGCTATAGTCGAGGATGAATCGAAATGGATCAAGTCTCTAACAAAGGCGCTGCACAAAAGTCCAAGGGCACACTCCTCCTTGCTGACTCTGGTCTCCAGCTCTTCATCTGCTCTGATCTAGACAGCTCCCCTCACACTGCACTGTCTTCTCCTCTTCTATAAACTTGGAAAAATTGCAGGTTGCCCACTCTACTGCAATCCCTCTGGTGGTCTCTCTAGCCACTCCACTTGCATATATCTCTCAAAAAACTCTTCTTTTCTCTTGAACCCATGTCGCCGCCTTTGATTCTTCTAGAACTTATTATTGCCTGGCTTTCCTCTGTTGCCATATGCTTTCTATTTTGATTTAGCGCACTTGCGCTTATCCATTTGGGTACCACGACGTTTTTGCCACCTTGGATCCACCCATAGTCACAGGGAATGGGCATTTTTAGACTCGGGAATGTTGGGGATGGCAGCATCTTCCCGTTCCTATTCTCGTCCCATGTCACTCTATAGTCATAGGGAATGGCCATTCTCAATCTTTTCTGTCCCCGTTCCCCGTCCCCATTTCGCGTCCCATGTGACTATGGATCCACCATACATCATCATATGTACACATCATCCATCTACACATCATGTTAGGATGGGCTTGATATTCTCCTCACAACGTCCCGAGCAAAAATAACCTTGTTGCCGATGCTCTTAGTCGAAAGGGAACTATTCAGACATTGCAGGAGTCCCCACTGTGCTAGAAATTCAAGGCAAATACTTAGACAGTATGAAGGCAAAGTATCTAGACTCGCAAGAGCTCAGGACTCAATATGAGTTGGCCCTCGATCTAGAACAAGGCCACTACAGAGTATGGGATGGTTGGTTGTTTTTCAAGAACCGTCTTTGTGTGCTCAAAGAAAAGCGCTAAGTCCTTCTCCAGGATGCCCATAATTCTCTTGTTGGGGGTCATAGGGGTATCAACTGTACCTTGGAGAAGTTAGAGGTCATTCTATTGGCCGAAGATGCGACGGGATGTCTATCAACATGTCCAGTCATGCTAGATATGCCAAAAAGTGAAAGTTCCTCATACCAAACAGGCAGGGTTACTTCAGCCTTTGCCTATTCTTGAGGGACCCTTTGATGACATCAGTATGGACTTTGTAGACCCTCTTCTTGCTTGAGCTGGATTTAGAAGCACACAATGTATGACCATTGTTGACAGATTCAGTAAGTTTTGCATGCTCATTCCATGCAAGCAGATAGCCATAGCCGAGGACATAGCTCGCTTGTTCCTTCGGTTTTGGTACCCCATTGGTGGTTTGCCACGGACTATCACATCGGATAGAGATTCAAAATTTACGTCCCATTTTTGGAGAGCATTGTTTGACAATTTTGGGACTAAGTTGCAGTCGTCCAGTGCATTCCATCCTCAAACAGATGGCCGAACAGAAATATACAATGAATGGGCCTTTGACGTTCTCAAATTGTACTGCCATGACCAACAGTCTAAATGGGAACAATATCTTCCCTTGGTTCAGGCAATCCTAAATAATACTCACTCATCGAGTATTGGCCGGACATTGTATGAGGCAGCATTTGGTCGCCGGTTCTCATCTCTTTTGACGAGACAGGTGTCACCATCTCTTGAGGCCAATAAAACCACCGAGACATTCTCGGAAATCATGGAGTCAGTTAAAGAGCGCCTTGCCAAGGCTCAGGAAGCATATACCCGACAAGCCAACAAATCTAGGCGAGATGTCAACTTTAAGGAAGGGGATTGGGTATATCTCTGCATCATGAAACAACGGCTAAAGCAAGTGGGCAAGCGTTGTCCCAAACTATCATTCTGAAGTTTCGGCCCATTTCGAGTCATTCAAAAGCTAGGTGGTGTCTCTTTAAAGTTAAAGTTGTTGGAAAGTTGGACTATGCACAATGTCTTTCATGTGTCTGGGTTGAAGCCATATGTAGGTCGAGCATCCATATCCGAAGAGCAATAACTAGGTATGATAGACGAAGCTCTGTCACCCCAAGAAAGTTTCTTCAAGAGAAATCCCGCTCTGATACCACTGGAAGCCCAGCGGGGCATGCGGTGATAGACTTCCACGTGTCCAAGAGATAGAGATGTAGAGAGAGAGAGGGGGGAGAGAGAAGGGAATAGGGATCTTGCATAGTACACCATACTGAGCGCGGAATAGGCTCCGCTTCCTTTCAGAAATTTATTTACGAACAATCCATAGGCACGCTGGCGAGGATCTATACAATCAATGAATACAAAATCAAACAAATATGTTGGTGTAGATACCCAAGGAGTTGATGTCAAGGCACAAGATCTTTGATGCCAAGCACACCACGGGGATGACCCACAAGTATCTCTCACCGGGCTAGTACCAGATCCAAATCCAAGTCCAATTCCAAGTCTAGATCCAAATCCAAGTCCAATTCCAAGTCCAAATCCCAAGTTTAAGTTCCAAATCCAAGCTCCAAGTCCAAATCCCAAGTCCAAGTTCCAAGTCCAAATCCAAATCCCGAATCTCAAAGATGGGCGGTGGTTAAGCTAGGCGGAGGTGGAGCTGGGCGGTGGCGGCGGCTGCACAGAGGCAGAGTTGGGTAGAGGTGGCACAAGGAGGTGAAGCCGGTGGTGAGGTAGATGATGATCTCCACAACTTTATGCACTTGACCAAATAAGAGGGCTATAGCTTCTTTATACCTTGGGGAAGCCTTGCTTTTTGCTAAAAGCTTGGTCCATGCTTTGGCTTTTGCCTTTTACTCTTTGCTTTTGTTTTTTTAAACTTTTATTATTAATAAAATATTACCTGTCTTTTAATAAAGTCGTCGTGCTTTTCTTTTCTGACTTTAGGGCCTTGCTTTTTGGCCCTAGAGTTGCTTTTTGAAAAGCGTATTTTAGCTTTTTGGTCTGGCTTAGTCTCCTCTTTTCAATGGTGCGGTCAACCCAAGTTTGACTTTTTGCTTTTTCCTGCCTTTTGACTAAGACTGGTGCTTTTTCCTGAGCCAAATTCATGATTCCTGTTTCCATGCTTTCATCAACCTGTCCAAGTGTCCGGGCATGTGTTCCATCATGTGAAATAGAGCTAGGAGGGCCAAATAGTTACAGGCAGCATGGAGGGAGGCGGTTAAGGAGGGGAAGGCAGGAGGCAGCGGGGGCGAAGGCAGGGGGCTTTGCATAGGGATGGGGGGGCAATGAAAAGAGCCGACGGCAGAAGATGAAGGAGGGGCTGTGCAGTGGACGCCAGGGGGGGGGTGCTGAATCGATGGCGACGGCAGGTGTACAAACGGCGGGGAGACCTCCAGCTCTTGACTTGGATCTGATCAACCTGATTGGCTCTTTTTGTAGACGTTTATAGAACTTTCTTTCTTTTCTCAACCATAACCGCGAATAGCTCCATGTGTTCAATCATTGCTGGAGGGAAGATATTTTCTCAGTTGTAAGTCCTTTTCTATCTGCTCTTAGCTCCCAATGGACACAAGTAACATGCCTTCTCAAATGCAGCAGTTTCCACTTAACTATTTTTTGTCCTTTAGCTTTTTTAAAATTTGGCATGCTTGCTGAGAGGCCATTTTTGCAGCTTACTCTGCTGGAACTGTTTTTGGGTGGTGCATTACAGTGTGATGTACATTATTTACTTCACATATTAACTGCAGCGGCGGACACTTTTCTCCTCTTGACCTTGGGATTGTTTTCTTACACAAATGGATTGATATCATAGTTTAAGCATTGGGTTAAAGTGAGGCCAAGTATGCCAAGCACCTTCAGTTTGCAGGTTTTTTAAGTCTCTTGAGTCAAATCTTATGTAGACTGTTTGTTGACAGGTGTTCGACTTGTTTGATGATAAAAAGATTGGTGCTCTTGAGTTTGAAGATTTTGTGAAGTCATTGTCAGTTTTTCATCCAAGCGCTTCGTTCGAGGATAAAATAGATTGTAAGCTACCTACTCCTTTGCCATGCTGGTTGATCATAGCCTGTTGACTTTTTAAAGTCCCCATATACTTGTGTTGATGAAAGTTTGTCCTGCTTTTTGTTGTAATAGTTGGGCCTACATGCTTGCAGTCAAGTAGGTTTTGCCACTAGTTGTCATTGATAGTTCTATTTCTTCTCTGCCTGTGCAAGTGATCGAGTATCATAAGGTTTTATGTATGTGGGAAGTGCGCATAATGTCTGGATATTTAGTCTGGTAGTAAACACAGAGGTCTTGATTATTCTCTTAACATCCATAATTAATTGATAAATGCAGTTTATGGCAGTTATATAAACATTAAATAAAAGTACAATGCATGGTAGAATGTCTCGTCATGTGTATATGCCCTGCTGTGAGTGCTCTGTTTTATTGCACCTTGGATTGAAAATGGCCCCGTCCCATAGTCACAGGGGACAGAGGGGACGGACCCTTGGAACGGGGGGACGCCGTCCCAGGAACACTTTGGGATGGGGACGGACGGACGTCCCCAGCTGGGCGTCCCTCACAAGGGACAGCATTCCGGGGACGGATCCAGGAGGGGACGGTTGTGAGGGATGGCTGCATAGGAACGCCCCAGGTTGATGTTTGGGCAACGGTCACATTTTTTTTTTGGCTGTTTGGGGAGGGCTTTTTGTGGGCCTTTAGCCTTGGCCCATAGGCCTTGAGCCTTTGAGGCTTTGGGCCTTGGCCTCTCTCTTGCCTCCCTTCCTATAAGAAGACACACACACACACACACACACACACTCCCTCTCACACTTCAAGCTTAAGCTTCACACACACACACACACTCTTTCTCTCCCTCAAGCAGCAAGCCTCAAGGGCCAAGGTCTCAAGTTTCAAGCGCTCGCACAAGCAAGCTCTAGCCTCTCAAGACTCATACACTCTCTCCCTCACACACACTCTCTCAAGCTTTACACACACACACAAACACACACAAACACACCCCCACCCACCCTCACACTCAAGTTCTCCCTCAACTTTCATGGAGGCGGTGCACGGCCTTGGGCATGCAAGCTTTGCCCATGTAGGCGAGTGGGTGGCGCCGACAAAGTGATTTTTAAGTGCCGTTCCTACCCCCGTCCCCGTTCCCGTCCCCGTTCCCGTTCCCGTCCCCGTTCCCGTCCCCGTTCCCGTCCCCGTCCCCATCCCCGTCCCCCGTTACCGTCCCCGTCTCCATCTCCGTCCCCCGTTACCATCCCCCGTCCCTTGTGGCTATGCCCCATCCTCCCACTCTTTGCATGCGTGTTAGTGAAGCTTTTATTTCTACAAACATTTTATAATGCTTTGGGAGCCTAGCAAGGACTGGTTTAGACTCAAGGCTTTGTGTCAAGAAAATATCCTGTCACAAGATATGTCTTTTATATTTGCAAAAACATTCAAATTGGACCTATTCTAACATACATACATACATATGCATGCATGCATATGTATATATGGATATGTGTGTGTGTGTGTGTGTGTGTGTGTACACACACACGTGTGCCGGCCACTAGTGTAAGACTGAGCTGAGTGGAGGGGAGAGGATAGTGTGACGTGTGTGTGGAGGAGCTCTGGTTCGCTGCGTTCTAGGGTTCACGACCTGCTGTTTAGCTCGCTTTTCTTCTCTGTGCGCTCGTGTGTGCGTGTGTGTGTGTGTGTGTGTGTGTGTGTGTGCGCACGTGTGTGAGAGAGAGGCCTGCTCGCCTGAGACCCAGTTTCTCTCTTCGACTGCTCGCCTGCGATTCAGTTCACCTATCGCCTGCGACCCAGCTTGCTTATCGCCTGCGACTCCCTTTGCCATCGAAGCTGCGACTCTACTCACGTGCGACCCAGGTCGCCTGTTCGACTGCTCGCAGTTCGCCTATCGCCTGCAACCCAACTCACCTATTGCTTGCGACCTTGTTCGCCTCTTCGCCTGCGACTCCTTTTGCTTCGAAGCTGCAAGTCTACTCGCCTAAATTTCAAAGCCTCCTGTATACAGCATACAGCTTTCAAAAAAAAAAAAAAGAGAGTTGTTTAGCAGTGTTGTACAGACTTTACTCTTGCAATTATGTCTGAGACTGTTGTGACCTATGCTCGCCGGGATAATGCTGCAGACAGTAACAAGAGGCAGCATGCTGCAATTGAATCTATCACCATGATCAAGCAAGATTCGTCGGATGCACAGTTTGTATATGAGGCTTTATGTGAGGACTTTGTAGACAGTCGTGTCAAATGGAAGGACCTGCCTCCTTCTTTCAGCTATAAGATTAAATTGCCGACGATTGTGTCTCCTCTGCGTAGATACTCAGAGAAAGGGATTATTCTCTTCTTTCCAGGTAAAATGCCTTCTGCGCAAGAAGTAGCTCAATGGATTCAGTCCATTCTAGGTGGACCCTTTGTAGATGGAGTTCACTTTGCAGCAAGGGGTTTTTATGATGTATTACTGTCTGATGGTCAATATAAGCAGCAGATGCTTGAATCTTCTCCCCTTATGTTTGGTGTACAGTTGGTACATGTGTTACCTTGGTCCCCGACCAAGGACTATCAGTCCTTGATTAGGCATCGTTGTCCTGTTTGGGTCGAGGTCGTGGATTTTCCAGAATATTTGAGGGAACATTTGCCAGGTATAGCAGCCACTCTGGGCAAAGTGGTTTGTGCACCTCGTCCTATAGGAAACAAAAACAGATTTTGCATCTTGTGGGATACAGACCATGAGCAACCACCAGCAATTGCTGTTGAAGTAGAAAATGTGCGTGGCATGGGTGCACGTTACTTCAAATTAAATTGGGGAGTCTTTGCAGGTGCTTGTTTCACTTGTCATAAGTTTGGGCATATGGCTTCTGAATGTCCTTCTCTGCTGCATCCTCCGCCGTTATCTGCTGTACCTCCCATCTCAGCGAATGAGCAGCCAACTCAAATGAAGGAGATACCAACAAATCAAGCCACTCGAAATACTCAAAAGGAGAAAGAGAAAGGAAAAGCTAAAGTTTTTCCACAAGCTGTTTCTTCTTTGGCAGTGCCTAATCAACCCAAGGATAAAGGAAAAGATAAAATATCTTCGGCTGAATGGAAAACTCCGAAAAAAGCTACTATGGTTCGTCGTGCTCCCGTTCCTTCACGTAATTGGACTGCATCTGCCACTATTACACAGTCTTCCACTTCATCGACTATGCTTTCTAGAATATGGTCAGATGTAGTTCGAGGTGCTTCCTCGAGTATGGATGCCGATGTAAATGCTTTGGATATGTGTGTTGATACGAATATGCATGAGTCTCTCTTGATTCAGGGCGAGGGCTCTCTCCCTGATTCAGTTGTTGTTATGCAGCATTGATTTTGCTGGCTGTTCACTGTATATACCTTTGTACAGATTTGATGTTTGATGCTCCAATAAAATGTCTTTCGTACAATATTAGAGGACTTTGTGATCCAAGTAAATTTAGGTTGTTTTGGCACTATGTACATAAAATGCAGCCTCATCTGGTGTGTGTGCAAGAACACAATCAGCATACCTTAGTGGGTCAATCAAGTCACTTTGCAGGTTATGATATATTTTATGCGGGCACTCAGCATTACTCGGGAGTTTTTATGCTTGTTAAGCATGATCTACAACCAATGTTGGCCTACAATGATTCTGCTGGCAGATGGATGGTCATTCAATGTTTATTGTATGGACAAATTTATGAATTTGCAGCAGTTTATGCACCACAAAGCTCAGCTGACAGGGCAAATATATGGTCACAAATGGTAGCTTATCCCTGGCTCCATAATGCATTCCTTTGTGGAGATTTTAATAATGCTCCATCTCCTGAATTTAACTCCACTGGAAGAACTCATATGCTTGGAGCTGAACGCAGAACATGGAATGATTTGCTCTCTTCTTGCAATATTTTGGACCTATGGCAACATGTATTCCCTCATCTGCAAGGGTTTACTTTTAACCACAATGCTTTTCCACATATCTGGACACGTCTGGATCGCTGGTACTTGTTACATGCTGACCAATATGATGATTTTGTTTGCAAACTATGGATTGATCGTTCCATGTTACTCTCTGATCATTCTCCTTTATGGTTAGGCCTTTATTTCGACATGCCACAAGATCTCTCTATTCTTCAGAAACATAGGCTGTTGCTTTTAAACAACAGTTATCTTGTGCATGCTGATTTCAAGGAAATGGTTTTACAAGCCATTGAGCCCTTGCCCCTTCAAATGCATGAGGACATTGACATTGCTTGGTTTCAATTTGTTCAGCGCATGCAGGCTGTGATCTGTGATTATGGTCGTTATTACATGGCCGACTTGCGGGATCAGATCTTGCAGGCTAAAGAAACATGTCAATCCATGGCTGATCTTGCTCAGTATAGGATTTTAAATACTAATGAACAAGATTCTTTAATGCAGGCTAAGCATTTCCTCATGCTAAATGATCAGAGAAAATTGCAAAAATGGTTGACACGTTCGCGACATCGAGCTATCATAGATAAGGGTTGCTCTTCCAAAGATTTTTTCAAAAATCTACATGCTTCAAGACAAAAGGAATGCATCAGAAGGGTGAAAAAATCTGATGGTCAATGGACTCATTCTTTATCGGAGCTCTCATATATTGCTAGTCAGCATTTTGCAGCTCTTTTTGCTAAACCGCCAACTACTTCGTGCTCGTTATGCTTTATTGCATCATGTTCAGCCCATTATTTCTCCACAGGATGCATTGGAATTAGAATCTGCGTTCACTGATATTGAACTTAAAGATGCTTTACGTTCAATGGGTCGATGGAAATCTCCCGGATGGGATGGATTGACAGTGGAATTTTTCCATGCTTTTTGGCCTCAGTTTGAACAATCATTGCTGTATATGATCAATGAAGCTTGGGCAAATAATGTACTACCATCTTCTTGGAAAGAAGGATTGGTTAAGCTTTTCCCTAAACGGGATCTTTGTGAAGTTTTCTCTGATTGGAGGCCCATTACTCTTATGCCTGTCATCTATAAGCTTCTGACTAAGATGTTGGCAAATGGTATTAAAGGATTTTTACATGATGGTTTGCATCCTGCGCAATATGGTTTTGTGTCTCGGAGGCAAATCAATGATAATTTAGCCAATGCTTATATTGCCATTGAATATGCCAAATACACTAAGCAGGATGTACTCATTTTGCAGGTTGATATTGAGAAAGCTTTTGATTCTGTGCATTGGGACTATATAGCTATGACTATGAGTTCTCTTGGTTTCGGTGCAAAGTGGCAAAATATTGTGTATTGGCTCTATAATGACAGTGATGCTTCTTTGATTTTGAGCTCTTCTCTATCAGATTCTTGGAAATTGGGACGTTGAGTTCGCCAGGGTTGTCCGCTTAGTTCCTTGTTGTTTGCTATTGCCACACATCCTTTTCTTTGCTATTTGGATTTTTTGCAAGCCACTGATGAAATGCATGGCTTACAGCTTCCTGCTGGGCATACTTTCCTGGCTCAGGCTTATGCTGATGATTCTTTTTTTATGCCCAAGAATACGCAACAAGATCTTCAGAGATTAATGAAGGCTTTGGAACTTTTTGGTCTGGCTGCTGGTTTGAAAGTAAACTTCCGTAAGTCTACCTTGCTTGCGCTTAGTGTACAGCAATGGCATCATGTATTGTGGCCCGGTGGAATACCTCCTGCTGGACATATCGTTCGTCATTTGGGTTACCCTTTCGGTTGGCAGCTGTCATCTTCACAAATGATTCAATGGGTTATGCTAAAATTGAATCGCAAAATTGATTATTGGCAGCTTTCCACTTGGCCTCTTCATGTACGTCTCAGGATAGTGCAGGCTATTGTGATGGCTTACATACAGTTCTTTCTTCCATTGATTGTGTGGAGGAAAGCTGATATAGATCGGTTTATGTCTCTGGCAATGGCAATTGTGTGGAAAACTCAACATCGTAAAAAGGGTCTTCGTCTTTTGTCAATGCCAAAGATGTGTTCTCCAAAGATACATGGTGGCTTGAACATATTGAATATTCATTTTCATGTGCTTGCTCGTAAATCCACTTTGCAGTTGGAATTTGTACAACAGCGCCAGCCATGGGCTATTATGTTGGGTCATATGTGTATGTCTATGTCTTCACCTGCTTTTGGAAAGTGGACTGTTACGTATTGGGATGCAATTTTCAGCCATTTCTATGGAAAGATTGTCGGCTGCCCTCTTTCATCTAAGTTAATTTTTGCCTGGAAACAGATTACGCAATATCTTTTTTGGAATCCGAGGCTTAATGCGCAATCTTCTTCGCTTCGCCTTGAGAGTATTCATTGGTCGAAGGTTTTTGATGTACCCCTGGCTCTACGTGAGCCTAGGAAGGCATATTTCCTTTCAAAGAAAGGAGTTTATCTTATTGATGATGTTCTGGATGCTGCTGGCCATGTGCTTTCTTTTGTGGTTGCCGCCAGGAAATTTGGTCTGGGGATGCATTATAGATCAATCTGGCAGCTTATTCGAGAGCTTCTTGCTCCTTTTGAACCAATTGCAGATTTGGATCGTTCTGATCGTTTGGTTGATTGGAGCCTTAAAAGAGAACAACCTGCACGAGGCCCTTTATCAATGGCTAAACTTTCGGTTCATTCGATATATCATTTCTTGTTGCCTGCCTCTTGGGTTCAAGAACATGCAAATCAGATTTGGCATCTTCATAAGAGTCAGGCTTGGTGGAAACAGCGGCTTCATTCTCTTTGGAAATGCAGTCTACCTTTGAAAAGTAAACTTTTTTTATGGAGATGCTTGATTGGAGTCTTGCCAGTCGGCCTTTTCTTGGCTAGGCGACTTTTGGCACCTTCAACTTGTCATAGTTGTGGTGCTTCTCAAGAGACAGTCTTTCATCTTTTATGGAGTTGTCCTCTCACCAGGACTTTATTGGATCGGATTGCTACACGTTTGAGAGCCCGCTTCCGACAGGCACCCTTTGGAAAATACTTTTGGATCTTCGGTCTTCTCCCTTCACCCCTTAGATCCTATAAAGTCTTCTTTGATTGGGTTCGCTATTGGGCTTTATGGACTACGTGGGAGTCTCGCAACAGATTAGTTTTTGCTGGCCTCATTTGGATGCTTACTCATTCTTCCGTTCCTCTCTTCAGCAATCTTTATATGACTGTCTCTCTCTTCATGAGATAGACTCATCTCTGTATGCTCTTTTTACAGATTGTTTTTAGATGTTTAACTATGTTCACACTGAACATAGTGAACACTCTAGTAGTTTCCCTTGTATATGGTCTTTTTGGTGGGTTTTCCTCGTTTTGAGGTTTCCCACCTGTAATTAATGACATGAAGCTTTACAAAAAAAAAAAAGTGTATACACACACACACACACTTTTTTAATTTTTTGGTGAAAGCACTGTTCTGTTTATTAATTAAATGTACAAAGGAGTGTGTCTCACTGCAAGACACACACTACTTAGAAACAGTGAAAAAACACTTCTAACTGATTGTAAGGAAGCTCTCCAAGACCATGGCAATCTTGAAGAGACAGAAGAAGAGATCTCCTGAAGTAAGTGAAACAAGAGAAATTGGCAGGATGAAAGATAAGATGATTCCGGGCCGTGTAGATGGTCCACATAGCCCAACATCTCATCTAAGTAAGAAAGGGTGTATAATCTGGTAATGGTGGTGAAACTGTGGAAAACAGCTAGAAGTCTCGACCGAATCTTTGACCCACACACACACACACACACACACTTTTTTTTTGGTAATATCCAGTGCAGTATATTTATATGCTCATAAATTTACAAGATGGGAAGTCTCCGAAACGGAGAGTATCCCAAATGTCAGAAACATAAAGAGAAAAGCTCTAAACAAGAAGCATCCATATCACCCTCATGGCAGGCATCATATAAGGATTGCCGCAATGAGGCTCGGAAGGATTCATATGACTGGTGATTATGCCGACCCAAGTATGCCAAATTATGCTCACTCCAAATTGTCCAAAGAGCCTACTATCTCACCCAAGAGAGAAATAGTGAGTATTGGGACAAGGACCGCATAAATCTGCCAAAAAGCCAGAAATGTTTCCCAAATCTGTGACTCGGGAAACGGAGCCGAAGAAAATCTGAAATTCTCCTGAGGAGGATCCTGGAACAAGGGCAGTGCCAAAGCAGATAAAGAATAGTCTCTGAGAGAGCCTGACATCTTAGACATGTGGAAGGTGCAATGTGACGTTTAGCAAGTGTGACCCCCACTGACAATGTGCCTGTCAAACATCTCCAAAGAAAAGTCTTTGTTTCAATGGCATTTTACACTTCCACAACATTCGGAGATTCTTCCGCCACCATGAGAGGGGATTCCATATATGCCACAGAGAATTAGCATGTTGATGAATCCATGGGGCAGGCTGAAGAAGCCTGTAGGCTTTGATGGAGGTTAAGGTAGGAAGGGGAATAGGATGAATGCATGTAGTAGATGGCTGCAATTGCCAATCCATAAGCCTGTCTGTGTCAGCCACAGGTGGAATAGGTAAAAAGGGATACAATAAATCAGCAATTTTCTTCCATATGAACCTATGATGCATTCCCAATGCATAGGAAGCAGTGGCCCGAGGAAAGGATAAGACATATCCCCGATCATCTACCACATCATGTATATACCTAATTCCCAATTTCATAAGATTGTATGCCCGAACAGGTTCCTGTAAAGCAAGTGGAATGTCAAAGATGGCACTCCAATGAATACTTTCTTTCCTCATCGAGTTTGTCTCCAAGCAATTATCAAGAGCCCATTTGACCTTAGAGAGAACTTGTTTCCAGTCAAGTATGAGGGCAGTAGAGAAAGGACAACCAGGTATCCTCCCTACAAATCTCCCAATGATCCGTAATCCAATGACCATAAGCACAAGTCCCCATGTTGACACACATGGATGCTAACATACAAGTCCATGGCTGCTGTTGACGGAAGAAAGTATGCAACATTGTAGCCTTCCTTGCAAGTACATGATATCTTATATTGAGGACATTAAGTCCACCATGCATCCTTGGGGAGCACACCATTTCCATCTTCATCAGTCTCAATGCTTTCACAACAGTTTTTGTCTTCCATAACATCTCCATAGCTTGAGACATAAAAGCTGAAATATCCCTGGAGGACCAATGCAGCAAGGGCAAATAGAACTGGACATAGGACATCACAATGGATTGTACTATTCTGAGCCTGACATGAAGAGGCCAAGTAGAAATCTTCCAGTATTCCAGTTTATGTTGAAGTCTTTGGAAAATCCATTTTAACTGCTGTTTTCTGGTGATATGCCATCCTATGGGATATCCCAAATGCCTGACAATATCTCTGGAATGCACCACCTGACCCAGCCAAAGAATAGAATGCCAGTCACATTGTTTCAGGGGGAGTAATTTAGATTTGTCAAAATTGACATGCAATCCCGCTGCCAACCCATATAAAGAAAGAGTGGCCATAAGCATGCGAAGTTCCTGAGGAGAATTCTGTGGCATGAAGAAGGAATCATCAGCATATGCTTGTGCCAAAAAAGATGTAGCCCCTGGGATTTTAAGACCAGTCATCTGTCCTGTGTTTGTAAGATGATCAAGATACATCAAAAGAGGTTGGGTCGCAATGGCATAGAAGAGAGCACTAAGAGGGCAGCCCTGTCTAACTGATCGACCCAATATCCATGACCGAGACAGGTGGCCCCCAAGAATGCACTGAGCAGTAGAGCCAGAATAAAGCCAGTAAACAGCATTTGCCATCTTGGGACCAAAGCCCAACTTTGTCATGATCTGAGAGATGAAATCCCATTGAACATTGTCAAATGCCATAGCAATATCCACCTGCAATATAAGCACATCTTGATGCGAATACTTAGCATATTCAATTGCAGTCAAGGCATTGGATATATTGTCATGGATTTGTCTTCGCGGCACAAACCCATACTGATGAGGATGAAGTCCTGCATGCAGTATCCTGTGAAGCCTATGTACAATCATTTTGGCAATAAGTTTGTAAAGTACAGGCATCAAAGTAATAGGCCTCCAATCTGATATATCATCAAACAGATGTTATTTGGGGACAATGGGGACAAGCTTGACTATGCCATGCTTCCAAGAGTGCGGCAACTGATTTTCTTGCCAGGCCACATTGATCATTCGCAAAAGGATCTCTTTCAAATCATCCCAAAAAGAAATATAAAATTCCACCGTAAGGCCATCCTAGCCAGGGGACTTGTATTTGCTGAGGTGGAACAAGGTAAGAGCATCATCCATTTCAAATATTCCAGAAACATATTGAAGAAATTCAGTCCTGGCATCAGTCACTTGAGTTGATGGGGAACCGGGAGCAGAAAAAAATTTCTAGAAATAATTGTGACATTCGTCTTGGAGATCAGAGAAAGAGTGAGTCCAAGAGCCATGCAGTTTCCTAACCCTCAGACATGAATTTTTATTTCGAGTACCATGCAAGCCCTGGAAAAAGGATTTTGAAGAGCAGCCCTTATCCATGAGGGGCTTCAATCTTGCCCTAATCTGCCATTTGTGCAATTTCCTCTGATCATTAACAGTAAGTTTAAATTGTGCATGTGAAAGGGAATCCTTTTCTGAATCAGAGAGTGGCCTTGACTGAGAAAATTCAGTCAACTGTTGTGCTGTCCTTTTTGCCCATTTAACCTCATTCCTCCATTCTATCATATGCCATTTGCCATACTCCCTAATGACATTCTGCATACGAGAGACGAATCTGTCCCAAGCATAATTCATGTCCTCCTGGGCATGAACTGTCAAAGGATGAATGGCAAATCTGATCATTTACTGAAAGTTGTGATGTTGGAAATAAGCTCGATTAACATGCAATAATCTACTGGAGAAAAATGGCAAATCATCCAGAGGCATGCCAAGCTGCAAATTCATCCACAATGGAGCATGATCTGACAAGCCCAATTAGAAATCTATAAGGAGATGAGGGCTAAAATCTGCAAATTGTTGTGGATAAAACAAATACCATCTGTGAAGCCTTGCCCAATACGTAGTAAGTGCATTATGATGAAAAGTATATCCAAGGACTGACCCTTGGAGAAGTACCCATAAATCTTCAGCCTGCACAGAAAGAAGCATGTCATCCCATTTCTGCCTTTCCAATGATAGCATATGAGATCGTGAAGTGGTATTATCTCTAGGCAGAGGGGAATTATTAAAATCCCCACAGATGAATGCATTGGATCTCCATGGATATCTGCATAAAGAATCTCAGAACGAAGCCCTCATGGCAGAGGTCTGGGAGGCATAGACTGATGCAAACTCAAAAATATCACCATTGACATTGCATTGTATGACTATCCATCTGCCACTTATGTCATTGAAGGCCAACTGAGGCTGCAACTCATGTCTAACCAGTATGCATACACCTGAATAGGTAGCAGTACCAGCATAATATATATCATAGCCGCGCAAAAAACCATGATGTCCAGCCATGGAGTGTTGATTATGCTCTTGCAAACAAACAATATCTGGCTGCATTTTATGTACATAAATCCATAATAGCCTCCACTTTGAGACATTGCAGAGGCTCTGTACATTGTATGTAAAGCACTTAAGTGTTTGAAGCATGAAAAGGTATGTACAGTAGAGTGTGAGGATAAGAACCAGACATCAGAGAGGCTAGGCCTCTGCCTGCATAGGCTGCATGCCTTCATTACCCATGAAAGACATAGCATTTTCCCCTTCTTTTGAATCACATATGGGGATGCCCTTCTTCAGTACGCCCACCCAATTTTGAAGGACAGGAGCAGAGGCTGAAGTAGAAGTTTGTCCTGGTGAGGGAGAAGAAGCATCCCATTGACGAGATTGAAGGGGGCGTTGCTTCAATACAACCACCTTTTTGGGTTGTTTAAAACTGTCCTGATCAATCCCCACAGTTTCCTTCATCTTCTCTTTCTCTTTATCTTTTCCTTTTCCTGCAAGTGCGAGCACCTGATTGACTGATTTTGCATTCTTTGCTCCATTTGTATTTGCTGTCTTGACTTGCAAATTCTCATTCTTTTCCCGTGTCTGGGGTGGCAAGGCATTTGGTGGGGGCTGATGCAGAACCATTGGGCATTCAGAGGCTAGATGCCCAAACTTGTGACAGGCAAAACAAGCACCTGCAAACACACCCCACTTCAATTCAAAATACTTTTTGCCCAATTGCACTCCCTCAACTTCCACTGTAATAGAAGGAGGGGTAGGTATGTCAGTGTCCCAGAGAATGCAGAACTTGTTACGGTTTCCCATGGGGCGTGGAGGACAAATGACCTGTCCCAAGGAAGCAGCCAGGCCAGGCAACTTTTCACGCATATAGTCCGGGAAGTTAGCAACCTCAACCCATACAGGGCAGTGATGCCGTATAAGACTTTGGTAGTCCTTGTTTGGGGACCAGGGCATAGCATGTACCATTCGCCTCCCATAAAACAGGGGAGAGAACTCAAGAAGCCTCTGCTTGCATGAAGCATCTGATAAATGCACCTCATAAAAGCCTCTGGAAGCAAAATACACTCCCTCTACAAAGCATCCTCCAAGGATGGACTTAATCCACTGCGCGACATCGCTGGCCGCGGGGATTCTTCCTGGAAAGAATATTATAACCGCAATTTGAGACAACTTTCTGAGGGGGTTCACCAGGTACGGCAATTTCAATTTGTAGGTGACCTCTGGAATCGGTTTGCCCCATTCCTGTCGTGACTGCTGAAAGTCATCCTTAAGGGTATCAAACACATCCTGAGCTTCCAAAGTAAATGCATCATCTTGTAAAGCCGGCTCTGATAGGCGGCGTTTGGCGTTTAGCATCTGCAGATCTTTCTTTTCGGGCATATGTACAAACATCTAAAGCTGAAGCCATTGATAGAACCACGGAAAGGGAACAATCAGAAGGGCTGTGAAAAGGAACAGGCCGATATTGACAGAAGGAGGCTGTGAGTTTACGAAGGCAAGAAGGAAAGTGGAATAGAAACAGTAAGGCAGAAAAGGTGCAGGAAGGCAGCAGGAAGGCAACAGAAAAGACTGCGAAAGGTCACTATAGAGTTGAGGGAAAAGTAGGGCAGAGAAAGGCTGAATCGCGCAATAGGGGGCACGAGGCAGGACAGTCCCGGCGAGACACACACACACACACGCACGCACGCACGCACGCACGTTGCAGGCAAGTGACGTGCAGAAATAAGAGGCCGGTGCTGCGAAGGCAGTGAAAAACGACCAACAGATGGTGCTGCAGAGGCAGCGAAGGGGCAGGGCGACTGGCACAGCAGACGAAGCAGCAGACGACGGCAGAAGCAGACGACGGCAAAAGCAGTAGACAGCAGGCGGCGCTGCGCAGGCTCCTCCTCGACACGTCTCTCTCTCTCACACACACACACACACACACACACACACACACACACACTTTTTTTGTAAAGCTTCATGTCATTAATTACAGGTGGGAAACCTCAAAACGAGGAAAACCCACTAAAAAGACCATTTACAAGGGAGACTAGTAGAGTGTTCACTATGTTCAGTGTGAACATAGTTAAACATCTAAAAAACAATCTGTAAAAAGAGCATACAGAGATGAGTCAATCTCATGAAGAGAGAGACAGTCATATAAAGATTGCTGAAGAGAGGAACGGAAGAATGAGTAAGCATCCAAATGAGGCCCAGCAAAAACTATCCTATTGCGAGACTGCCAGGTAGTCCATAAAGCCCAATAACGAACCCAATCAAAGAAGACTTTATAGGATCTAAGGGGTGATGGGAGAAGACCGAAGATCCAAAAGTATTTCCCAAAGGGTGCCTGTCGGAAGCGGGCTCTCAAACGTGCAGCAATCTGATCCAAAAAAGTCCTGGTGAGAGGACAACTCCACAAAAGATGAAAGACTGTCTCTTGAGAAGCACCACAACTATGACAAGTTGAAGGTGCCAAAAGTCGCCTAGCCAAGAAAAGCCCGACTGGCAAGACTCCAATCAAGCATCTCCATAAAAAAAGTTTACTTTTCAAAGGCAGACTGCATTTCCAAAGAGAATGAAGCCGCTGTTTCCACCAAGTCTGACTTTTATGAAGATGCCAGATCTGATTCGCATGTTCTTGAACCCAAGAGGCAGGCAACAAGAGATGATATATCGAACGAACCGAAAGTTTAGCCATTGATAAAGGGCCTCGTGCAGGTTGTTCTCTTCTAAGGCTCCAATCAACCAAACGATTAGAACGATCCAAATCTGCAATTGGTTCAAAAGGAGCAAGAAGCTCTCGAATAAGCTGCCAGATTGTTCTATAATGCATTCCCAGACCAAATTTTCTGGCGGCAACCACAAAAGAAAGCACATGGCCACCAGCATCCAAAACATCATCAATAAGATAAACTCCTTTCTTTGAAAGGAAATATGTCTTCCTAGGCTCACGTAGAGCCAAGGGTACATCAAAAGCCTTTGACCAATGAATACTCTCAAGGCGAAGCGAAGAAGATTGCCCATTAAGCCTGGGATTCCAAAAAAGATATTGCGTAACCTGTTTCCAGGCAGAAACCAACTTAGATGAAAGAGGGCAACCGACAATTTTTCCATCGAAATGGCTGAAAATTGCATCCCAATACGTAACAGTCCACTTTCCAAAAGCAGATGAAGACATTGACATACACATATGACCCAACATAATAGCCCATGGCTGGCGCTGTTGTACAAATTCCAATAGCAAAGTGGATTTACGAGCAAGCACATGAAAATGAATATTCAATATGTTCAAGCCACCATGTATCTTTGGAGAACACATTTTTGGCATTGACAAAAGACGAAGACCCTTTTTACGATGTTGAGTTTTCCACACAATTGCCATTGCCAAAGACATAAACCGATCTATATCAGCTTTCCTCCACATAATCAATGGAAGAAAGAACTGTATGTAAGCCATTACAATAGCCTGCACTATCCTGAGACGTACATGAAGAGGCCAAGTGGAAAGCTGCCAATAATCAATTTTGCGATTCAATTTTAGCATAACCCATTGAATCATTTGTGAAGATGACATCTGCCAACCCAAAGGGTAACCCAAATGACGAACGATATGTCCACCAGGAGGTATTCCACCGGGCCACAATACATGATGCCATTGCTGTACATTAAGCGCAAGCAAGGTAGACTTACGGAAGTTTACTTTCAAACCAGCAGCCAGACCAAAAAGTTCCAAAGCCCCACACACACACACACACAGAGCCCGCACACACACACACACACACACTTTTTTTTTTTAATAGTAATATCCAGTGCAGTATATTTATATGCTCATAAATTTACAAGATGGGAAGTCTCCGAAATGGAGTGTATCCCAAATGTCAGAAACATAAAGAGAAAAGCTCTAAGCAAGAAGCATCCATATCACCCTCATGGCAGGCATCATATAAGGATTGCCGCAATGAGGCTCGGAAGGATTCATATGACTGATGATTCTGCCGACCCAAGAATGCCAAATTATGCTCACTCCAAATTGTCCAAAGAGCCCAATATCTCACCCAAGAGAGAAACAGTGAGTATTGGGACAAGGACCGCATAAATCTGCCAAAAAGCCAGAAATGATTCCCAAATCTGTGACTCGGGAAACGGAGCCGAAGAAAATCTGAAATTCTCCCGAGGAGGATCTTGGAACAAGGGCAGTGCCAAAGCATATGAAGAACAGTTTCTGAGGGAGCCTGACATCTTAGACATGTGGAAGGTGCAATGTGGCGTTTAGCAAGTGTGACCCCCACTGACACTGTGCCTGTCAAACATCTCCAAAGAAAAAGTCTTTGTTTCAATGGCATTTTACACTTCTTCCACAACATCCGGAGATTCTTTCTCCACCATAAGAGGGGCTGCCTTATATGCCACAGAGAATTAGCATGTTGGTGAATCCATGGGGGAGGCTGAAGAAGCCTGTATGCTTTTATGGAGGTTAAGGCAGGAAGGGGAATAGGATGTATGCATGTAGTAGATGGCTACAATTGCCAATCCATAAGCCTGTCTGTGTCAGCCACAGGTATCAGCAATTTTCTTCCATATCGACCTATGATGCATTCCCAATGCATAGGAAGCAGTGGCCTGGGGAAAGGATAAGACATATCCCCGATCATCTACCACATCATGTATGTACCTAATTCCCAATTTCATAAGATTGTATGCCCGAACAGGTTCCTGTAACTTAAGTGGAGTGTCAAAGATGGCACTCCAATGAATACTTTCTTTCCTCATCGAGTTTGTCCTCGAGCAATTATCAGGAGCCCATTTGACCTAAGAGAGAACTTGTTTCCAGTCAAGTATGAGGGCAGTAGAGAAAGGACAACCAGGTATCTTCCCTACAAATCTCCCAATAACAACCTCCCAGTGATCTGTAATCCAATGACCATAAGCACAAGTCCTCATGTTGACACACATGGATGCTAACATACAAGTCCATGGCTGCTGTTGACGGAAGAAAGTATGCAACATTGTAGCCTTCCTTGCAAGTACATGATATCTTATATTAAGGACATTAAGTCCACCATGCATCCTTGGGGAGCACACCATTTCCATCTTCATCAGTCTGAATGCTTTCACAGCAGTTTTTGTCTTCCATAATATCTCCATAGCTTGAGACATAAAAGCTGAAATATCCCTGGAGGACCAATGCAGCAAGGGCAAATAGAACTGGACATAGGACATCACAATGGATTGTACTATTCTGAGCCTGACATGAAGAGGCCAAGTAGAAATCTTCCAGTATTCCAGTTTATGTTGAAGTCTTTGGAATATCCATTTTAACTGCTGCTTTCTGGTGATATGCCATCCTATGGGATATCCCAAATGCCTGACAATATCTCTGGAATGGACCACCTGACCCGGCCAAAGAATAGAATGCTAGTCACATTGTTTCAGGGGGAGTAATTTAGATTTGTCAAAATTGACATGCAATCCCGCTGCCAACCCATATAAAGAAAGAGTGGCCATAAGCATGCGAAGTTCCTGAGGAGAATTTTGTGGCATGAAGAAGGAATCATCAGCATATGCTTGTGCCAAAAAAGATGTAGCCCTTGGGATTTTAAGACCAGTCATGTGTCCTGTGTTTGTAAGATGATCAAGATACATCAAAAGAGGATGGGTCGCAATGGCATAGAAGAGAGCACTAAGAGGGCAACCCTGTCTAACTGATCGACCCAATATCCATGACCGAGAAAGATGGCCCCCAAGAATGCACTGAGCAGTAGAGCCAGAATAAAGCCAGTAAACAACATTTGCCATCTTCGGACCAAAGCCCAACTTTGTCATGATCTGAGAGATGAAATCCCATTGAACATTGTCAAATGCCATAGCAATATCCACCTGCAATATAAGCACATCTTGATGCGAATACTTAGCATATTCAATTGCAGTCAAGGCATTGGATATATTGTCATGGATTTGTCTTCGCGGCAAAAACCCATACTGATGAGGATGAAGTCCTGCATGCAGTATCTTGTGAAGCCTATGTACAATCATTTTGGCAATAAGTTTGTAAAGTACAGGCATCAAAGTAATAGGCCTCCAATCTGATATATGATCACACAGATGTTTTTTGGGGACAAGCTTGACTATGCCATGCTTCCAAGAGTGCGGCAACTGATTTTCTTGCCAGGCCACATTGATCATTCGCAAAAGGACCTCTTTCAAATCATCCCAAAAAGAAATATAAAATTCCACCGTAAGGCCATCCTAGCCAGGAGATTTGTATTTGCTAAGGTGGAACAATGCATTATCAAGTTCCGTGTCAGTAAAAGTCCTCTCCAAGGTAAGAGCATCATCCGTTTCAACTATTCCAGAAACATATTGAAGAAATTCAGTCCTGGCATCAGTCACTTGATTTGATGGGGAAACAGGAGCAGAAAACAATTCCTGAGTCCAAGAGCCATCCAGTTTCCTAACCCTTAGACATGCATTTTTATTTCGAGTAGCATGCAAGCCCTGGAAAAAGGATTTTGAAGAGCAGCCCTTATCCATGAGGGGCTTCATTCTTGCCCTAATCTGCCATTTGTGCAATTTCCTCTGATCATTAACAGTAAGTTTAAATTGTGCATGTGAAAGGGAATCCTTTTCTGAATCAGAGAGTGGCCTTGAGTGAGAAAATTCAGTCAACTGTTGTGCTGTCCTTTTTGCCCATTTAACCTCATTCCTCCATTCTGTCATATACCATTTGCCATACTCCTTAATGACATTCTGCATACGAGAGACGTAGCTGTCCCAAGCGTAATTCATGTCCTCCTGGGCATGAACTGTCAAAGGATGAATGGCAAATCTGATCATTTGCTGAAAGTTGTGATGTTGGAAGTAAGCCCGATTAACATGCAATAATCTACTGGAGAGAAATGGCAAATCATCCTGAGGCATGCCAAGCTGCAAATTGATCCACAATGGAGCATGATCTGACAAGCCCAATGAGAAATCTATAAGGAGATGAGCGCTAAAACCTGCAAATTGTTGTGGATAAAACAAATACCATCTGTCAAGTCTTGCCCAATACGTAGTAAGTGCATTATGATGAAAAGTATATCCAGGGACTGACCCTTGGAGAAGTACCCATAAATCTTCAGCCTGCACAGAAAGAAGCATGTCATCCCATTTCTGCCTTTCCAATGATAGCATATGAGATCGTGAAGTGGTATTATCTCTAGGCAGAGGGAATTATTAAAATCCCCACAGATGAATGCATTGGATCTCCATGGATATCTGCATAAAGAGTCCCACAAAGAAGCCCTTATGGCGGAGGTCTGGGAGGCATAGACCGATGCAAACTCAAAAATATCACCATTGACATTGCATTGTATGACTATCCATCTGCCACTACTGTCATTGAAGGCCAACTGAGGCTCCAACTCATGTCTAACCAATATGCATACACCTGAATAGGTAGCAGTACCAGCATAATATATATCATAGCCGTGCAAAAAACCATGATGTCCAGCCATGGAGTGTTGATTATGCTCTTGCAAACAAACAATATCTGGCTGCATTTTATGTACATAAATCCATAAAAGCCTCCAGTGTGAGACATTGCAGAGGCTCTGTACATTGTATGTAAAGCACTTAAGTGTTTGAAGCATGAAAAGGTATGTACAGTAGAGTTTGAGGATAAGAACCAGACATCAGAGAGGCTAGGCCTCTGCCTGCATAGGCTGCATGCCTTCATTACCCATGAAAGACATAGCATTTTCCCCTTCTTCTGAATCACATATGGGGATGCCCTTCTTTAGTACGCCCACCCAATTTTGAAGGACAGGAGCAGAGGCTGAAGTAGAAGTTTGTCCTGGCGAGGGCAAAGAAGCATCCCATTGACGAGATTGAAGGGGGCGTTGCTTCAATACAACCACCTTCTTGGGTTGTTTAAAACCTTCCTGATCAGTCCCCACAGTTTCCTTCATCTTCTCTTTCCCTTTGTCTTTTCGTTTTGCTGCAAGTGCGTGCACCTGATTGACTGATTTTCCATTCTTTGCTTCATTTGTATTTGCTGTCTTGACTTGCAAATTCTCATTCTATTCCCGTGTCTGGGGTGGCAAGGCATTTGGGGGGGGCTGATGCAAAACCATTGGGCATTCAGAGGCTAGATGCCCAAACTTGTGACAGGCAAAACAAGCACCTGCAAACACATCCCACTTCAATTCAAAATACTTTTTACCCAATTGCACTCCCTCAACTTCCACCGCAACAGAAGGAGGGGTAGGTATGTCAGTGTCCTAGAGAATGCAGAACCTGTTTTACGGTTTCCCATGGGGCGTGGAGGACAAATGACCTGTCCCAAGGAAGCAGCAAGGCCAGGCAATTCTTCACGCATATAATCCGGGAAGTTAGCAACCTCAACCCATACAGGGCAGTGATGCCGTATAAGACTTTGATAGTCCTTGTTTGGAGACCAGGGCATAGCATGTACCATTTGCCTCCCATAAAACAGGGGAGAGAACTCAAGAAGCCTCTGCTTGCATGAAGCATCTGATAAATGCACCTCATAAAAGCCTCTGGAAGCGAAATACACTCCCTCTACAAATCATCGTCCAAGGATGGAGTTAATCCACTGCTCGACATCGCTAGTCGCGGGGATTTTTCCTGGAAAGAATATTATAACCGCAGTTTGAGACAACTTTCTGAGGGGGTTTACCAGGGACGGCAACTTCAATTTGTAGGTGACTTCTGGAATCGGTTTGCCCCATTCTTGTCGTGACTGCTGAAAGTCATCCTTAAGGGCATCAAACACATCCTGAGCTTCCAAAGTAAATGCATCATCTTGTAAAGCCGGCTCTGATAGGCGGCGTTTGGCGTTTAGCATCTGCAGATCTTTCTTTTCGGGCATATGTACAAACATCTAAAGTTGAAGCCATTGATAGAACCACGGAAAGGGAACGGTGAGAAGGGCTGTGAAAAGGAAAAGGCCGATATTGACAGAAGGAGGCTGTGAGGTTACGAAGGAAAGTGGAATAAAACAGTACGGCAGAAAAGGTGCAGGAATGGCAGAAAAGACTGCGAAAGGTCACTACAGAGTTGAGGAAAAATCTGGGCAGAGGAAGGCTGAATCGGGCAAAGGGGCATGAGGCAGGAGAATCTCAGCGACACACACACACACACACACACACACACACACACACACACACACACACACACACACACACACACACACACACACACACACATAAACACACAGAGTAGGAGGAGGGAGAGACGAAATTGCAGGCTCACAGACAGGTAAGTCGTAGGCTGGCAGAGTCGAGCAGAGTCGCAGCCGAGGACAGTCACAGGTTTGCAGGCGAGCAGAGTCGCAGGCTCACAGGCGATTAGAGTCGCAAGTTTGCAGGCAAACAGAGTTGCAGGCGGAAAGGGTCGCAGTTTCGCAGGCGAAAGAGGGTCGCAGGGTCGCAGGCGAGCAGGGTCGCAGGTTCGCTCTCTCACACACACAGCACACACACTTTTTTTTTTTGTGGAATCATAAGTATATTAGATTTACAAGATGACTATCCAAAGTAGATAGTCTCAAAGTACATCAACTGAAGATGTCAATATAAGACAAATATACATCATGATCTATTTGGTCAACCTGCATGCAATTGAAGAAAGATTGATGCAGGGAGTACCGAAAGAAAGAAAAAGCAGAAAAAGCCGCATCACCGAAAACTCCATGGTTGCGAACTTTCCATAGTGTCCATAAAGCCCAGTAGCGCACCCATGAAAAGAAAAGAGTGAATTCTGGTCTGGGCAAATGAAGACCAAATAGCCAGAAAAACTTTCCAAATTTCATATTTGGAAATCTAGCCCGCAGAAGCTGGATGATAGGAAGAAAAAACTGACGAGAAGAAGGACAGTTCCAGAAAATATGAATGACTGTCTCCCTGGAAGCAGAGCATCTATGGCAAGTGGATGAGGATATATGTCTGCGTGCCAGAAATTGTCCTGAGGGAATAACAGCCAAAAGAACGCGCCACAAAAAAAGCTGTTGTCGAAGAGGAAGCTTCGAATGCCAAAGAGATCGCAATCGTCTTTTCCACCACAAAGACGACCGATGCATATGCCAGAAGAGATTTGCCCGTTCAGAAACCCAAGGCAATGGCAACAAATGTTTATACAGACCAGCAACTGTAATATCAGATAGCCTCAAGGGATGGCATGAAGAATCAATAGAGGAGATAGTCCAATCCTGTAGGCGATCTCGAATTTCCAACAGTGGAATCGGCAAAAAAGGCTGAAGCATCTGAATTATATCACGCCAAAGATGACGATAGTGAGGTCCCAAGCCATAATGTGCAGCAGCCTGTGAAAAGAAAGAGGGGAGCCATCAAGATGGATGACATCTCCCACAGAGGTAACACCCTTTGAGTGGAGAAAATATGAACGCCGGGGTTCTTGCACCGCCAGGGGAACTGAAAATGCTTTGGACCAATGGATGCTCTCAGCGCGGAGAGAGTTGCCTTGTAAGGAGTCACGACCATTCCATTTTAAATTTGAAAGGACAAGCTTCCAATCAGCAAGTAAGCCAGAAATGAGAGGACAGTCCTTAAATTTGCCAGTAATGTAACCAAGAATAAATTCCCAATGAGTAGGTTGCCAATGGCCAAAAGCCGAAGTCGTCAGATGAAGTAATAAATGACGGATCATCGCTGTCCAAGGCTGAGTGCCTTCCAGAAATTGAAGCATCAGTTTACCTCTGTGGGCAAGAATATGCACCTGTAAATTAAGGATATTCAAGCCTCCATGCATTTTAGGGGTACACAAACGATTTGCCGAAAGCAAACGTACACTCTTTTTCCCCTGCTTCGATCTCCAGAATATCTCCAAGATGGTGGACATAAAGAATTTCAGCTCCCCTTGAGAAAACCTGATGAGAGGAAGGTAGAACTGAATATAAGCAACCAAGATGGATTGGAGAATCCATAAACGAACATGCAAAGGCCATGTTGCAAGTTTCCAGTATTCCAACTTTTTCTTGAGCTTTGCCAAGACCCAATCTGTTTGTTGACGGCGAGTGACTGTCCATCCCAAAGGATATCCCAAATGCCGAATCAAATGAGTGGAGTGAACTATTTCCCCTGGCCATAGCAAATTATGCCACTGTTTTGAATGCAAAGGCAGCAATTTAGATTTCTGAAAATTGATTTGTAGGCCAGCCGCAAGTGCAAACAAAGAAAGAGCCTGCATCAAAGTAGAGAGATCCTGATGTGTATTGCGAGGAAGGAAAAAAGAATCGTCAGCATAAGCTTGAGCAACCAACTGACGTCTATTCTGAATGTCCAATCCATGAAGACTGCCAGTATCAACCAAATGATCCATATAAAGAAGCATGGGATGCGTCGCTATAGCATACAAAAGAGCACTTAAAGGGCATCCCTGCCTAACTGAACGATGCAAAGTCAATGATTCTGAGAGATCTCCTGACAATATACAAGCCGCCTGACTATGAGCATAAAGCCAGTAAATGATATTCTGCATTTTTTCTCCAAATCCCAGAGCACGCATGGTTTCTTGAATGAACCCCCATTTAATAGTATCAAAAGCCTTAGCAATATCCACTTGCAATAATAAGACATCCTGCTGCGTGTATTTGGCATATTCAATGCCGATATAAGCATTTGCAATGTTATCTGTAATGTGCCTGCGAGGAATAAATCCATACTGTGCAGAATGAAGTCCATCATTCAAGTAACCCTTAATGCGATCGACAACCATTTTATTGATAATCTTGTATATCACCGGCATAAGGGTAATTGGTCTCCAGTCTGCCAAAGACTGACATAAGTGTTTTTTAGGCAACAGCTTCACTAATCCTTTTTTCCAGGAAGCTGGCATTTGCCTTGTCTCCCAGGCAATGTTTACCATACGCAGCAAAGGTAATTTGAGGGTGTCCCAATATGCAAGAAAAAATTCAACTGTAAGGCCATCCCATCCTGGAGCTTTCCATTGGCCACAAGACCTGATTGCATCAGACAGTTCTTGTTCAGAGAATTTTGTTTCTAGTTGTTGCGCTTGAGTAGCAGAAAGGATGGGGGATACATGCTGTAATAACTGATGACGTGCATCATACACTTCCATGGTGTGAGAATCATCCTCATCAAATTGAGAGGAGAAATGGGCAACACAAGTCGCAGCCAATTGTGCTCGGGTGGAGGTCCATGTGTCATCTGAAATTAAAGTATCAGTGCTTTGAATGCATCATGCTCCAAGTAACTATTATTGATGATAAGCAACCTTCGAAGTGGCAATCTGTCATCGGGCATGTTATGCAGATGAACTCTGAGCCATAAGGGTACATGATCTGAATATGTAAATGTATAATCTAGCCACAATTTGGTTGTGAGAGTATCATAATGAAACGGATCAAGCTGATACCATCGATCCAATCGAGCTTTATAAGTGGATTGAGCATTATGTTGGAAGGTATACCCAGGCATCAGAGGCTGAGATTCTTTCCAAATATCAATCAGATTAAGCGTTGCTACAAAATCTGCCCACGAAGACCTCTCAGTAGCAAGCATATGTGTACGACCGGATGTATTATCACCAGGTTGAGGGGCATTATTGAAATCTCCACATATGAATGCTTTCTGTCTCCAAGGGTACAATTTCATTTGTTGCCATATCTGTCCTCTAGCCTGAGAGGATTGAGGTGCATATATCGATGCAAATTCAAAGATTTCACCTTGAATAAAGCACTGCATAACCATCCATCTGCCTTGGAAGTCATTAAATGCCATGACTGGCTGCAAATGATGTTTCACAAGAAAAAGTACACCCGAAAAGGCATGGTGGCCTGCATAAAAAATATCATAACCAGCATAATGGCCTTGCTGTCCAGCATAGTGATGTTGATTGTGTTCCTGAAGAGCAACGATATCTGGCTGCATATGCTTCAAATATGCCCAAACCATCTTCCACTTTTTAGGGTCACACAAACCCTGTACATTGAGAGTCAAAACTGTGATATATGACATCATATTTATAGTGTATGTACAGCATGAACAAAAAAAGTAGCTCAAGCTTGCATTTCCTCCACAGGGTCTGCACCTCGATCAGGAGGAGGAATATTTATGAGACGGGTGGCTAGCAAGCTAGCAGCCTCTTCTTCGGGAAACAGAGTACGACCTGCAGTTACAGTAGCCCAGGTGATGCCAATTCCAGAATTTTCTTCCGGGGTATGTCCACTGGAGGAGGCTCCATTCCAAGTTCTAGAAGGTAAAGGACGCCTGGGGATAATTGTCCTGCGTGGTGGCTGAGAGGTTTCTTGAAGTATCTTTTCTTTTCCTTTTGGTGAAGAAGTAGAGGGATTAGCCACAGCTACATTCATATCAGAAGAGACTGGCACTTTGCCTTTTTCTTGAGGCATAACAGGAGTCTTCATACTTTTGTTTTTAATCCCTGAAGGACCAGGAGTGTCCTTATTTTGCATTGGGATGGGCAAGGCATCAGGCGGCATCTTATGGAGGACCAGAGGGCATTGAGATGCCATATGTCCAAACTTTTTGCACTCAAAGCATGCACCTGCAAAAAGACCCCATTTGAGTCTGAAAAATGCACTCCCCATGGAAACGTTATTTATGGTAACAGCATAAGATTCCGGAGTGGGCTGATCTGTGTCCCATAAAATACAGAATCGATTTGAGTTGCCATTTGGTCTAGGAGGGCATACAACCTTTCCTAGAGATGCTGCAATTTTAGGTAACAAGGAGGCCAAACATTGGGGGAAGTCCACCACTTCTACCTACCCAAACAGGACAGCGATGCTTAATCAAAGCCTGATAGCCTCTGGTGGGGGACCATGGCAATACATGAACCATCTGTTGTCCATAGAAGAGAGGGGAGTGCTCTAAAAGCGTTTGTTTATGGTGCTCATCCACCATAATGACCTCAAAGAAACCTCTTGCCACATAGTGGACTTTGCGAACAAAACAACCACCCAATGTCCGTGTTAACCAATTCCCGACATCAGCAGCAACGGGCATCCTGCCTGGAAAAAAGATAATCACAGCATGCTTCGCATATTCTCAAATGGGATCTATGATTTCATCCACATCCACTGCAAGCCCCACCATAGGAACAGGATCTTTCCAATTCTTGCGTCACACACCACACACACACACACACACACACACATTTATACATGTATATATATGTGTGCGTGTGCGTGTGCATGTGTATGTATACATACATATACATGTATATATATATGTGTGTGTATACATACATACATACATACGTGTGTGTGTGCGTGTGCGTGTGCGTGTGTATGTATGTATGTATGGTTCCTCTTTATTGTCAGTCAACATTACCTTACTTGGCTCCGTCACTTGGTAAAGTGGTATGTCCACCCTGCTCATATGGCAATGTCCATAAATTCTGCAATTTACTGGACACGGATAGACCTACTCCGGAATGTGTGGCTTTGGATCATAAGGAAGGGATGCCTACCCAAGAAGTTTTTCTCCACCTTAAATGGGGCAAGTTTGCTGGTTTGTGTTTTGCATGTGGTAAATTTGGATATATGCAATCTGAGTGTCCTTAAGTTCTATACCAAACTCCTAAAGCAGCTATGCCTTCGCAGTCACTTCAATCCGCTGCCAATGCACAATAGAACAAGGGGAAAAATTTGGTGCAACAACAGAATGCTTTGACAAATAAGGGTATAAAGGCAAAGTAACAACTGCTCCTGTGCTTGAAAAAGACAAAGAAAAGCAAGATTTGAGATCTTGGTAGACACCTGAAAAACGGTGAAACCAAGAACTGTGGTAGCCTGAAATTGGACAAAGGGGTCTAATGTTGCTAGTACATCGTCGTCTTCTTCTCGTTTCATGCATGATGTCTCGGGAGTGGGTAAAATGTGGAATGTGGTTATGAATGGTCACTCTCTTCAAGAGGAGACATGTAATTTTTGAGCCTATTATGGCAAATTCACATGAACTTTCTAACAATGATGTTTCCCAGCTTCCAGATAGTGTAGGGCATGCAGGAAATTGGGCATTGAATTGTGATATGTAGATGGATTCTTGATGCCCCTATATCACAACCCTCTTATTGTAAATATGTATATACCTCTCAAATGCTTTACCTATAACATCCAAGGCCTCTGTAGGTTAGACAAATGGAGGCTTTTATGGGATTACATAAATAAAAATCAGCCTCATATGGTTTGTTTTACAAGAACACAACCAGCATGCTTTTGTTGGCAGGGAAGGTTCTTTTGTAGGGTATCACATCTCTTATGCTCGCACTCGTCACTTCTTAGGAGTTGTCATGTTGATTTGCCATGAACTTCAGCCATGTGTCACATATAATGATCCGTTAGAAAGATGGATAGTTCTTCAATGCCATGTCAATGGAGAGATTTTTGAATTTGGTGGGGTATATGCATCACAAACTTCTTCGATGAGAACTCAAATGTGGGAAAATTTGAATGCGTATCCTTGGCTTTCAAATGTGTTTCTGTGTGGAGACTTTAATAGCTCTCCCAAATATGATGATAACAGTAACCACAAATCGCATATGTTTTTCTTTGAAATACGTGAATGGCATGCTACACTTCGATATATGGGAGGATGTGATTTGTGGAAAACTTGATGCCTGCCATGCAAGGGTACTATTTTCATCACAATGCTATTACTGACTATTGGGCTCGTTTGGACAGTTGGTACATGTTGAATGCAAATCAATATGATACTTTCACTTGCAAAACGTCTATAGACCACTCGATGTGTCTTTCAGATCATTATCCATTGTGGATGATGATGTACTTTGGTATGTCGACAATGGATGTACCACTCCCACAAAAGAGGCTACTTTTGATCAACAATAGCTATTTAAAACATCGACTTTTTGTTGATTTGGTGGCTCATGCAATGCAGCCTTCTAAGATGGATATGTTTGTTGACGTCCACATGGCTTGGCGCATATTTGCCACTCCCATGCAAGCTGTTATTTTGGATTATGGTAAATGGTTTTTGGAAGAAGAAAGACATAAAGTGAAGGATGCAAAACTAGTGACTCAACAACTCATTGAATGTAGTTATCAAAGAAGTGTTGATGATTAAGAGCAAGAGGCATTGATGCAAGCAATCATTTGTCTTAAGAAAAATGATGAAAGAAAGCTACAAAAGTGGCAGATTAGGTCCAGACAAAAACCTTTGAAAGACAGAGGTTGCTCGTCCAAAGGATTTTTCAAGGGCTTACATGTTTCCAAGACTTTACAATGCATTCATAGAGTCAAGAATTAGGTGGATTGTTGGATTGACAACATGCAACAATTAGAAAGGGAAGTTTATGGCTACTTCAATAACCTTTTTACTACCCCCAATGAATCAACTCGAAGAATTATGGATGCACGGCATGAGTTGCTTCGCAATGTGACTGCAGGCATTTGATTTGGAGGTTGAATTCACCATGGATGAATTACAACATGCATTGCACAATTTAGACAAATGGAAGTCCTCAGGCTGGGGATGGCCTCATAGTAGAATTTTTCTACCTTTTTGGGATATGTTGAAATCTGAGTTGCTTTTCATGATCAATTGTTGTTGGCATTTTGGCAGACTCCCTTCTTCTTGGAAAGAGGGATTGTTTCGTTTACTTTCCAAAAAACATCTTTGTGAAAAGTTATTAGATTGGAGACCAATAACTCTTATGCCTGTGGTTTACAAAGTGGTTGCAAAAATGTTGGTTGACCGTTTGAAGCATATTTTATATGAGGGCTTACACCCTGCACAAAATGGATTTGTGCCTAGAAGGCAAATAATGCATAACATTGCTAATGCTTACAGCATTAAATATGTCAAATATACATAGGAGGATGTACTCATAATGGTGATTGACATAGAAAAAGCATTTGATATAGTGCAATGGCAGTTTATTGCCAATGTCATGCAAAATATGGGCCTTGGATCTAAGATGAGAAATATTGTTTACTGGCTCTATGAAGGAGGAACTGCTCGATGTATATTACACATTAGTGTGACAAGGTTGCCCTCTCAGTGCATTGCTTTATGAAATAGCCACTCATCCCATGCTCTTATTATTGGACAAACTACTTATAGAGAACAAGCTACATGGCATACAATTTTCAGATGTAAATCACTTTATTAGCCAAGCTCTTTTCTTTCCAAGGAACCCAAGATGATGTTAAAATAATTATGGGTTTGGTCTTGCGGGCAGGCTTGATAATCAATTTTGCTAAGTCCAAGCTTCTTCCGCGTAAGCATTGTGATTGGCACTCTATCTTTGGCCAGGCCAGATAATTTCGCCAGATCAAATAGTCAAACATCTTGGGTATCCTTTGGACTCGAATGTCTCAACGACAATGGGTGTTGGAGAAGCTCAATTTCAAATTTCAATATTGGAAATTATCTACCTGGCCGTTGCATGTTAGATTGAGAATTGTGCAATCCATTATAATCGCTTACATTCAATTTCACTTGCCTCTTGTTCCCTAGTCTTTTGCCGATTTGGATAGTTTCATGTCTGCAGCCTTAGCATGTTTGTGGCGTACCAAGGTAGACAGAAAACCCATTAGGCTACTTAAAAAGCATTTGGTCTGTACTCCAAGAATGCATGGTGGCCTCAATATACTAAATTTACACTCTCATGCTATTGCAAGGAAAGCTTCTCTTCTTTTGAGTTTCTTGGAGCAAAAACAAACCTGGACTTTAATGTTATCAAGACTTCTTGTTGCAGCAATGAAAACTTCAACTTTTGGGCACTGGATGATTACTCATGGTGAGGTTATATTTGAATGCTTACTGGGGCACATTCCTGGATGCGCGTTCTCCACAAAACCGATCCAAGACTGGCAAACTCTCATGGCTCAAATAAAATGGTATGGTAGACTGCTTGATCAAGGCAATTCGCTTCACAGAGAGAACATTCATTGGAGTCGTGCATTTCAGCAGCCTATTGCTCTGTTACAGCTGAGAAAGGCCTATTACCTTTCTGTCAAAGCAATCAGATATGTTGCGGATGTATTGAATAATAGTGGCTATGTTCTTTCTTTTCCACAAACTATGGTCCTTTACAATCTGGGTTTACATCATAGACCGATATGGCGAATCATAGCTTCTTTATTGCATGATCTTGTAACTCCTCTACAATTGAGTCATACCCTGGATGATTGGATTTTGGTCAGTCAAAATGCATGCTGTCGCTCACTGCCCCTTCGCAATTTGGCTGCAGCCAATGCATACAAATTGCTTCTTCCTCCTCCTTGGATACAGCCTTATGGAAACTCATTATAGCACATTAACAAGCCTTCTAGGTGGTGGAGGGTGGCTCTCGTGAAGATCTTGAAGAGTAATACCCCTCAAATAGAAAGTCTTCTTCTGGAGATGCCTCGTTGGTGCCTTACTGGTTGGCAGTTTTTTGGCTGAAAGATGCATTGCTCCAACATCTTGTAGAAGATGTTCACATCCACGTGAGACAGTGTATCATCTTCTATGGTCTTGCCCCCATTCCCGTGCACTTCTGGACAGATTGTCAATACATCTTCGTTTGAGATTTGAGGGCAGAACTTTTGGAAAATTCTTTTGGTTATTTGGCACCATTTCCGCGGGTTTGCCAGAATTTGATACTTTCATTGCATGGACCAGATTTTGGGCCCTATGGTCCATCTATCATGCAAGAAATCAACTGATCTTTGCCACACAAGATATTCCCTGTTTTGCTTTCTTGAGGAGATCTCTTCTTTTATCTCTTTGGGATTCTTTTGACCTTGCAGATCTTCCCTTGCATTAGCTACAAGTGTTCTTTGACTGCTTTTGAACTTTAGCTGCCTCGTACTTGGGCAACTGGGTTTGTAACTTCCCTTATGTTTCTTGTAGTTTGATTGTGGGTTTTCCTCTCCACTTGGAGGTTTCCCGCTTGTAATATATGCATGCATGTATGTATGTATGTCCATCTTGCGTGGCTTGATTTGACACTTCCATGATCTGGATGAGATACTGGGCACTATGGACTATTTGGAAGGCTAGGAACTATATTATGTTTCGATAGCCTTCTCTAGATGCTTATGCTTTCTTTTGTGCCAATCTTCACTAGTCCCTACACGATTGTCGACAGTTGGAGGCTATTGATACCCGATAGTTTGATTGGTAAAAGAACACTGGTTTTATGTATGTATGTATGTATGTGTAGGTATGGATGTATGTATACTTGTTAGAAGTATTGAATGGTTGGAATGCCACATTTTAGAATTCTCCTTTACGAAGGGTTTAGACCCAGCAAAGGAGGGGAAGAAGAAGCAAATTGGAGATGAATGGTGGAAGTTCTTGTTTATGACAGAAGAAACAGCCAATCTGAGAGGTGAATAACTCCCCCTACTTGAGTCACCACACCCCCCCTCCTGGGCGCCCACCCGCTGCTCTGCCCTCTCCCCTTCTCTTCTTTGCAGCACACAGCCTCTTCCTCTCCCCCCCCCACACGCCAACCCAATCCACCCAAAAGAAAAAGGAAAAAAAAGAGAAACATAGTCCTTGCCTTTATAGTGAACAGGCAACGGTAGTTGAGGTTTGTTGAGCAGGACTGAAAAGTCACTAACTGGCGTTCCTGCCATCAAAGTGGTGGGCACCATGTCCCTGAGGTAATGGTTCCTTTGGTGAATGATGCATTTACTTCAAGATATTCCCGCGGACCAGGAATCTCACGGGTCAGGAACATTTCTGCGAATCATACAGACCCGGTGGTCACTCCCTTCGCCCGCTTGAGGATTTGACGACCCCCACCCTCCCCCCCCCCCAGTATAAGATTCTTCAGGGAGGAGTTTTTGGATCAGGTGGAGGCGATCATATGTCTTTCTCCAATCTTGGCGCTTTCCACAGAGTGAGCTGGTGTGTTATGTACCTAAGGGTAACCCGAGGGTTAAATTGGTAACCAGGGGGTAGGTTGGCTAGTCTGTAGGTCAGGGGCCCAAAAGAGTAAGTGACTCATAAGTTAATAAGTGCCAAGGCTTGTAAGTTGATAAAGTGACTCATAAGTTAATAATCCCAAAAGTAAAGCTTTTTTTGGAAAAAGCTATATAACTGAGGGTTATGTGATGACTGGATTGTTCTACTGAATTGTCAGGTCACAAGATGGACTGTAGTCTGCGCCTAGACCATGGAAGCAATCCACTCCCAATTGTCCATCCGTGATGCAGACGGTCCACGGCGGGGTAAATTTTGGGGTGATATGGGATGCTAGGGCATATTGGTGTGGGCAGTGATGGAGTGAACCTTGGCTCCTATGCTCGGGGGAGATCCTACGTGGTACAGGATGCATGGTTGGGTGGTGAGCTAGCCTGTGGAACCCTAATTTTGGATTCATCTTGTGCTTGATTTGTGTTTAGGTGATCTTGGAAGGATTCTGTCTTCGTGAGAATCCCAAGATTCTGTCGTGTGAATCCCTGACAATTGGTATCAGAGCTACCCTAAACCAAGGGAGGACAACAAGGGGATGCATGGAGCGAGATTTCTGTAAGCTATCCAATCTGCTTTTCTAGGGTTTCACATGTAACATGTATTTTCATGAATCTCCCCTAGGGTTTGATGCACTCTCAGATTTGAAGGTATGTGTGTACTTGCTTTTGCTTTTTTGGAAGTTGCCTAAACGAGAGAGGGCTCATGTGTGTAGAGAAGGGTAGAAAAGAAGTTTGGCGGATGCATGTGTTTGAGACATGTGTACGCTTCTGTCCATGCGTGTGAGATGTGTAGGCAGATGCTTTTTCATGATGATGTGTCCATGTCTTGGTCCTGCCAGTACCTAGGGCCATGTGCGTGTGCTTTCTCCCTTTGAAGGCTGTACACAGCAGTTTATGAGTCGCCTATGTCTGAGGTGTATGTGCGGGTGCTTCAGAGTGGGATGTACAGCCAAGAGTGCTGGTTGTATAGCGGCAGAACATGGGCACAGGCGACTGGACAAAATGCGCCTGTTGAGCAGATCATACAGATCAGGCACTGTAGGACAGGTATAGACCTGTGACATAGTCACAAGGGACGGGGGACGGTGACGGGGGATGGAGACGGGAACGGGACGGGGGACGGTCGTATGTAGGGAACGGGGACGGGGGTAGGAACGGCACTTAAAAATCACTTTCTCGGCACCACCCACTCGCCTACACGGGCAAAGCTTGCATGTCCAAGGCCGTGCACCGCCTCCATGAAAGTTGAGGGAGAACTTGAGTGTGAGGGTGGGTGGGGGTGTGTGTTTGTGTGTTTGTGTGTGTGTGAAGCTTGAGAGAGTGTGTGTGTGAGTCTTGAGAGGCTAGAGCTTGCTTGTGTGAGAGCTTGAAACTTGAGACCTTGGCCCCCTTGAGGCTTGCTGCTTGAGGGAGAGAGAGAGAGAGTGTGTGTGTGTGTGAAGCTTAAGCTTGAAGTGTGAAAGGCAGTGTGTGTGTGTGTCGTTCTATAGGGAGGGAGGCAAGAGAGAGGCCAAGGCCCAAAGCCTCAAAGGCTCAAGGCCTATGGGCCAAGGCTAAAGGCCCACGAAAAGCCCTCCCCAAACAGCCAAAAAAAATGTGACCGTTGTGGCCCATAGTCACAAGGGACGGGGGACGGGGACGGGGACGGGACGGGACGGGGGACGGCCATATGTAGGGAACGGGGACGGGGGTAGGAACGGCACTTAAAAATTACTTTGTCAGTACCACCCACTCGCCTATACGGGCAAAGCTTGCATGTCCATGGCTGTGCACCACCTCCATGAGGGGATGGGGTGTGATTGACCTCATCCCACCATGTCCATCCCGTCGTCCTTCTACGGGTAGTTGGAACTTGAAGAGCCACTACCACGAGGAGGATGCCATGGATGATGGATGCCTCCTTGTCACTTGATATATATATATATATATAGAGAGAGAGAGAGAGAGAGAGAGAGAGAGGGAGAGAGAGAGTGAGTGAGGCTTGAGCCTTGAAAGTTGAGGGAGAACTTGAGTGTGAGGATGGGTGTGTGTGTGTGTGAAGCTTGAGAGAGAGTGTGTGTCTTGAGAGGCTATAGCTTGCTTGTGTGAGAGCTTGAAACTTGAGACCTTGGTCCTTGAGGCTTGCCGCTTGAGGGGGAGAGAGAGTGTGTGTGTGTGTGAAGCTAAAGCTTGAAGTGTGAGAGGGAGTGTGTGTGTGTGTCTTCTTATAGGGAGGGAGGCAAGAGAGATGCCAAGGCCCAAAGCCTCAAAGGCTCAAGGCCTATGGGCCAAGGCTAAAGGCCCATGAAAAGCCCCTCCCAAACGGCCAAAAAAAGGTAAAAAATGTGACCATTGCCCAAACAGTAACCCTTGCAGGCGTTCCCATGCAACCGTCCCCCACAACCGTCCCCTCCTGGATCCGTCCCTGGAATGCCGTCCCTTGTGAGGGATGCCCAGGTGGGGACGTCCATCCGTCCCCGTCCCAGTGTTCCCTGGACGGCTTCCCCCCGTTCCAAGGGTCCGTCCCCTCCGTCCCCTGTGACTATGCCGCTGCCCAAACATCAACTTGGGGCGTTCCTTTGCAGCCGTCCCTCACAACCGTCCCCTCTTGGATCCGTCCCCGGAACGCTGTCCCTTGTGAGGGACGCCCAGCTGGGGACGTCCGTCCGTCCCCGTCCCAAAGTGTTCCCGGACGGCGTCCCCCTGTTTCAAGGGTCCGTCCCCTCCGTCCCCTATGACTATGACCTGGGAGCTGCCGTACAGGTGTTGCTGCTGGGTGTTCAGAGGTTGGTTACAGCTGGTCACACACACAGAGGCTGGGCGCACATAAAGGCAGATTTTAGAGGTCAGGTACAGATCGTGGCAGCCTCGCACATGTGACATGAGGAACTAGGCAGCACGACCCGCATGCATGAACGGTATGTGAACACGTGTGGTTGTTAGAAAAACCGTGTCAAAAGCATGTTTATTAAGATACATATAGATATGCTTAATGAAAAGCATGGGTATGTAAAAGGATGTAAAAAAAAAAACAAATCATGATTGCTGGCTTCGGTTTTGGGCCTTTACCCTCCTTTCCTAGTCTTCAATTTTCCCTTTTTTCACTCAGATTAGCATCATGGCTAATCTTTCGCCCCCGACTGGGCAAACCATTAATTTTACAGAAGCCAAGCTTGGGACTCTCTTTGCCGAGATTGAAAAAGACGCCAAAACAATGCTCATTGCAAAAATCTTTGGGTCACATCCATCGTGTCTCTTGGCCCGTGATTAGGTGCTTGCAGCCTTGCCCTTTGGCTTTGCACTGCACTTAAAGGATGTGAGGTTGCTTGGGAGAGGTTTCTTCCAATTGGACTTCAATGCTGAGGAAACAGCCTCAGAGGTGCTGAAGGGCAGCCCATTTCCATTGGGCCCGAGAAAGATGTTTTCTTTTCCCCAAGAAAAGATCCTTCCATTAATTGATTGTTGTGTGATTGTTTCAGACTTTCATATGTGTTCTCTTTGTAATGCCTTGTTACTAGATAAGGCTCCATCATTCCCATCTTACCCCTCTTTAGGTCTAGGGGGTTTCTCTTGGTGAGTTTATGTAGGCTGTCATTTGTTGCTTGAGTTCTTATATCATGCCCAAGTTCCAACATGAGAGTATGGGTGTTGGTGCCATTGTCTCTGTGAAAGCAAACCTTGGTCTCTAATTGGTTCGCAAAGATTATGCTTTGGTGAGCCCTTGGGCCATGCTCATACCAAAGCCTTCGAATCTGAAGCGAAGAACATGCCTTGTTCTTGCTATAGTGGAGTATGTGGTACAGCCTGGAGGCCAACTCATTATGACTATTGAAAGTTTTCTCGAGCATCTCCACCTTCTGTCCGAAGGGGGGTTTGATGGGATTCAAGTCTTGTGTGTGTGTGTGTGTGAACCCCTACTTGTGTATCCCTATATGTGTGTGTATGAACATCCCCTACAAGGGTTATTGTACTAGTAGTGTGTGAACACACTGTTATGAATGGAGAATATAAGTATGCCTTGTTGCATACACTTGTAAGCGTGATATTTGTATGGGTCAAAAGATAAGGTTGCAAGCCTACAAAGCCATTGTACTTGGTGAGTGACCATGACTTCCATCACATCAATAGAATCTATCATTTAGTTGTGCAATACTCTCTCTCTTTGAGGGATGGAGGCATATGGAGAGACCATTGATTATGATGATTGCCCACATGCTTCGGAGCAAATCATCGGTACCACATGAGATTGTTCGGGCTGAGTTGGGTGCTGCACCAGTAGAGTGACCGAGGCCCTATTCCAGACAGTTACCTTTTTACAGTGGCTATGGTTACCTTTTTACAGTGGCTATGGGAGCTCCCTCAGCAGAGGTACTCCTGATTGGCATTGACCTGATCCATACAGTTGGCAGAGGATGGAGATACTCATTGCCGTTATGCCCAGATGAGATCATGGTTTGACCTACATGGTTTGCGGATAGAGGCACTCCCACCCTTTGAGTACAGCTCAGAGTAGAACCGTGTGTTTAGAATGGATATCGTCGTCAGAGTGGACTCAGAGAGGACATGGACTAGTCCCCTTGAGCCCTTAGGCATGAAAATGGTTCATTACAAGAGCCATTTTTTGCACCTCACCAGATGGTTTTATCACCCCCCCCGACATACATGGATGTACACCTATCACATGGGATACATTGTGCCATTGGACAGATCCGGACCTCATCACACCAGCTGCGGATTGAGACAGGGCGATATGTGCATCAGATCTCGGATGACCGCATTTGTCAGCTATGCTACCAAGAGGCAGAGATAGAGGAGCACTACATTTGTTATTTACTGATGTACAGTCTATTATGAGATCTGAGGGAGATATCACTACCTCTTCCGAGAGGGTTTTGGGCCGTTATGCAGGGTCATGGAGTTTGAGGATCAAAGATGCCTAGGATTGTTCATACTTGAGCTCAGGAGACACAGAGAGACCCTCTTGGCAGACAGGAGACCGAGCCATGATGTACTTAGACAGAGCATCCTGACAGATTTCTTCAGCACCAGCACGAGCAACCCAGCCCACACACCTCTTGATACCTCCTCCATCGGGCCATCGGGACACCAGCCACGCTCCCAGGGAGTCACCATTGATAGAGCAGTCATCTTATGTCGTGCTCGTCGGCCACGCCCACCAGGATCCCGACCACGTCATCCTCACCATCACCAGATCAAAGCCATTATTGCTCGGCATCGGAGGTGCCTACCTCGCTCTACGACCTCTCCATTCTAGACAGCCCCATGGCGGGAATCTGAGGAGAGGACAACACTTCAATTCATCAACATACATGGATCTACTTGATATATATTTTCCAGTATTTTCTACTCGGTATCATCTAGGAGTCTTACTTATAGTTCTGATAACTGTAAGATAGTCAGTTTATTGTACTTTTCAATTTCATTTGGTTGTTCTCTTTGACGAGACACCAACTTCAGATGTACTCTCAGTTTTGGTCTCGTAGGCCATTATGGCCTCTTAGAGACGTTAATATATCATTTCACTCCACATTTTCCTCTTGATGATTGGAGGAACATCATTGTACTACTTGTTTGTCTCATAGGCCAATTTTGGCCTTTTGCAGACGTTAATATATCTTTCTTTCTTTCTTTCTTTCTCTCTACCTCTACACACGAAATGGATATCTTCCATCCATGTTGATAAAGCTTAGAAGGCACGTGTAAACCCTAATACCAATATTGCCCACTATACATGGGAGAGTATGTACTATTTAGGTCTTGTACACCCCCTCCCTCCCTCCCTCCCACTCCCTCCCTCTTTTTTTTTGTGAAACCACTGTCTCATTAGAAGATTCAATGTACATTCATGGCCATCCCAGAGTGGGGAAGCTACTACTTAGTTCAGAAACAATGGGAAAACACTTCTAGTTGCCGAAAGGGAAAGTCTCTGAGTTAATGAGAATCTTGGAGGGATTGTAAAAGAGCTCTTTGGAAGTAAGAAAAGATTTGAAACGAATCTCGAAAGATGAGTTGCTGATTCCGACATGATAGGTAGTCCACAATGCTGAGAATCTAGTGTAGTCAAGGAAGTTTGTATAAGCTGGTAGTGGAGGACAAAGACAACCAAAAAGCCAAAATATTCGCTCGAAATGCCTCCCAAGAAAACGAGCATGGACGTGTCCACACAAGTCATCAAGAAAATCCAAAGAGTGCAAGCAATACCAAAGAAGGTGAGGCACTGTCTCTCTAGGATGGGAGCACCGCCTACAAGATAGAGTTGCAATATGCCTCCGTGCCAAAAGAGTTCCCACAGGGAATTCCCCAGCCACACATCTCCATAGAAACAATTGTTGCTTGAGGGGAAATCTGCTCTTCCAAATTCTTTTCAATGGAGCTTTCCACCAAGCAAGAGATTTCGACATATGCCAAAGGCGATTTGCATGGTTCTCAATCCATGGATGCGGTAAGAGCAACCTATAAGCCTTGGCCGTAGACAATTGGTAAAAGGGCATAGGAGTATATCCTAGAAGGTGCCTATCAAAACGCCAATCTTGGAGTCTCCTTGCTTCCTCAAGCATTGGGACTGGCTGAAGAGGTTGCATCATTTCCAAAATGCCTCTAGTGATGCATCCCCAAATTACATTGCCTAATGGCTTGTGGAAAAGTGAAAATATAACCATTTTCCTCCACAATGTCACATATGTGACGAATCCCCAATGTTGACAGATTGTAGGCCTTTCTTGGTTGAGACAAAGTAAGTGGTCGATCAAATATCTTCCTCCAATGAATACTCTGTAGCAATATTGAGTTAACCCCGATTTGGAGGTCTACCAGACCATTGTAGATGACATAGGATAGCTTGCCAATCTTGAATAAGAGCAATCGCATATGGAGAGCACGGAATACGGCCAATGAAACAACCAAAGACTATATCATCATAATTGATAATCCAATGCCCATATGCATATGTACGCATGTTAATGCACATAGGTCCCAACATACGTGCCCATGGCTTCACCTATGGCTTCACCTGCTTTATAAAATTAGGTAAAAGAGTGGCCTTGCCAGTATATGATAACGAATATTAAGGTCATTGAGCCCACCATGCATTTTGGGCAAAACATACGAGCTCTTGCCTCAACAAACGTAACCCTTTTTTATCCACTTCGGTTTTCCATAGGCATTCCATTGTTTTAGAAATTGTCAATCTGTCTATGCGACCAAGGTAGTAGCGGAAGATAAAACTGCTCATATGCCATTATAATTGACTGCACTATCTGTAATCGCACATGTAGAGGCCATATAGATAATTTCCAATATTCAATTTTACAGTGCAATTTTCCCATCACCCATTAAGTCTCATCCTTCAAGGACAATTCCCAACCAATGGGGTAACCCAGATGCGTGACTATCTCATTAGGTGGCAAGGTTTGACCTGGCCACAAAATTTGATCTTCTCCCTCCCTCTCTCCCTCCTGCTCCCCTTGTATGAAACGTGAGAAATTTCTCTAGAAAATAAAATAATGTTTCATTCCTGTTTCAAAAATTTGTTTCATAAAACATCTGGCACCAAGAAAGGGAGAGAACCAACTGTTGGATGTGTTGATTAGGGCGCTCAAGGGGGAAAAGGAGGATGGAGCAAAGGAACTGAATGGTTGACTGGTAAAAGGCATATAGCATGGCCAATGAGGTGATAGCTCAAGTGGTAAAGGTGTTTGCCTAGGACCAAGAGGTCCTGGGTTCAAAACCCCCATGGCATCGCCTACAGGTGGATAATTAAGCGCCTACGGGCATTGAAAAATCGGTAACTACGGGAGGATCTTGGGCCTAAGGCCAGTCGAAAAAAAAAGGGGACAGAGCATGAGACAAGCTTGGCCTATTGAAGGTGGATGGAACAGCATGAGGCAGTCTGGGCCTTGCATGCAAGAAGGCCTGGGATAGCATGCAAGAAAGATTGAGACAGACAGAAACACCACACATGAGGCAGGTGGAATGAGTAGACAAGAGGCTTAGGGCAGGCAGTGGGGTGTGGGCTATTCAACTAGGCCTTTTTTTTTTTCCGAGAAAAGATCCTTTCATTAGTTATATAAAAACGCCCGTAGGGCTACAAAAGATCTCTCCTGCTCCTAAGAGAGAGAAGAGCAGTGAATACATCATGGCAGCCCGGGAGACTCTCCCTAGGTGCTGCAAAATACAAGCATCAGTATAAAGAACTGAGCGGCTAAATCAAACAATAGGGGGGGGGGAAGAGCCAAACAGGTGGCCTGTAGTGCCAACGGGGGGATCCCGTGTGTAAGGTGTAGAACGGGCCACAGCGCCAAGTGGTGTGAAAGGCCTGGCGCCGTAAGATCGCCTCATCCGAGTCTCCCCGGATGCGGTCGTATTGTCCTCGCAGGGTGTGGATCAACTCCTGCCAAATCCCCCGAACAGTCTCTGCTGGTGGCTCTAATCTCCCCTCAAAGGCCGTAAAGCACCGGGCCCTCCAGGTGAACCAGATGGTGAGGCTGCTGAGGAGCTCCCATCGTAAATCCCTCTCCTGTGTCCAGCTGGCGGACAAGAAATCCGGTGCCGGAACCAGGCGAGGTTGGCCCCTAATAAATCTGATGGCCTGACTGCCCTGCTCCATCTCATAGCCCATAGCAGGCCCTGACGAAGTCGACCAAGCAGCGGCACCCCACGTAAACATACCCTCTGGAGAGAGGGGGGCCAGAATACGCAGTATCCGCAGCCAAATCTGCTGTGCCTGAGGGCAGTCCCAAAGGCAATGTCTCTGTGTCTCCATAGGGTGGCTGCATCGGACGCAGGCCGCCGGAAGACCACTGTAAACAAGCCAAGTGCCAACTGCTGAGCCCCTGTGGGCGACCAGCCACTGAAAAGCCGAGATCCTGCGGGCCTGCCTACTAGCCCAAAGCCGAGCCCAAAAATCCTCCAGGAACTCCTGTGAGAGTCCCTGCAACAATCGCCAATGCCCCGCTGCCGCTGGAGAAACCGTCCTCCTCGCCGTCAAAATATGCCGTCCCAGCCGAACAGTATACTGGAAAAAGGTGATCTCTGTGGCCTCAAGGGATGCATAAGGATCATGCCACTCGTACTCCCCGGGGTCCCATTGTAGCCGGGCCAAGGGGCGCGCTGCATATGCCCATATGCGCCAATCCGGGAGCACATCAGCAGGATCGGGGTCAATATGCCACTTCCGAGAAGCGGCAGCCACTACCCGAATCCTCTGAAAGGTGCACTCTGCAACCAAAGGCGACTCCACCTCCACTCTCTGGAGTCTGCCCTCATCCTGAATCTCATAGTAGAGGCATCTGCCATCCTCAGTGCTAGCTCTGACAGCAATCAGGATCTCCAACTGTGTAAAGGCTCCCATCCACCGTGGGGCCACTGGCTCGAGAGGTGTGAACCACTCCTCTGTAAGTGCCTCCTGAATATCATCCCTCATAATCAACCCCCCTCTGAAGTGACTCAGCCTCTCCACCTGGATCTCCTCTGGTAGACTGCAGAAAGCCTGCCAGTCTCCAAAACTACGAGCTGGGCCTGCCGCTAAAGGTCCCCAGGCTAGACGAGGCCGAGAACCCAGCATATGACCCTGCTCCGTGCGAACCGCTGGGCTCCAGATGAGCGGCTGCCTGGCCCGCTCCTCAACACAAGAAGGAGGCCGCTGAGAGAGCCCCGATCTCAGCAGCTCCCAAGCTCTCAGGATACTCAAAGCAAATCTGTCCTCCCATCCTCTACTGAGGCCTGTCCTCCTCATCTCTACGAAGATCCAGCGAATCTCTGGTGCCCAAGTACCCCCCGCAGGGGGCGCCCGAGCCTGCAGTCGCTGCAAGAGGAGCTCTTTCCAAGGCTTAGCGCCTGGAAGCAACCCCCGAACAATAAGCTTCCCCAATAAGGCTCTACTCTGATCGACTGGATCTATAATGCCCAAACCGCCCTGAGCCAGCGGAAGTGTAATAACTGCCCATGCAACCTTTGCCCGAGCTGGCTGACCGTCCCGCCCAGACCACAAAAAGTTCCTGATCAGCCTCTGTACCTGGCTGATGCAAGAGCTCGAGAAAATCCAGCAAGACGTAATGTACCACATGGTCGCTAACAGCACCTGATTTGCCACCACCACCCTCCCAGCCAAGGATAGTCGAGCTGTACTCCAATACAATAGCTTCTTCCGAATGCTCAGAAGAAGCGGGGCAATCTGCTGCTCAGGTGACAAATCGAGGCCAATCTAGCATCCCAAATACCGCACTGCTGTGCCTGGAGGAATCCATCTAAAACCGGGGTCCGGGCTCCATGCCGGAGTGGGAGCACTACTGATCCAAAAGGCCACTGTCTTGCGCCAATTGATCAATGCTCCTGAAGCTGCACTAAAAACCTGGAGCGACTGCTCAGCCTGAATAAGATTGGCTTCTTGGCCATGCAAAAATAAGCCCGTGTCGTTTGCAAACTCAGCAGCAAGCAAATCCTCCCCCCGGACTCGGAGCTGAAGTCCTCTCAAACCAACCTCCTCTGCCGTCAAATACATACTCATAGCCTCCGCAAAGAAGAGAAAAAGGAAAGGGGCGAGAGGACACCCCTGACGGACTGATCTGGTCAGCTCAAAACTCGGCCCCCGTCCTCCTACAATCAGCACCTAGCTATGAGCTGTGGAATACAGAGCTGCCACCCCTCTGATCCATCCTGGCTCAAAGCCCAGGCGAAGCATAGTGCCCTCTAAGAATCCCCAATCAACTCTATCGTATACCTTCTCAAAATCGAGAAGCATCACGACCAAGTCCTCGCCAAGAAATCTAGCTCGGGCCGTCGCCTCCCAGAAAGTAAAGATGTTGTCAAGGATACTGCGCTCCTTGACAAATCCTGTCTGAGTAGCATGAATCAACTCCCCCAGGAAGGGCTGGATCCTCAAACTCAAGGCCTTTGCTAAGACCTTGTAGACAGTATTGAGAATCGTAATAGGCCTCCAATGCCGAATGTCATCTGATACTCCCTCCCCCTTGGGGATAAGATAGATCAAGCCCTCTGAAAAGCTCTGCGGCATCACCCCAGTGTCCAAAACATGCTGAAAGCCCCTGCGGAGGCCTGGCCCCAAAAGGTCCCAATAGCGCATAAAAAAGGCCGGCGTCAGTCCGTCCTCCCTTGGGCAACTATGTCGCGGCAGGACCCTCAAGGCCTCGGCAAGCTCAATCTCTGACACAGAGGCGCACCTAGAACTGTACGCATATGGTCTGTGACCCTCCTCTGCACATGGGCCCACACAGTCTGTCTGCAAACATCTCGATCCTCAGTGGCTGGCTCCGCTGAAAGCAGGTCACTATAAAAAGCAGTGGCAATGGCTCTGATCTCCCCGAGCTCAGTAGCTACCGATCCATCCGGTCTACCAAGCTGGCGGACTCCTGCTCGCGCATGACGGGGTCCAGTGATCTCAAAAAACTCCCCAGTCACTCTATCACCAAGCTGCGTCCACTGAGAGGCCTGACGTCGATAGTAAAACTCATGTCTCTGCTCCTCTACCTCTCTAACCTCCTGGCGTGCCTGGCTCAGCTGGGACGCCACCCACTCACATGCAGGCTGCTGCTCCTGAAGGCGCTGTAGCGAAGCAAGGCTGCGTCTCAGCCGTTGCTCCCGCTCGCGAATCTCTCCCAGTCGTGTCAAAGCTGCAGCGTGCAGAAAAGAGCTAAGATCAATGAGTCCCTGGGCACACTGGCCCGCTGCATCCTGGTCAGAGCACTGACTATCCTGCCAGATCCTCTCAATGTCCTCAGCGAGACTGGGATCTGCAAGTACCCTCTCTGGGATCCTCAACTGCAAGCTGGGCTCCCGTGTCCCCTCCTCCAATGTCAATATAACTGGCGCATGATCTGAAAATGAGGTGCCAGCGTGAATGCCGACGGAGCCCCCTCGCTCCCCTAACCAATCGCCCACATAAAAGCGATCAATCCGTGATAGATTAGTCCCTCCCTGCCGGCGATCCGACCGAGAGAAACTAAGACTGTCCTGAGACCGGGAAAAAGCCCCATGCTGCCATGCATCAGTGATCCTCAGTGACATGCAAAACCGGTCCCAAGCTGCAAGCTCCGTGCCGTGCACTGTAACATGACTGCCTCCCACCCTATCTGCCGGGTCCTCAAGCATGTTGAAGTCTCCCCCAACACACCAATGTGCGGCTCTGGCAATGCATCTGTAACCTGAGTCCAGAACTCTGCTCTGGCACTAGCATGATTGGGCGCATAGATGTTGAGCACACCCAATAGCTCATCATGCATCCTCAGAATGACATACTGTGCTCTACCAGGCACAATGATCCCTCGATCCACAATGGCCTGCCGCCATACATCTGCAATAACCATGCATACTCCTCCCTGTCCACCCAAAGGACCAAACCCTGCAGACCAAAAAGTGTCCCATCTACCAGGCATCACCGAACCATATCTCCGGATCCTGCTCTCACCCAAGTGGTGCTCCTGCATCATCAAAATGTCAATGCTGCCACCAACCAGGCATCTCTGAAGCTCCTGCCTCAAGCAGCCTCCTCGATAGCGTATAAAGTGTGCTCCGCCAAGGCCCTATACATTCCATGAGATGATCCTCATGGATGCCCTGCTGAGGTGGATGCTGTCTCAGCCGTACGGCGGGCCTTCGCAAGCGGCTTGGATGGAGAGTAGTCCCCATCCGAACGGCTGCGAATCTGCCCACCCGGTGTACTGCAAGAATCCCGGATCAGGCGCCAGTGGCTGTGGCCCATGGCGACTGCCTCCTGCTCTGACAGAGAAACCTCGTGTATACTCACATATCCAGGGTCGCGCGCCAAGTCTGCCACTATGCGCACGACCAAATGTCGAATCCTTGAGGTATCCACACTCCCGGGATCCAAGAAAAAATGAGCCAACTCCCAAAGTCGGCCTATCACATCTGTCACCTCCAGATCGCTCATGTGGTGAGAAAACTCAACTGCCTGAGTCTTCAAAGTGCTGAGAGCGAGCTCTAGAGTCCACTCCCGATCACAAGGTCCACATAGAGGGAACGAGAAGGCCACCGCTGAGTCTAGTGCCTCCTCCCCGCGGGCCGGAGGTATCACTACATGAACTCGAATGGGTGCTGGCTCATGGGAGCCCTCTGCTCCAAAAAGCCGTGTAAAGGTATAATCAAAGGCCTCCGAGCGCTGTCTAATGCCAAGGCGACTCAGCCGACTGCGGATAGATGAAATCCGTGAGGCCCTAATCGGCATAGGTCTCCTCTGTGATGCTCGAGCGAGGTCAGTGCTCAACGCTCTCCGGACTGCAGGTGAGCGCCAGGGAACTGCCAGGGTCTCCCGGGAAGGTGAGGCGGGCGGAGGGGGAGGAGGGGGAGGCGAAGGAGGTGGAGAGGGAGCCGCTGCCGAAACCGGAGCGGGGGCGGGAGGAGGCGAAGGTGGAAGCGACGCGGTGGGAGGGGACGGGGGTGGGGGGGGTGAAGGAGGGGGAGCTGGCATCTCCTGGTCCTCCGTCGCTGCAGGGGTCTCCTCCTGAAGGGGAGCAAAGCTGTTCCTCACGGGAACCCAGTGAGGCTGAGACTGTGGCTGCTGCTGCAGCGGTCTCTAGGCGTGCTGCTGTGGCTGTCTCCCTCGACGGCGCCCCTGTCCAGGCTGCCACTCCGAGGTCTCTGTGGCCTGAGCAGGCGTCCCTGAGGCAGCCTGCCGAGCCGAATCTGTGGGCGGGCCATCAGTAGCCTGCTGCTGTGGTGAGGGTCGAGGTCTCCTGCGAGGGCAGGCCTTGGCCAGATGACCGACCTGCCTGCAAATGAAGCACTGGTTCGGGAGCCCCGAGAACTCCACTCTCTGATCTATCCACCCCCCCCCTATCCTAGGTAGCTGAATGACCTTAGGAAGGGAGGAAATGTCAGACACCAACACTCTGACCGAAGGTAGCCCAGCTGCTCTGGCCACCACTGAAGCTGCTGAGGGGCCTGTCTCTAGTACCGAGCCCACCAATGCTCCGAGCCTGGAGAGGATTCCCGGCGGAGACCAGGGAAACAAACTGTAATATGGAAGAGGCGCTCTCCCTGCTCCGCCGCTGCTGGGTCGAATCCATGCTGCCAAGGTCTGAAGAAAGCCCGAGCACCCCTGATGTCCAGAGGACTCATGGCAAGGACCTTGGCAACGCTCTGGGCGGCCTCGAACTCGATCTGATAATGGCCCCGGCCCAGGAGATGTACATCCAGGATCTTGCCCACATCTGCAAGAAGGCGAGCGTGAAGAAGATCCGTGATCTCCCCTCTGCTGGGGCGAGTGCCGACTATACGGCAGATGGTGGAATGAGCCTGGAGGCGTTCCACCTCTGCGGTGAGGCTCGCTTCCTCTTCCGGCGAAAGAGAAAGCCTGATGGGGATGTCCTCGGGGGCGGGCGAGGGGGCTGCGGATGAGTCCCTCTGAGGCAAGGCGGGAGGAGTCTCCATCAGAGTCTGAAGCTCAGGCGAAGGCGAGGCGAAAGCGGAAAACCTGCAAGAAGCGGGCTGCACACAAAGAGGCGGAAGACCGGATGAAAATGAAGAAAAACAAAACCCCTTGGGGGTGAAAAACAGCACGAAAGAGGAGGGAGGGGGCGAAAACGAAGGAGAAGCCCTAAGGGGGGGGCGGCAACAACGCGAAAGGGAGGGGAGGCGGGGCGCTGCTGAAGGGAGGCGGGCGCGAACAGGCAGAGAGGTGGGGGGCGAACAGGCGACAAAGGGGAGGGGGGGCGAACAGGCGAAGAGGGGGGGGGTGGGCGAATAGACGAAGAGGCGGCTAGGAGGGGGGGGAACGAAATGGCGAGGAGGGGGGAGGCGCAGCAGCGAGGCAAGAGGGGGCGCAACGGCGAGAAGAAGGGGGTGATGGCAGGCGGGGGGTGGAGGGGCGAACAGGCGGAGAGGTGGGGGGCGAACAGGCGACAGAGGGAGGGGGGGCGAACAGGCGGGCGCGCAATGCAGGGTGGAGGCGGGAGCTTCAGCGAGCTACGAATCGTCCGGAGAACCCACGTATTCAACTAGGCCTTAGTTTTGGGGAGTGTTGTTTGATGACTTGAGCTGCTTAGAGATTCTTTTTGTTATAGAAATCTGTTTAGGGTTCATAGATTATTTCTAAACTGTGGCTGTGAATAAGCCTGCACACACATGCATGGTAAGCTGGTTTTTATCTTCAAGTGCCTGCTGTCATTATTTCAAAGTTTCTTTCTGGAACTTAAAGCTAAAACTTCGTCTGGACTTCACATTGATTTGTCTATACCAAAGTTTGGCTTGACTATAACTTTATTTTGTCATTTTCTTTTTTAATCTGTTTTTGCATAAAGTTTTTGAAGTTTCTAACTAGCAAATATGCTTGATGCAGTCTCATTTCGACTCTATGATTTGAAACAACAAGGATTCATTGGGAGAGAAGAGGTAAGTGCTCCAAAATCCCACATATCCGCTTCTTCAAATGCTTGAAGTAATAGATGTGAGACAAAACGGATAAACCTTCTTGGGTTTACCTAAAGAAATACTGGAAGGCATTATTGTCTCTGACAAAAAAGACATTAAAATTTGCAGGAAGTTGGGCCAATAAATGACCTCTCTAACTTCTCCAGTGTACTGTTGATACCTCTCTGACCTCCGGAATCCGGATGTTGTGTCTTCATACTTTCCAAGTCTTTTCCTTGAATTTTCAGCACAATGGACTCCTGCAATGTTTGAATCGTGCCTTTACGGCTGAGAGCATCGGCAACAGGATTATTCAAGGTCTTCACCAAAACTCCTCATAAATGCTGCACTTTATTCAAGGTCTTGCCCACAACCTGATGCCCTTAATTATGGCGCTTGGCCGCCTGCTTAGCTGGGCTCCATGCTGACTACTGACTGTTGTCTGCTAGCAGTGGTGCTGGTGGTGGTGCTGCTGCTGCTGCTACTGCTGATGGTACTGATTCTACTGCTGATGATAATGAGTCTACTGCTAATAATGCTATCCTACCTGCTATCATAATCAGGGATTATGATGTTCATGCTGGAGATTAGCCATGGCACGGGCATGCACGTGACATCCCCTCCTACTAAACTTGATGATGGGGTGGACACTTTGACATCCTTCCTCTTTGGACTACTGACTTTAACTTGACTTTGACCTTCTACTTTAACTTTGATTCTTTTGGTCTGAACACCTTCCACTTCTGAGCTCCACTTCCAAGTCTTGCTGAAGAACTGAACATATGTTCCACTGATGTCCCCATGCCTACTATCCCTTTCTCTTAACAGAGAGGTAGGTCACATGCCGGAACTGATCATGTTTGTTCCTAGATCTGAGACCTTAATGATGTACTAGTTCTGAGTACATGCCCTCAGGGAATGCTTTCCTCTAGCTTCGCCTGTTGCAAACCACTCCATCAGCTACCATGCTACGTTCCTCTGATGGATCTATGCACCTCCTTGGGACTTTACTTAGTGGCTGAGCCTGAATGCTCTGATACCAATGTGACATAGCGGAAGCCTTCATAGCGGAAGCCCTCATAGCGGAGGCCCTTAAGCACCCTGTAGGAACATTACCACAAAACGCATGAGAAGAGAGAAATAGACAGGTTTTCTAGTATATTGTATTATGTACATGAAAAAGGTTACATAGGCCATAGGGCTACTGACTACTTCTACTACCTATACATGATCCAACTCCAAGATGGAGAGAGATGAAATGTTGCAAAAGATGGTACTTCAATTTATATGATGTTTGAATGCTAGTTCGCCAGCTTCAACTACCGTCGGCCAGCTGATTTGTCCTCTAACGTGATATGTGTGACATAAAATGCCAAACCCTTCACCATAATTATTGATAAATGTTGATGTCTGACCTACACGGTTCATGCTCTTCCATGGTGGTAATGCTGAAGTTGATGCTGAAGTTGATGATGATGATGACGACGATGACGATGATGCTACTGCTGGTACTGATTCTACTACTGATGATAATGAATCTACTGCTCATGATGCTATCCTACCTGCTATATTAATCAAGGATTATGTTGTTCATGCTGGAGATTAGCCATGGCATGGGCGTGCATCCCCGGACGTCGGCCATGATTCCTTCATCAGCTCCAGAACCAAGACATGATCAACCGCCATCGAGCTACCTTTCCACGTGACGTAGCTGAGGGAGACTTCTCGGCATACTCATTAGCTCCATGCTTGATATTTTGGAGAGTGGTATACCATCTATTGGGGGCTAATGCTCCTCTCATGTTTCATGTTCCTGGTATTCCATGATGAGATTTCCATAGACAGTTTTGTATCACCCAAGTGAGATATTTTGGGTCGTTAGCAGACGCTTAAATTATCTTTTTTTCTCTTTCTCTCCCCCACCCCCCACCTTGCCGCCGCGGGCCACCTAGCTCGTAGCCCAATTGCCCCGTGCCTCCTTCCCCTTCTCCACCCTCCCTCCCCTTCCTCTTTCGGTCCTCATCTTTGCCCTCCTCCCAATTGATTCTACCTTTCATGCTGCCCCCTCCAGCTCCCCCCCCCTCCCGCGTGCTCCCTAGTGTCACACTTGTTCTTCAAAAGGTAGCTATTGTCAGAATATGCAGCGGAGATGATAGCCAAATCTGAGAACACTAGAGCAAGAATAGTGCAGAAAATAAACAACACAAGAGAATGAGAGAGAGAGGCGTGTAACTCTGCTCTATATACACAAGATCGGAAAATACAAGATGAATATGGTAAGGGGCTATGTGGCCATTTTATATGGCTCCATTCCCTTGACACTCATGTGTCCCAACCGGCTATGCCACATAGAAATTTCCGGCAGCTCGGTTGCATTTACATTAGCATGGTGACAAACACCTGCATGCATGAAGTAAAGAGTGTCCACCTTAGAGCCTTTGGCAACAACCAGTGAGCCCTTACTAATTTTCCACTTTCCACTACCAAATGTGGTAACATAATCAGCATCATCAAGCTGTCCAGTAGAAAGCAGATTCTTCTTGATCTCAGGCACATGCCTGACATCATGGAGCATAAGCTGTGAGCCATCTGAAAATACAAGCCTTACATCACCTCTGCCAAGAATCTTGCATGCATGGTTATCACCCAAATAAACCACTCCTTCATTGCCAGCAGTATACCTGACAAACAAGTCTCTGCAACCTGTGACATGAAAGGAGGCACCTGAATCAATGATCCATGAGTGCATACCATGACCACCTGTAAGAAGTGAATGGGCATCAAGTGAAGACGTAAAGAGGACCTCATCCTCACTGCCACCTGCATGTGACACATTGATTTCTTCAATCTTGACTCCACTTTTGCCCTTTGGCTTTACATCTTTGGCTTCATCCTTGTCTTTGTCTTTGCCTTTTCCCTTTTCTTTTTGATCATTTTTCCATTTGTAGCATTGCTTTTTAATGTGTCCCTTCTTGCCACAATAATGGCATTCCAAATCCTTTTTGGAGCGAGACTTGCTCCTTCCCCTTTCTTGGCTTTTCCCCCTTTGCTGGGATCTCCCACGTGCATTCATTGCATTGGACTTTCCAACAGAGTTGTTTTTCCTGTTCATCTCTTCTTGAAGAAGAGCACCCTCAACATCTGCATATGACAGCATAGCATGCGAATTGCTAGTGGCTGTCCTGAATGTGTCCCAACTCTCTGGCAAAGTGCATAACAGAAAAGTGGCTTTGAACTCATCGTCCATTGCCAACTTTTGATTTATAACTTGGCTGACAATACCATTAAACTCATTTAGATGGGCTGTCATAGACGCCCCTTCCTTCATCTGAAGACCTATGAGTCAATACACTTTGCTTGAGGCACTTTGTTGGGCATACAAGTCCTGCAATCTCTGCCACATTCCCCAAGCTGTCTTCTCTTCACGAATGCTGAAAAGTAATGAGTCTGACACAGACAACATGATAGTAGATCTTGCCAGCTCATCCATATCTTCCCACTCTTCAGCAGTAAGAGAAGCGGGCATCACACCCCTTTCTTTGATAGGCTTGTGCTGCTTTTTCTGGAGCAACACATTGTAGCACTGGGTTTGCCAAATATCATAGTTATGCGAGCCTTCAAGCTTCTTGATGTGAAGCAATGAAGAGCTCTCACCTGTGGTTGCCATAGCAAAATGCAACCTGTCAATGCCTGACTCCCTGCAAAATGTGCAAACACTGCACCAAAAGCACACAAAGTGCTCACAGTTTTTCTCCCAAGCTTTATCTCCCATTGCGGAAGCAAGAATGCAACTTTTCTCCCACTTTTTGTGATGAAATCACCAAAATCTGGTTGCTGCAGATTTTGGACAGCACCTTAAATGTGCTCTTTTGCCCTTCCAAAGTACTGTACAGCAGTACCAAGTGCTCACCTGTGTTGTACCAAACCTGTACCAGCAAGTACAGCAGCTGAAATTGAACCTTTTGGTCACTCAAAACAGTGTACAGCCATGCCAAAACATGCACAAAGCTGTGCCAAATCTGTACCAGCAGGTACAGTAGCAATAAATGCTCTCCTGGCTGTCCAAATGAGTGAAAATCAGACTTTTACAGTCCTGTACACTGCATACAACAGTCCCGAACAGAAATTGGGCAAAAGCCCCTTGACTGCAAGCTGATTTTTGAGGATTCAAGGCATAAATGTCTTGCCTGTTGCTTTGCCAAGCTCAACAAGCATACAAACTTGAAAAGCCCCTTGATTTAAGATCAATTTCTGATCATACATGGTACATTGACGCACATGAAGGCAATCCTGATTGTGACCAATGTCACCCAATTTTGCCAATTTTGCTCAAAATTGAGCAATTCGACACCTGTATCTGCTCAATTGTTGATTGTACTTGCTCAATTGCAAATCCCAAAAAAAAAAATTGAGGAAAATACCTTGTAATTTCTGATTTTTCTTCAATTTGCAGGCTGAATTTTGATTGCAGAGGCTGTTGCACGAGAGGGGGGGCAATTCTTGCTGATGTTGCTGCAGAAAGAGTGCTGCACGATGATGATGCTGCAATTTGCTGAATTTGGTGTTGCTTGGGCTGGTCACAGATGTGGCCCTGTTTGGGAAGGCGAAGGACCCTGTCTTTGGCGTAGAGGAGAAGGTGACGTGAAGGGGCGTCTGCTGCTCAGCGCTGACAGTTGAATGGCGCTGCTTTTACGTGTTATGGGTGAGCGTGGAACTCACGCGGGCTACAGCCGGGCAGAAAACCCAACTCATCACCGGCGTCGCCTTCGCCTGCACTTCGCAGCCTTCGCTTACTTGTCTAACGCCTCTTCGCTCCATTCTGAGATGTTTGCTAAGGCTATGAATGGCGCTGTTCGTCTACAACCTTCCGTCTGCAGCTGATGATGACACTGTGTTGATGATGCTGATGATACGACGCCTGTTGACACTTCTGCCAGGTGCTCCTTGCTCACCAGCGATGGCCGATCTTGCTAGCGCACTCGATTTTCTGTTGATGTGCTGCTCGCTGTTGGCCTGCGATCCCACCTGCTATGTGCTCTCACCAGCGATGCTTCTGTTCGCTACCGACGCTTGCACTGCTCAATCGATCACCAGCGCCCGCTCTTCTCACTATTGGCGCCCATTATAAGGCTTCAAAGCCTTAATAATAAGAAAGAAGCTTTTCCACAAGCTTTTTACCGAGTCTTCTTCATGGCTCTGATACCAGTTGATGGGGAGAAACAGTTAGGGTTAGGTCATGTGTGGGAGAGACATACACAGAGAAACAACAAGGGAGAGAGAGAGAGAGAGTTGTGGGGATAAGTCAACTCATGAGGCATGAGTGTGTGACTCCCCTATCACACATGTATATTGCACTAGTACACATAGTGCACTTAGTACATTAAAAGTACTAAGTGTACTATGTACTATAACTTATGGGCTTGTACACACTATAAGGGTGGGCATAATGCCTTTACCCCAACACAACCGATAGGGAATGTATCTCCACGACTTGCTGGAAGCACCCAGTCGGCCAGCTCATAGGTGTAGTCGTGGACTTGAAGCATCAGTCGGCCAGAATCTGTGTACTCCAGCCACCACAGGGCAGCCACCCAAGGAAAAAATGGGGAAAAATACGGAGAGTGGAGAAAAATGAGAAAACACCTAATAAGGGTGGGCACACCCACAACAGAGGCCCTGGTGTATAGGCATAGACAGGAGATGACTTCTAACAGCTGTGAGTGTCATTCTGGTGTTTCCCCTCCTCCTGAAGGACTCCATGGCAGCTGCCCCAACTTCCACGGCTGGCTGTCCTCAACTACCTATTTCATAGTAGCACAAAATGGCTGTTTTCTAGAAAAAATGAGGATACACAAGTCCCCGTCCAGCTAGCTTCTTCAACTATGGCCTATTATTCTAAGAGGACTTCCAGCTCCTATCCTCAGTCACCTCCTTGAAGGCTATGACTTCGGTGTACAAGTCGTTGGTAGAAAACCCGCATAAGGCCACAACCAGTACCTCCTACAAACCGCTCTATTGGGCACAAAAAATGACACCTCAATTTTCTCGACAATGGCTACATCTGAAACGAGTTCAACTTGACTTTTGTCAGAGAAAGTCATTCCACAAAGCTCCACGCAGTGCATGGCACCTAGATGGAGGCATAGCTTCTCACTGGATTCTTACCCATCAGCTGGTGCAAGTGGTTTCTCGGTCACAAATCTGCTTCTTGGGCCTGCCTTAGGAGTACTACAAGCTTCTCCCGGTGATCGGACCCTCACTCGGCTCACACTGGCACTGCCACTTGCTCCAGTGGTGGGCCTCCTGACTCTTCAAGTTAAAGTCACTTTCCCGGAGAACCTCAACACGTCGTGATCCGTCGACTAGATATTTCTCACCTTTTGCAACTGTCGACTTCTCTAGCCTATCCGAACAATATTTTGACTCTACTGTCAAATGGGTCACGTTGCATAATCTGTCGTCATCATTGTTTAGTCATAGGGCAATCGGCTGCGTGACCCATTCGGTCGTTGCCCCTGACCATTCTTCAAGTGATGCCCCACATCATCGCAGCACCAATGGTAGTAGAGGCACTCTTCTAGACAATCACATACATTCACAAGATCAGTGCCATGGCCAAATCCTTCATATCAAAGGTTTGGTGCAGCCTCTGCTTCAAGGTATCCATCTCCTTACGAGATTTCCCGGCAATCAACATATCATCAACATACAAGATGAGGATCAATAGACTGCCATCTAAAGCTTTCTTGGTGTATAAGCAGTGATCTATGTCACTTCTCCTGAATTTTGGGATTTCATGAATGTATCAAATTTATGATACCATTCCCTTGGTGCCTGTTTGAGCCCATAAAGACTCTTTTTCAGCTTGCATACAAGCTTCTCCTTTCCACTTATTGCATAACCCTCTGGCTGTTGCATATATATCTCCTCATGGAGATCACCGTGAAGAAAAGCAGTCTTCACATCCATCTGAATCAAGTCCAGATCATCATGCGCAACCAAAGCTAACACAGCTCTAAGTGTGGTCATTTTGACCACTGGAGAGAAGATCTCATCAAAGTCCACACCATATTCCTGCTTGAAGCCCTTAGCCACTAACCTGGCTTTGTATCTTGGCTTTGCATCTGGTGCAACTTTGAGCCTGTAAACCCATTTGCATGGCAAAACCTTCTTGCCTGCAGGCAAATGCACCAACTTCCAAGTGCCATTTTTATGCAGAGAATCCATCTTTGACTTCATGGCACGCTCCCAAAGAGCCTTGTCTGCCCTCTGTAAAGCCTCCTTATAACATGAGGGCTCCCCACAGTCAGTAAGCATCAAGTAGTCAACCCCTGGAACAAACCTGTCAGGGGCTCTGGAGGGTCTAGTGGACCTCCGTACCCATTGACCATCATTTGCAGGTTGCTGTCCAGCCTGCATATCACTTATTGGTGGCTCCTGTTCCATGCCATAAGGCTGAAAAATCATGCCCGGTATCTCCTCTAACTGTGGTATATCCATAGGGATATTTTCTACCATCTCTGGCTGTCCATTTGGACCATTTTCAGCACCATTTAAGGGCTGGTTTTGCTGCTGTAATGGCTGATTTACAGCCCTTGGTTGTTGTCCATGATGTCCATCATCATCAAAGATGACTCTGCCAGGCTCCTGTTGCCTTGCAGGCTCCTTATACATGCATGTTTCATCAAAAATGACATCATTGCTGCGTATAATCTTTCTATTCACGGGATCCCAAAGTCTATACCCCATTTCACCTCTGTCACCATATCCTAGGAATATGCATTTGTGAGACTTAGGATCAAGTTTGGTGCGCATTTCCCTGCGTATGTGCACGTACGCAACGCAACCAAACACTCTCAAGTGCTTGTATGACGGAGGCTTCCCTGTCCATACTTCTTCTGGCACTTTCCCACCAAGCCTCGTGTTAGGTGACCTGTTTATAAGGTGAACGGCTGTCATAACAGCTTCAGCCCAAAAACCATGAGGTAATGCAGCATGTGACAACATAGAACGGACCTTCTCCTGAATGGTCCTGTTCATCCTCTCTGCTGTCCCGTTTTGTGGAGGATCATAAGGAGTAGAGAGCTCCCTCTTGATGCCTTTAGCATCACAAAAGTCCTGAAACTGTTTGGACATATACTCTCCACCATTGTCAGAACGCAAAGCCTTCAGTGTTTTGCCAGTTTGATTCTCAACATGAGCAACAAACTTCTGAAACACTGAGAATGTATCACTCTTCAAGCGAAGAGGATAAACCCACACCTTGCGTGTGGCATCATCAATAAAAGACACAAAATATTTTGCCCCTCCCAAAGAAAGGTGAGTCATCTCACATACATCTGTATGCACAAGCTCTAACTGAGCATCTTTCTGTCCAAGAGCTTTCTTGTGGGGGCACTGTAGTTGCCTACCATATATACAATGCTCACAAAACTGATGATGACACTGTGTTGATGATGCTGATGATACGACGCCTGTTGACACTTCTGCCAGGTGCTCCTTGCTCACCAGCGATGGCCGATCTTGCTAGCGCACTCGATTCTCTGTTGATGTGCTGCTCGCTGTTGGCCTGCGATCCCACCTGCTATGTGCTCTCACCAGCGATGCTTCTGTTCGCTACCGACGCTTGCACTGCTCAATCGATCACCAGCGCCCGCTCTTCTCACTATTGGCGCCCATTATAAGGCTTCAAAGCCTTAATAATAAGAAAGAAGCTTTTCCACAAGCTTTTTACCGAGTCTTCTTCATGGCTCTGATACCAGTTGATGGGGAGAAACAGTTAGGGTTAGGTCATGTGTGGGAGAGACATACACAGAGAAACAACAAGGGAGAGAGAGAGAGAGAGTTGTGGGGATAAGTCAACTCATGAGGCATGAGTGTGTGACTCCCCTATCACACATGTATATTGCACTAGTACACATAGTGCACTTAGTACATTAAAAGTACTAAGTGTACTATGTACTATAACTTATGGGCTTGTACACACTATAAGGGTGGGCATAATGCCTTTACCCCAACACAACCGACAGGGAATGTATCTCCACGACTTGCTGGAAGCACCCAGTCGGCCAGCTCATAGGTGTAGTCGTGGACTTGAAGCATCAGTCGGCCAGCATCTGTGTACTCCAGCCACCACAGGGCAGCCACCCAAGGAAAAAATGGGGAAAAATACGGAGAGTGGAGAAAAATGAGAAAACACCTAATAAGGGTGGGCACACCCACAACAGAGGCCCTGGTGTATAGGCATAGACAGGAGATGACTTCTAACAGCTGTGAGTGTCATTCTGGTGTTTCCCCTCCTCCTGAAGGACTCCATGGCAGCTGCCCCAACTTCCACGGCTGGCTGTCCTCAACTACCTATTTCATAGTAGCACAAAATGGCTGTTTTCTAGAAAAAATGAGGATACACAAGTCCCCGTCCAGCTAGCTTCTTCAACTATGGCCTATTATTCTAAGAGGACTTCCAGCTCCTATCCTCAGTCACCTCCTTGAAGGCTATGACTTCGGTGTACAAGTCGTTGGTAGAAAACCCGCATAAGGCCACAACCAGTACCTCCTACAAACCGCTCTATTGGGCACAAAAAATGACACCTCAATTTTCTCGACAATGGCTACATCTGAAACGAGTTCAACTTGACTTTTGTCAGAGAAAGTCATTCCACAAAGCTCCACGCAGTGCATGGCACCTAGATGGAGGCATAGCTTCTCACTGGATTCTTACCCATCAGCTGGTGCAAGTGGTTTCTCGGTCACAAATCTGCTTCTTGGGCCTGCCTTAGGAGTACTACAAGCTTCTCCCGGTGATCGGACCCTCACTCGGCTCACACTGGCACTGCCACTTGCTCCAGTGGTGGGCCTCCTGACTCTTCAAGTTAAAGTCACTTTCCCGGAGAACCTCAACACGTCGTGATCCGTCGACTAGATATTTCTCACCTTTTGCAACTGTCGACTTCTCTAGCCTATCCGAACAATATTTTGACTCTACTGTCAAATGGGTCACGTTGCATAATCTGTCGTCATCATTGTTTAGTCATAGGGCAATCGGCTGCGTGACCCATTCGGTCGTTGCCCCTGACCATTCTTCAAGTGATGCCCCACATCATCGCAGCACCAATGGTAGTAGAGGCACTCTTCTAGACAATCACATACATTCACAAGATCAGTGCCATGGCCCCCTAGAGACTCCCGAGGCTCGCCCTATAGTCCTCCCAGCAGCTAGCAACAAATGGGCACAAGTCATGGTATAGCCAAGTATGCACCTCGTTCATAAGGTAGGGACTTAAGATGGATTTCCTTCCCCCACTCCAGTATGACCCGGACTCCCCATTCATCAAGCGCTCTCAGGATGACAGGAACCAGGTGATCAGATATGATTTATTGGGACTATACATACAGGATACCTGGATCACAACACATGGGCCACTCTCACACAGACGACAATAGTACATAGATACTTAGATACTTTCATGAGGCTTATAGAGGATGGTTTCATACTGAGGGCTAGATATCTTGACCATAGTCACATGGAACGCCATTACCAGGCCTTTGGAATGGCGGAACGCATTCCATAGTGATGGTCGTTCCCATTCCCGTTCCAAATGTTCTCGAGAAACATGTAAGGATTGTAAGTAAACCATGTATTATGTAAAACACATCAATGCATTATCATGGTTTGTAATGAAATGATTTGATTTGTTGTCCTTATAATGCTTTATTTCCAAGTATATCACATGCATCAGGCACGCTCGTGAGAACATCTATATGATGATGTGGCGTTCCCGTTCCCGTTCCCTTTTGTTCAAGCTTCACGTTTTTGTTCTGAGTAGTCGTCCGTTCCCCAAAGCGTTCTCGTTCCCCAGTGACTATGATCTTGACATATAACATGTCACATGCTATGCGGATTGCAATGGGCCAGTTGCGGGTGTCATCGCACCACCTAAGGATAGAGGAGGGATAGAGACAGGGAGAGCCATGCAGATGCCTTGTGAGGAGAGGATATGCACTATGAGCCAGCACGAGGTCGAGCCAAAGGAGCACTTCATATGTAGGTGCACAATATATTATAAGATTTGAGGGAGGTTCCACTGTCTCTTCACGGAGGGGTTTGGACCCTTGTTTAGGATCATGGATTACCCAGATCAGCAGGCTGGGTGCCCTCCGCAGAGGATGTTGGGTAGTGGTTAAACACAGTGCTTGCAGGATTACATATAGAAGGTGTCTACTATATGCAGCCCAATGGTCACCAGATGGTCCATGTGCTACCATGGACCCCTACTATTGACTATCAGGCACTTGTGCAGCATTTTTGTCCGGTTTTGGTGGAAGTTGTTGGCTTCCTTGTCATTCTTCCATAGCTGGAACAAAGTCTTGGCACAGTTATGTGCCCCCCCCCCCCCCCCCTCCCCCCCCCCCAAATGTCATGGGTAATCGTAATAAATTCTTGTTTTGTGGGATACGGATAAACCAACCCGTGAATCGATTAGTATGGAAGTGGATGATGTGCTTATGGGAGAAAACTGTTTTGAGCTTAAATGGGACGCATTTGCAAGAGCTTGTTTCCGCTATCACAAATTTGGACACTTTGCATATGACTGTCCTACTCTCAAATTACACCCGCCTGCTGATTCCCTACCACTCGCAGCTTTGGTCAATGATAATGCCCCTCCATTAAGATGGGTCAAACATGACCTATGATTGGTATATAGAGTAGAGGAAAAGGGGTTGGGCAACCCCAATTAGCGCCCTAACAAGCACAAGAAGTAATAGTGCAAAAAAACATAGCTTCCAAGGACACAACTACTATAGATGTGCGCAAAATTGCTCTTGATACGGATGGTTGGCAAATCCCTAATGCCAGAAAGATCATGCGGCCACGTCAGTTACAACTCTGTCATTGGTCTGATCCCTCCTGTGGAGACTCGTGCTTCATCTTTTGGTATTGCATCTACCTTTGCAGAGATAGATGTTGCCATGCTCTGGTCTCATGTTGTGAAAGGTGGCATTAGGGCTTTGCAAGGTGATATAGACATGATGGTTACTTAACTATCTACTTCCTCTTGTTGATGATGATGAATGCACCCATAAAATGTGTATCATACAATGTATAGGGTTTGTGTTCCTCTAATAAATGGAGACTTGTTTGGGAATATGTGCATAAGATGTATCCTGATATCATGTTTTTTCAAGAGCATAACCAGAATGAATTTGTTGGCAAGACAGGTTTCTTTCATGGTCACTGTATATACTACACTGGCTTGAGTTCTTTTTCTGGTGTTTGTGTGCTGAATCCTGATCAAGCAGATTTTATAGCCTGCAGTGGTTTATAATGATCCAGATGGCAGACTGATTATTTTGTAGTGCATGCTCAATGGGGAGCTCTATGAGTTTGGATGTGTATATGCCCCTATAGGTTCAGCCCGCTGAACTCTTTCGTGGCGCTTAATGAGTCGGTATCCTTGGTTTTATTTGTGGGGATTTTAATAACTCCTCTTCTCCTCAGGATAATACTCAAGTGTCATTCACATATGCTTTGCTTTTGAGAAATTGGCGTGGAGAAATTTCGTGGTTGATCTTGGATTGAGAGATTTATGGACAGCCACTTCACCTGATAAGGGAGGTTTTACTTTTCACCATAATGCGCATTCGGATTATCGTGCAAGATTGGATCGTTGGTACCTCTTGCATGCAGATCATGTTGACACTTTTCGTCTCATATGTGGATTGATTACTCTTTGAACCTTTCTGATCATGCGCCGGTTTGGTTGAGTGAATACTTTGATATGCCTCTTGATGAGGCTTCCTTACCCATTAAATGGCTTCTACTGGTGAACAATTCCTCTCTCCCATGTAGTGTTTAGGATATGACTATTGATGTCATTGACGCGTTATAGGCTGAAATGTATGAGAACATAGAAAGGCATTCGGGTTTTTGCCAAGATTTGTCGATCAAGTTAATAAAATTTGGCTGGTGGAAACAAAACCTGAAGAAAATCTGGCATATTAAATTGCCACTTAAATCTAGATTATTTTTATGGCGATGCTTGTTGGGAGTGCTCCAAGTTGGAGAATTTCTTTAAAAAAGACACAGTTGATGCGAAATGCCCTTCTTGTCGTTGCATGAAGGAAACATTGATGCATCTTCTTTGGTTTTGTCAAGAGACCAAAAGTTTCCTTCGGTAAATTTCACCCTTAAACTCAAATTCCTAGGGTATTCCTTCTCTAGTTTTTTTTGACGGTTTGGCAGGTGGTCTTTCTCGATTGGATCATGCATAGCCCTTTCTAATCTGGACTAGATATTGGGCTTTGTAGACAATATGGCATGCAAGAAATCAGTTGGTTGTTCATTCTGTAAGGATTGCACACTATCACTACTTTCGTCAATCCTTGTGTCAGTCTTTGTTTGAGAGCATCCATCTGGATCTGATTGATGATGGCCAGTTGGCTTTGTTTTTTCAATGTTTTTAACTTGTGTGACTATTCTTCGAGAAGTTTGCCTCACTTTTGAGGACGTCTTTCTTTGTACAGTGAAGCAATAGAACATAGCTTTTTACAAAAATAAGAAGTTATTGTCATCTTTGTGAGCACTACTTCTCATAGTTCAGTGGCACTACTTCTCATAGTTGAGTGGCACATATTGTGATGAGTCTTCACTGCTTTGTGAGAATCATTATCATTAGGCTAATCTCTAACTTTGTTGGCACATTATAGAGTTTACTGGTCAAGCTCAATCTAGAGTATGAGCAAGATTGAGTGGCTTTGTGATTTTTAATTGTTCATCCTCTTGAGTGGCACAAGGGAGTGTGTTGCGTAGTCATCTTTGTGTGAACTTTGTGAACTATGGGTGAGAGCATAGAAGTTGCATATTTTGTGAGGAATTGTTGAGAGAGTATTCATCATTCTTGTGAGTTGAGAGAATAGAAGAGAGTGTTGAGTTGAGTTGATCTCAAGCAACACAAATCCATATTTTTGTCGTTCTTGGGCGGAAAATCAACCAATTCCATCAAGCCATAACGTGTATGAGTTGAGTAGAGCACTCCATTTCAACTTGTGAGAGAGGAGTGAAGTGAGAAAGAAAGAAAGAAAGTTATATTAAACGTCTTCAAAAGCCCTAGTGGGTCTATGAGACCAAAAGTGATACAATAGTGTCCATGTAATCTCATCATGGTACTAAAGAAAACAAAGACTAGAGCTATGAACTGGGAATGTCAAATCCGAGCCATATGATACAAAGTGGGACTATCATCATCATACAACCTATGGAGCTAGCCCCCCGGTAGGGTCATCAAGGATATTGAGCACGGGGTTAGCCTGTAGAAGGCTCTGCAAATTTGCCAGGCATGAGAAAGTGGCTCTGTGCCTCTCCAAGATCTCCTCAAGCTGGGGCTGATGTTTGTGCTGGTGGCGAGGTCTAGGGAGTCTGGGACGTTGGTCTGGTTGTAGTGTTGTGGCCCGGTCTAGAGTCACACGAGAGTGTGGGTCGATGAGGCTGTGGGTATGTCATCCATGGCTGGTGGGGCTTACTCTCGTTGTCAGAAGAACTTAGTGATGGTCGCTTGGGGCCGGGGTGGATGTCTCCCATGGGTCTCGACTCCCTAATGAGTGAGTCTCTGTGGCGATGAAGCTCTAGTAGGAAGAGTTTTTGGTAAGAAGAGAATCGGAACCTTTTTGGAGAACTTCTTTACTTTGAGAAGAATTACATTCTTTGGGATAGTGCACTTTAGTGTGGGTTTGGTCTTCTCCCACTTTGGACCCAGAAAATCTTGAAGCAGAACATCATAAAGAAACTGGACAGCAAGATCTTCATGCCTTGGCTACTTGGGATCGGTGCCATCAACACTTTTCTCATATCTTCTTTCATAGTGGATTACATGTTCCTTGTGTGTCCATGTTGCAAGAAGCTCACACACTTTGATCACACACACACACACAGGGACACACAAATGAGGGCAATGAACAAGAAGAGGCAAAGGCCAGCAAGAGACAACAATAGACCGGAAGGGCGCAGAAAAGAGTGACGACAACAAGAGAAGAAGACACTAAGCAAGAACAGACGACAAACAATAAGAAAAGGCGGCAACCCACTACAGAAACAGGTCACAGCCCACAGCAAAGACAAATGGGAGAAAAGGACACCCAACAAAAGCAGATGACAGTCAGCAAAGAAAGGCGACAACTCTGCAAAAAGAGGAAATTGCCCTCAGCAAAAACTGACGACGGCCAAGAGACTGGCAGGAAGAGACAACCACTAGACTGAGCACTACAGGAGCGGAGAAAGTCAAAAACAGCACCAGAAGCAGGCAACGAACCTCTTCGCAACTTCTCTGTCTCTCACACGCTAAAACACCACAAAGATGACAATAACACATTAACTCCTACTCACAAAGATACCCTCTCTCAACAAATGATCAGGGGTACTAGGGAGCTCTGACACCATATTAAAATACCACTAAAAAATACCACTCTATAGGGAGAGCTACTCACCAATGGGGTGGATGGAGCTCTCTTAACACAAAGTAGAGATCTTCCTTAGCAATACTAATGATCAACATAAAGTAAATGGATTATTGCTACCCATGCATAAACACAAGTGAAACAAGCATAAATGAGGCTTGACTTAAGTATTCAACAAAGTAAGCTTACATACATACAGGGGTTGTAAATCTTTTTATAAATACTCATGAGAAACTCGAGTTTCTCTCATGAATCTCTCCACCTCCCACTATTTTCTCCACCTCCCTCAATCAAGGGTAAGTGGCCTAAACATGGGGGTGCCACCTAGGAACACTGGCTAGCTAAACCCACCAAACTAGGTACTAAATATAACGTTAGTCCTTCTACCAAGAGCGATACCCTAAAATATTAATTACCACCTAGATAATGTGCCTCAACACATGGATACACATCTATGTATGATGCTAGATCACATAGAAATTCCAAAAGGGAGTAGGCATGTTAGATCACCGTAGCGCCACTACGGGTGCTACCACAGGAGGGGACGGCCTTTGGCTCACCACCCAGCCACAGAGGAAGAATGAGGATTGCCCCTCATCCCCCAGGCTATATAGTGTGTGGCCTGCCGTCCACACTAGCCTGGCCACCCATGACTCCGCATGGGCGTCCTCTCCCACTGAACCCCGGATGGCCACGTCCTCGGCCATCCAGTCTGCCGTCGGTCACAGGCATTACAGCCTACGTGACATTACTCCCCCCTTAAGAAGAGTTTTCGTCCTCGAAAACAAACTGGGGAAACCTCTTGGAAATTGCACTACGGCGTTCCCAAGTAGCTGCCTCCTCATCCCTGTCTGTCCATTTAACAAGTACCTCCTGGTACACTTTATGTCGGGTTTGTCTGTCACGATACCCTAGAATCTTTTCAGGTTCATGTGGTATCTTTGGTGGCTCTATCAAGTCCACCAAAATCTCTGGAGAAACTGAGTTCTCTAACCCGTGAACTGATTTCTTCAGTTTACTGACATGGAAGACAGGATGGACTTGCGAACTCTCCGGTAACTCAAGTTTATATGCTACGTTCCCAATCTTCTTAAGTATTTTAAAAGGACCACAATATCTCGGAGAAAGTTTATCACACTTTCCCGTTTTCATGGTTTCTGACTACGCAGGAACCTTGAGGAATACAAAGTCACCTTCTGCAAAGGTCACCTTTCTACGTCCTTTATCCGCATAAGTTTTAGCGTGATCCTGAGCGCTACGAATGCTCTCACGTGCGGCTCTGAGCATATCATTCATATCTTCAAGGAAATCCTTGACAGATTGAATCTTCTCCTTTTCTAGGCCTACAGCCATCGGAGATCTCGGCTGGAATCCATACATTAACATGAATGGTGTAAATCCAGTCCTCGCTGAGTGTTTGGAGCTGTTATAGGCAAACTCCAATAAGGGCAAGTACTCTTCCCAATTAGATTGCTTCTTACTAACATAAGAACGCAACGTATCCTCTAGAATTTGGTTAACTCTTTCAGTTTGACCATCAGACTCCGGATGATCTCCCGTACTCATACTGAGAGTAGTATCCAACTTTTTGAAGAGTTCCCTCCAAAAATGACTGTTGAACTTTCTATCTCTAACCGACACTATATCCATGGGCAAGCCATATAGCTTGTAGAGATGTTCAATAAAGAGTTTTGCCACCTCTGGCATTTTAACAGTTTTCTTCGTGGCGATAAACTTTGCCATTTTAGTTAACCTGTCCACTACCACCCACACCGAGTCATTCCCTCGACTCGTCTTGGGTAAACTGGTAATGAAATCCATGGAAATGCTTTCCCATTTCCCCTGAGGAATCTCCAGCGGATGGAGTAGTCCTCCAACCTTAAGACGTTCGTGTTTATTGACCTGGCACTTATTGCATTTCAGCACGTAAGTCTGGACGTCCTTAAACAAACTAGGCTAATAAAACTGTCTTTTTACTAGTGCATAGGTCTTCTGAATCCCGGGATGACCCGCACTTGGACTATCATGACTTTCTTTAAGAATTTGGGCCCGAAAGTCACCAATAGTTGGTACACATACTCTACCCTTGTAGAGTAAGTACCCGTCGTCAATGGAGTAATTAGCATATTTCTCCCCCCGACAAAGTTTATCACCCCCCTTTGAAGCCGTGGCAGTCAAAGGTGATGAAGGGCCTATGTCAAAACTCTCCGGCTCCAAACTATATCCAGAAGACACGGCTAGTCTCTCGGGACTAACTCTCGCTTCCCTTCCCGTTGCACCTTCAGCCAGTCTCTCCGGGCTAGCAATTCGTGCCAACGAAGGAGGTGGTCGCGTTTGTGAAGAAGTGCGTATGCGTACAGTGCGCCAGACCTCTGTAAAAGATGGATCGTGCTCACATAAACCACGTAGTGACTCCAAGAAATCATTCTTGAAGACTGTGAAACTAAGTTCATTAATCTGTGGCATGCGACTAAGTGCATCTGCCACCATGTTATACTTACCTTTCTGGTAACGTATCTGAAGGTCAAACTCCTGTAGAATCTCCGCCCATGCTCCCTTCAGTTCACTTTGACTTGAAAGCCATTTCAGACTTTCATGGTCCGTCCGGACCTCAAAAGGAGCTCCATATAAATAGTGTCTCCATTTTTTTAGTGCATGAACTATCGCTAGTAACTCTCGCTCGTAAGCCGAGTAGTTACGCTGCGCACGATCTAACTTTTTACTCTGAAATGCAATTGGGCGTCCCCTTTGCATAAGTACGGCACCAATGGCCTCATTACTAGCGCCTGTTTCCAAGACAAACGGCTCATTTGGATCGACAATAGTCAAAACAGGTGCAGCTGCTACAGTCACCTTGAGCTTGTCAAAGCTCTTCTGTTGGGCTTTCCCCCAACTAATGTTTTTAGTTTTTGACCATAACTGGTCAGTCAACGGGACTGCGTACTTCGCATAGTCCTTCACATACTGTCGGTAGAACCCCGACATGCCAAGAAAAATCTGCAGTTCCTCGAGATTCTTCGGCGCTTCCATTTAAGAATAGCCTCTACTTTTCTGGCTCCATCCGCGTACCATCGGCGGATATAATATGGCCAAGGTAGTGAATTTCTGTTTCAAAAAATTCACATTTCCTCTTCTTTGCAAATAGTTTGTGCTCTCGCAACAACTCGAATACTAGACGCAAATGCTCTATGTGTTCTTTCTGTGTCTTACTGTACACAAGAATATCATCTAGGAAAGCTACTGCGAATTTTCCCAGATATGGACGTAAAATGCTCTCCATCAGCGTCATAAACGTCGCTGGAGCATTGGTTAGCCCAAATGGCATAACCAAAAACTCAAAATGCCCAAAACGGGTCCTAAATGCTGTCTTCGCAACATCTTCTGCTTTAATTCTAACCTGATGATATCCTGATCTCAGGTCTACTTTTGTAAAGTATCTCTATCCATAGAGTTGATCAAACAACTCATCCATGTGTGGCATCGGATTCTTGTTCTTAATTGTTATCCGATTAAGAGCCCTATAGTCTATGCACATCCGCATAGATCTGTCTTTCTTCTTTACCAGAAGAATAGGCGATGCCCATGGACTTGAACTAGGCCGAATGAAGCCTTTGTTCAAATATTCCGTCAATTGTTTTTCCACCTCCTGTGCCTCGGAGTGGCTTAATCTATAAGCAGGTTTGCTTATAGGTTTTGATCCTGGCATAACTTCGATGCCATGGTCTACTTCTCTAGATGGTGGTAAGCCATCTAGCAAATCATCAAGAAAAACATCCTGAAATTCCTCTAATAAATTCATTAAAGTATCTATGTACTTTTTCTTTAATGTCTCTTTCGCCTTGGATTTTTTGTTGTTCGAATCGCATGTATGCCAAACAGGGTTTTCAAACAGTGGGTCTCGTCCAAGGCTATTTTGTTTTCCTTGTTTGTCTACGCAAACATCATCTACAGTTTCATCTACGGAAACAGAATTTAAAAGAGGGTAACAAGCATATACCTCTGCTATCTGGCCTCTGCAGACCACTGTGCACAGCACCATGGAGGAAATAAGTGGTGTGGCGGGGACAGTACGGTCGCCCTGCAGGGTAATGACTCTACCTCTATGCTCAAAACGTAGCGTATTATGTAGGTAACTCCGAGCTAGACTAGGGTCCAAGCCATACAGCCACTCCCTGCCTAGATATACGTCTGCACTGGCTAAGTGCATGACCTCAAAGTCAAGCGGAGCCTCGTAGTCCTGCATAGATAATGGGACCCCCAATACTACGGTATTCGATACGGTTTTGTCATACCCGTTGGCTAGGTAAACAGTATACTCATGATCGCTCTGGGTCTCAGTCAACCCCAACTACTTGACTAACGAGTAGTTCACGAAGTTGTGGCTAGCTCCATCATCGATAAAAACTGTGACTCTACGGCCACCTATGGTGCCATACATGCGCACCATGTCATGCGGACCTACAGTAGACTGCCACATCGCTGGTATCACCGAACAAGCGTGATGCTCATCACAATGACACACTGTCACCTCTCTGAACTCTGCGGAACTAAGAGGGAGTCTCTGCACTGTATGCAACTGCCTAGAGGATTTACCATCTCTTTTGGGCTCGTTGCCGCTCGTGCTGGCTTTAAGCTTTGGACACTCAGCCTTCGTGTGCCCTACATCGTTGCAATTAAAGCAGCGATTTTCCTTTCGCGCTTTAATATACTCCTCTTTTTTTTGGACTTCGCTATCTCTTTTCTTCTTGGATGGTCGTGGTTTTTTAGACCAATGACCACCCTGTCCTCCCTGGTCCATCCTATCCCCCTGCTTATCACTGCGGAACCCTTTTCTTTTAAGGCCTGACCTCCTCTTTTCACTACCCTCGGCCCTGCTCGAACCACCACGCGCACTACGGCGCTTGATGTCATCAAATATCTGCGCATACTTAATTGTCTCTGCTAAGTCTTTAGGTTGTAAGGGCTCTACGTACTCAAGGTAATCATCTTTGAGGCCTCTTTTAAAGCCTCGCAATGTCTGGAATGCATCGATCCCCTTTAGCTTGAGTACTCTCTCCCTATAGTCTGAGATGTACTGAGTCAGGGAATTGTTCTCCATTGAGCACTTGTCCCATAACTCCCAGCTTCTCTCCGCCTCATTAACAGGCAAAAAGTCTTTTCGAAACATCGTTTCAAACTCCGTCCAAGTGGCAGGACGAGTTGTCAAACTTATCCACCACTTGTACGCTTTGCCGGTTAATGAGAGGCTAGCCTCTATGGGCTGCACCCGGCTAGGCTGCTGTCGCAGCGCGTGCAAGTCTGACCACTTCGCTAGAAACATGTTGACCGAGTCCTTGTTTCTCTCCTTCTCCTCGCCACCAAAACTAGGCGGCTTCAAGTCTTTCAATAACGACGAAGTTGTCTCTACGAACGGCCCCGCAGGCGCATCGGCCTGTACTCCTGCAACCACTGGCGAGACTACGCTCACCCGTGCCGCAGGAGCTCGTCTATCACGAGGAGTCGGAGTACTAGCCGAGGCGGCTGTCAGTGCGGCTCCGTGTGGAGATGCTCTGTAGCATCGTGACTAAGTTAGCCTGGACTTTATTCATATTGTTCAATTTCGCATTAAGAAATTTAAAAAGTCCACTAGAGAGCTCCGTCTCTGTCAGGACGTCGGCAGGGTTCAATAGGTCATAATCATCGTCGTCATATTCCAAGAGGTCCTCCTCGGTCCCCTCGGCGACGTCGGTGTTCATGTCATCTGGCTCATCGGCCAGAAAGGGATCATCTGCTACTGCGGCCGCTGCGGGCTCGCTAAGTCCTAAGGCGGGGTCAACAGACGAGGAGGGCGCTGGCGGATCACGCGTGATCGACGAGCGCACTCCGGACCGGACAACAGTCGGGCGTATATGGCCTGACAATTCGGTCGGAGTCAAACCCGCGACCGAGGACAAGAGACTTGAAAACCCTAGAGAAGTAGAAGGCGGTGGGGACACACTACGCCTAGCAGACATATTTTAATTCTTGCACAAATAAAAATGCGATAACTTGGAAATTACAAAAACGCTAATAAAATGAGCAGTGGAGAGAGAATAGTCACCCCCCTTACAGTCGCCTGCGACTGTCGTCGACTGCCAATTTCTGTTGCGCTGCGAGCCTCTACAAGCGTCGCTACTCCAGGATGCTCCGATCTGAGAGAAAGGTGCCTGCAACTCATTAAAAAAAATTATTCCCCGCGGGAACCTGTGCCTGAACCACCCTGGATTATCCTTCCACTGCCGGGATAGAAATTCGTTTTCTGGCTTGGCTGGCCGCCGGCACTAGCCTGGCTGGCCGCTGGCTGCGCTGGCCTAGCTTGCCGCCTGTGGGCTGGCCGCCGGCGCTGGCCTGGCTGGCCACCTGGGCTGCGCTGGTCGTCTTACTCCAGGCTTGGAGACGACAAGGCAGACACCTCACCCCCTCCGATAAGGTGCCGTGACCTCCACTCCGGGCTTGGAGACGGGCGCGCCACAGTGTGTGCGAGCAACCGGTCCTACATAGCCCTGCCAAGCATCCAGATTCCCAGCCCAAATCCCTCTGGCTGGCCGTCTTCCCCCCCACACACAGTGGGCTGTTACACAGTCGACCAGATTCCCACACACAGTCGACAGCACCAGACAGCTACCCTTACACAGTCGACTTCTTCTCTTACAGAGAATTAAACACAAATTGACAAGCTCCAAAGCAAAAAAAAAAAAAAACACAGAAATTGCTTACCTGCAATGGAGAGCTTTAGTGTGTGCAAAGGAGAGAGAGAGAGAGAGAAAATAGAGGAAACCTTCCTTCCAGCAAGGACAAAAACTCTTCTTTCCAGCTATGGCCAACCTCTTCTTCTCCACGACTTCTTGCTGTAGGACCTTTGGGATAAGGTTATCCCCCCAAATTTGATTGAGAGTCAATCATTAAACGGCTGGGCCCGCTTCGCACACCACTCCCGATCCCGACGCCAAGCTCTGATACCAATGTTAGATCTCCGTAGCGCTGCTACGGGTGCTACTACAGGAGGGGATGGCCTCTGGCTCACCACCCAGCCGCAGAGGAAGAATGAGGATTGCCCCTCATCCCCCAGGCTATATAGTGTGTGGCCTGCCGTCCACACTAGCTTGGCCGCCCATGACTCCGCATGGGCGTCCTCTCCCACTGAACCCCGGATGGCCACGTCCTCGGCGCTCCGGCCGAGGCGTTGATGCTAAAGCCCCGTCTGGCCATCCGGTCTGCCGTCCGTCACAGGCGTTACAACCATGGGCAGCAGGTTGTGGACAGTTAGTAGTTGCAAAAAAAACGTTAGCAGTCGGCCAGCATAGAATAGGACAGCAAGATGTGATACGCAGCATTTATTACTGTCAAATCACAGTATTTTGTCCAATAAACAGGTGACAACTGTTTGACTGGCTGGACCAGCAGTATACCAGCATATATAACCAGGCGCCCAGACCTTAGTATAATTCATTCATCATAACTCAAGTGATCAAGCAGATTTCAGTCATCAGGACAGCATTCAACATCCTACCTCTCCAGGCAAAATCATTGAAGCTCCTCTTCACCATTCAGCTAGCATATAGCATATGTGTAGTCCTACAGCTATCATGGACTTGCATAAGTGGCCCAGAAGAGTCTTCTATCAGCCAATGTACGGTCTTCCTCATCCTTGTGTTGGGCAGTCTTAGATCTTGTTCTAAAGCATTGTATGGCAATTCTCCAAAGAAGTAATATAAACAAATACTCTTGCATGTAACGCGCGGGGGGGAGGGGGGGGGGTGGGGGGCTCTGCTTTGAGGGGGTCTTTGGGACCCAATATTGTGTCGTCTACTTTCTCTTCTTCTTCTCTCTCTCTCTCTCTCTCTCTCTCTCTCTCTCAGTGAATGGATGCTAAAGATCTCACCAAAGTAAAGGTTTAAAGAAGGCTTGTTGTGCGTTACCACGATCAACCTCAGGGCATGTAATAGGGGGCCGGGGGCATCGGGCATGCTGGAATGCGGAGGCCTAGTCTGAGGTAACTCCTCTCCGGTGAGGTGGGGCCGGAGCATAGCTGCATTATGTACTCGAACTCATCCATTCAGTACTTTCAATACATACCATACCGCTACCATGCTTTCCATACCCGTACTTTCAATACATACCATACCGCTACCATGCTTTCCATACCCGTACTTTTAAAAAAACAAACTTGTTAATTGATTGATTTTCACTTTGTATCTTGTGCATGTGCCATCTTTGCTTGATACCAACTCATCAAACCCCTATTCATGTTTCTCACACCCTTGTTCCTACCCCTCAACTTCTCCCAATTTCCTTGCTCCCTCAATTTTCCTTTTCAATGGACTCATAATGCACAAGGATCTATTTGTATTTCAGCTTGTACTTGGTCTTGACATTGATGACTTATTTTCATACTTTTTTTTTTTCCGGAAAAACGATCCTTCTATTAGTTAATGAGAAAACGCCATAAGGCTACAAAGCTCACCTCGCAAGGAGGGATAAAAACACAGTGAACACCTGAGCTCCACCCCCGTGGCTGGCCGCTCTCTGGGGGGGGCTACCTAGTAGTACATGTGGGAGGTGAGAAAAGCCAAACTGGAGGCCTATAGTGCCAAGTGACATCCTCGCCCCTCGCGGTGAGGAAAGGGCCAGGCTGCACGTGCGGAGGAAAGCCTTGCGGCGCCCTCTCATGCGGTCCGAGTCGCCCTGGAGTTTCCCCCAGTGTCCTCTCAAGGTGTGAATGATGTCCACCCAGAGGGCCTGTATGACCTCCGCCGGTGGAGTCGCCTGGCGGTCAATGGCCTCCCTGCATCGGGCTCTCCATATGTGCCAAGCCGTCATGCTGCTGATCATCTCCCATCTATGCCCGACCCCCTCCTGAGGGGCTGCCGAAGAGAAGTCTGGCGTCGGAACCACCGCCATCGCCCTGTCAGAGACCTGGATGGTCGCACTGCCAGGGACGTCCTCATATCCAAGGGCCGGGCCGCTGTCCGTGGCCCAAGCCACCGCACCCCACGTCACCAGCATCTCACCTGGTGAGCCTGCAAAAACCATCCTGAGAGCGCGCTGCCAGACCTGCTGTGCCTGTGGGCAATCCCATAAGCAGTGCCGCTGCGACTCCTGTGCACGGCCCCACCGAGGGCAGGACGCTGGGTGTCTGCCAAAAGCTAGCCAAGCCCCCACAGCCAGTCCTCTATGCGCTGTGAGCCAGAGAAAGAGCGTCACCTTCCGGGGCCGGAAGCTGGCCCAAAGGCGCTGCCAGAAGTCCCTAAGAAAGGCAGGGGAGAGCCCCTGTCGCCGCCAATGCTCGGCCGCCGCCGGGGTGCTCGCTATCCTGTGCCTCTGAATCCGCCGCCCCAGCCTCGCTGTGTACTGAAAAAAGGGGATGCCTGGGCTGGTGGAGGCCGAGTAGGGATCTCGCCAAAACCACTCACCTGGATCCCACTGAAGGCGAATAAGAGGCCTGCTGTCCCAAGCCCATAATCTCCAAGAATAGTCCTCCCCTATCGAGGCCGGTGAGGGGTCTACATGCCACTGTCTCTGATGAAAGCCGACCACCCGCACCCTCTGAAGAATACAACCCTGGAGCCCATCCAAATCCAGTCGTGTCCTTTGAAGCTGGCCACCCTCTCCCACCTCGAAAGTGAGTGGGGCGAGACTCTCCGCTGTGCCGCAGACCGCTAGAAGGATCTCATGCCGAGTAAAGACACCCATCCACTGTGGAGGTGGAGGGTCCTGTACTGGGGTCCGCCACTCCCGGGGAATGGCCGCCTCAATGTCCTGTCTCATCGACTCTCTGCCCCTCATCCCACTGAGTCTCCTCTCCTAAGCCTCTAGAGGCAGCTGCTGAAAACATATCCAGTCGTCTAGGGACTGGGCTGGGCCGGAGCTCAACGGGCCCCACGACACGTGGGGCCGCGATCCAACCATATGGCCGCTGGGAAGTCGAATCAAGGGGTTCCAGATCAATGGCTGCCTCAGGCGCTCCTCATCGGTGCCGGGGGGAGTCTGGAAGAGTGACGGCCTCAGATGCGCCCAGGCCCTCAGAAGGCTAGCTGCAAAACGCTCCTCAAAGCCAAGGCCTACTCCTCTGGATCGCTGCTCTGTAAAGATCCACGTGATGCTGGGGGTCTAGGGGCCGCTAAGAGAAGGAGTGCGGCTGAGCATCCTGGAAACAAGAAACTCCTTCCACGGCTCTGCGCCTGGCAGGAGGCCACGAACTACCAACTTGCCAAGTAAAGCTCGGCTTTGGCAAATAGGATCAACAATGCCCAGGCCGCCTCTCTTCCTCGGCTGAGTGATCACAGCCCATGCCACCTTGGCCCTGGCGGGCCGCCCGTCGCCACCGGACCAAAGAAAGTTCCTGATGAGCCTCTGCATCTGGCCAATGCACGCCCGCGAGAAGGCCCAGCAAGAAGTGATGTACCACATGGTAGCAAGCAGAACTTGGTTGGCCACAACTACTCGGCCAGCCAAAGATAAACGAGCGGTACTCCAATACAGAAGCTTCTTCCGAATGCTCAGAAGAAGGGGGGCTAACTGCTGCTCCGGAGATATGTCAATGCCCACGTAGCATCCCAAATAACGCACTGTAGTGCCGGGGGGCAGCCACTGAAAACCATCAACTGGCCTCCAAGTCGGGGGGGGCATAGAACTGACCCACAACCCACACGACTTGTGCCAGTTGATCAAAGCACCCGAAGCTCTGCAAAACATGTCCATGGCTGAGGCGAAGCGGCGGAGGTTCTCCTCACCTCCCTGAAGATAGACAGCAGTGTCATCCGCAAACTCCGAGTCTAGGAGCTCCTCCGAGGTGCGGATGGGAAGCTGGAGGCCCCGCAAACCTGTATCCTGTGCCGTCAAAAAAGTGCTCATGGCCTCCGCCACAAAAAGAAAAAGAAAGGGCGCCAAGGGGCACCCCTGCCGCACCGGGCGCGAGAGCTGGAACCTCTCTCCGCGCACGCCCTGTATCAGCACCTGGCTATGAGCCGATGAGTAGAGTGCAGAGACCCCATGGATCCACTGAGGGGGGAAGCCCATCCTCTCCATAGTGCCTTCCAAGAAGGCCCAGTCCACCCGATCATATGCCTTCTCGAAGTCGAGAAGGAGCACTGCCAGATCCTCCTGCCGAAATCTAGCCAAAGCCGTAGCCTCCCAGAAAGAGAAAATGTTATCCAGAATGCTCCTATCCTGGATGAAGCCTGTCTGCGTGGAGTGGATGATGTCCGGAAGGTGAGGCTGAAGCCGCCTGCTGATCGCCTTAGCTAGGACCTTGTAGGCCGTGCCTAGCAAGGTGATCGGTCTCCACTGTCTAATCTCCAGTCTGTCTCCTCCCTCTTTGGGGATCAAGTGAATCAACCCCTCTGCCATGTTGTCCGGCATGACTCCCGACTCCATAATCTCCTGGAATGCCAATCTGAAGCCCCTATGTAATAGGCCCCAATACCTCTGGAAGAAAGCCACTGAGAGACCGTCCTCTCCTGGGCATTTGCCCCGAGGTAATGCGTGAAGAGCCTCCTCCAGTTCCGTATCCGAGAAGGGGGAGAGAAGGGAGTGCTGCAAATGGGCCGGCACAACCGGTCTCGTGAAGCTCCAGACTGCCTCCCGAGCCTCGCTCACCCTGTCATCTGCTGGCTCAGCAGAGAGAAGATCCCTGTAAAGATCTGTGGCTATCGCCCGAACCCTGGGGGGATCCACCACAACCTGGCCATCAGCCTGCCGAAGACGCCTGAGACCCTCTCGTCTGAAGCGAGGCCCTGTCGCCTCAAAGAAATCTCGAGTCACTCTGTCTCCAACCTGTGTCCAAAAAGAAGCCCGAGCATGGAATCGGAACTCCACCCTCTTCTCCTCGATGGATCTGATCTCAGTGCGAGCTGACTCCATCTGCTCTGAGATCCAAGGGCTCGTAGGATCCCTCTCCTGGAGTCTCTGGAGGGATGCTAGACTCCTCCGTAGGCTCCTCTCCTGCTCTCTGAAGGCCTCCAGACGGTCCAAGGCAGCCTGTCTGAGCATCCGACTGATCTCCTGCAAGCCACTGGCTAGATCGCTGGCTGCCGTTCCTCTCCTGAACTGCAGCTCCTGCCAGACCTGCTCAACTCGGATCGCAATCTCGGGCTCCTCTATGAGACAATCTGGAATCCGGACGCTCTGGCCCCGCTCTCCTCTCGTAGGGTCCTCGATCTGGAGAAGCACTGGAAAGTGGTCTGAAAACGAGGAGCCTGCAAGTATGCCCACAGTGCCACCTCTATCACAAGCCCACTCATCAATGTAAAACCTGTCAATGCGGGAAAGGTTAACTCCTGTGGCCCGTCTATCCGAGCGCGAAAAAGATAGACTCCCCTGCAACCTGCCAAACTCCGGGAGAGTCCACGGATCCTGGCCTCTCACCTGCAGCACTAGTTCCTCCCAGGCAGCGAGCTCCGGCCCATGAATGGTCTCCTGGCTGCCCCCCATCCTGTCCTCTGCATCCTCCAGCATGTTGCAATCCCCTCCTAGGCACCAGTGGTCTGCCAAGGGGAGGGACTGCCTAATGGTGCTCCAGAACTCGGCTCTCCCGGTCGCCCCATTAGGGGCGTAGAAGTTGAGGAAGCCAATGCGGTCTTCCCCAACCCGAAGGATGATCCACTGCGCTCGACCCTGGACCAGAGTGCCAGAGTCCGCAACCTCGGATAGAAGCTGCTCGCTGATTGAGATGCATACTCCACCCTGGTTCCCCTGGGAGCCATATGCCGGTGACCAAGAAGTGTGACTCCTGCCTGGCAAGATCTTCCCGCAGGTGCGGGTACGCCCGGCAGAAAGGTGGTGCTCCTGGATGAAAAGGATATCTATGGGTCCTCCAACGAGAGCCCTCTGGATCTCCTGGCGAAGTCTGCCCCGACCAATGTAGCAGCGATGTCCACCGAGACCCTGGATGTTCCATGAGAGGATCCTCATGGATGAGCTATGGCAAGTGAAGCAGCCGCCACTGGCTCACCCCTCTCAGCCGGCTCGGATGATCTGCCCTCCACTCTGTGAGTCTTGGGCGCTGGCTTGGAGAGAGAATAGTCACTGTCTGTCCGGGTGCGGAGTCTCTCCAAAAAGAGGGTGACCTGTCTCTGTGTCCAGCCCCACTCCGCCTTCGCCCTGTCCAGGGCATAGGCGTGAGACCAATCCTCTGCATATATGTATCTAAAGGTCGGCTGCACCCTCGGGGCGGCATGGAGGAGAATCAGTAGCACCGCCTCAACTGAGGTGTGGACCGGAGCCGCCCGCCAATCTCCTATACCAAACAAGCTCATGCGGGCTGAGTGTAATCGGGTCTGCAATAGGTTCGTGAGCCCCAAGTCACTGAAGTGGTGAGAAAACTCCAGTATCTGATCACGCAAAACTTCCTCTACAGAGTTGCAATCCCATGCTGTGTCTGGGGCAACACTGAGAGGAAAGGAGAAGGCCACCATGCTGCTCACCACTGATGAAGGAGAACGAGAGGGATGGCACACCACACAAACTCGCAAGGGCGCGACCAGTGTCTCGAATGGGCCAGCATCCAGCTGGAGGCACCTGAAAAAACCGTAATCCACTGGTAGCCCCATCACTCGCGGGGGCCTCCCCAGGGGAGGCTGGAGAGAACTCTGTGGCGGGCGAAGCTGGGATCGCCATCTCCACCGGCCCAGAGTGGCGGTGGAACAGCCGCTGGACTGAACTCTGGCCTACCCAGCTGCGCTGCCCCGGGGCAGTGGGTGGTCTGGCGAAGTATCCTGGAGAGGCCGAGGGAGGGATGGGGGCTCGCGGCGAGGAGGGGGGAGAGCGAGGAGAGGATGGAGAGGCAGCTGCCAGAGGATAGGTGTCAGGGGGGGCCGCCGGGGGGAGGCGGGAGGGGGGGGCTGGGGGGGGAGAGGGGGGATGGAAGGAGTGCTCTCCGGGTGAGGGGAAGGGGAGCCGGGGGTCGCAGAGTGCGGCTCGGGATCCTCAGGAATCTGCTCCAAGGAGGGGGCGGGGCCCCCCGCGGGGGGAGGCGGGAGCGGGGTCTCCACGTGGGAGGCTCAACCAGCGGCCTCAACGGGCACTGAGTCTGAATCCTCGTCCATCGGGGTGGGACCTGCTGGCCGCCTATCCCTGACTGGAGCATAAGTGCGGGTAGGTGCCTGTACGCCAACCGGGGTCGCCTGTCAGCCAGCCTGTGCTACCTGCTGGCGTCTGCGACGGTCCCTGCAGGCCGGGCGTTTCCGCCGGCGAACCTCCTGCCATCCGCCAGCCTCCTGGGTCTGCGCGGCATCCTCCGCCGGGGCCTGCTCGTCAGATGATGGCGCCTGCTGTGGCGAGCCAGGGATGTCCGGTCTCTGAGGTGGATGGCCACCACTCGGGTCTCCTGCAGGGGGTCCAGAGGCGGCATAGCGTGAAGGATGAACCCCCTTGCGGGGACAGGCGCGTGCGAGATGGCCCATCTCCCGACATGTGTAACACTGGCCGGGGAGGCCCGAATACTCCACGCGCTGTATCAGATGTCCTCCAGAAAGACAAGGGAGGAGGATCGTCTTCGGGAGGGACTCCGGTGACGGAACCACAACACGAATGGCCGGGAGTCCTGCTGCCCAAGCAATCACTGAAGCCGCTGTCTGAGGTGTCTCCACCACCTGCCCGAACGCCTTGCCAATGGATGACAAGAGGGGCAAGTACTCCCTACGGAGTCCAGGAAAGCAGATAGTGACGGGGAAATCTGTCGCGCCTGCTTTAGCGGGTCAGAAGCGGGGTCGAAACCATGAGTCCATCGCGCCAGGAACGCCCGGGATGAGCGGGCTCCGAGCCAGCACTATCTGAGCTGCCTGGGGGGACTCGAAATCCACCTGGTAGTAGCCACGTCCCAAAAAATCTACGCTGACGATCTTGGCGGGCACGCCAACAAGGCTACCTTGCAGAAGGTTGCGAAGCTCTCTCCGCATCGGACGGCTACCCACTATCTTGCAGACCAAGGAGGAGGCCTCAAGAGCGGATACTGTGGAAACAAACAACTGAAGATCTTCAGCTGTGAACTCCAGATGGAGACCGGAATCGGCAGGGGTAGTCGGAGCGGCTTCCATGGAGTCCTCTAGAGGGAAAAGGCCAGAAACCGGGGTCACCAACGGGAGGGACACAGCCCTGCGAGGAAAAGGAGAGGCGGAGGGCTAAGGATAGCGGGGGGGGGGGGGGGGGGGGGGGAGCTAGCGGTGGGGGGAGGGGCGAGACGGAAGGGGAGGAGAGGGAGAAGGCGGAGAAAAAAAAAACAAAAAACAAAAAACAAAAAACAAAAAACAAAAAAAACAAAAAAACAAAAAAACAAAAAACAAAAAAACAAAAAAAACAAAAAAAACAAAAAACGCGCAGCAGAGGAGAAGGCGGAGGGGGGAGAGGTGGCGGGGGAGAGAAGAGAGGCGGAGGAGACGAAGGCGAGGGGGGTAGAGAGGCAGGGGAAGAGAAGTCGGGGGAAGGAAGCAAGCGGGGGGGGGGATGGCGGGAGAGCCAGCGTGGAAGGAGGCGGAGGAGGATAAGGCGGGGGGGGAAGAAGGCGGGGGAGGTAACGAGGAAGGAAGCGGGGGAGCGATGGCGGGGGAGGAAGCGAGGCAGAAGGCGGGGGAGAAAAGGCGAGGAAGGGCGCAATGAAGGAGGCGGGGGAGAGGACGGAGGAGAATGCGGGGGACTGGCGGGGGGGGAGAGGGGGGCGCGACGGCGAGAAGCAGCGGGGGGGGGGGGGGGGGGGGGGGGGGGGGGGCGGAGCTCGCAGGCGAAGTCGTGACTTATTTTCATACTTGTTTGTGCGTGTCATTGATTATTTCAAATTTACACTAGTGTCTTTGATCTATTTGTGTGCTTTAGTGCATTTGACATTTCATTTCTAAGAGTATAGTCGATTGATATTTCAGTTCTACCTGTCCATTTCATGTTAGTTGTGACTGATGAGTGCTTGGTCACGGGGGCTGTCCAGCTCTCAAGGTTTTTGATAGCGTACTCATTTGGTGGCAAATGGGTAAAGATTGCAAAAGTTGAGGAAACTATAGGAGGAGCTGTAAACAGGCACACATAACGATGACTGGCATCTTTTCTTAAGATATAAAACTGAAATCTTGTGTTTACTATGACTATACTTCCAACTTGTCTATTGAAAGGTTGCTAGCCGTGGGTCTTCGTGAGTTTGGTTTTGACAGCATTGGGAGTAATGTAAGGCAGCTTGTATCTTAAAGGAGAAGGTATTTTTACGCATTACAAGAACATCTACCGTAAAGTAGCTAGATGTCAAGTAGAGATTGTCATCTAAAGGTATGGGCATTTCCCTGCTGGCTGTTTTTTATGCATTTCCCTGCTGACTTTTTGTGCCTGTGGTCTCTATGAGCAGACAAGCACATGTTTGTGGGGTGCAGGATAGGGAAAAGGAATCAAAAAGCTATTACACACATGCATGCTCACTGATGAGGCAGGACTGGCCAAGCTTCCCCAAACAAAAGGAATTAAAAAGTCTGGCCCAGCATCCTTGCATCACACCCAATGTCGCATACTGAGACCTATTGAGAGAAATTTTAAGCAGGCTTACAGATTTTTGAGAGTGCACCACCATTCTAGTTGACCTATGAAGGTAGACTCATCAGGGATGTTTAATGCCAAAACTATAAGAGGTTTTATCCAGATCCTAATTCCTGCTGGTGAGACGCCTGTAAAAGGGCTCTTCCTGCTACACATAGAGTTCATCTTATGTTCGATGGAAAGTGGAGGTCCTAGACTGTAAACAAGTTTTCGTATCGTATACTTGTTTTGTTGAGACCTCTCGCATGCTGGAGTTTTTGAAAATCTCTCATCACTGGCCAGTTGGACATGCAGGTAAAATACATGGTTTTGACCACACTTGCGGAATCTGGAATGGACCTAGCTGATGATGTCATTGAGATTATTCTGGACAAGGTATGATGCATCCTCCTTGCAAGGTTGAGTATATTTGAATTGGGTTGATTAACTGGGCTGATGGCATTATTCTGTTATGTATAGTATTAAATGGTTGAGAGTTATCCCCCAGAATTCTTGCAGGAACCAATGAAAAACAGCCACACCGCCTGTGTTTCTAAGCCCAATTTACATTTCTGTTTCATTTAGTAAATGTGCTTTTCATCTAGTAAAGCCTTGGTTGTTACCTTGTAAGCAGTTTAACTATATGGGATTTCACATACAGACTTTTGAAGAGGCTGACCTCAAGAAAGATGGGAAGATCGACAGAGAAGAGTGGAGAAGTCTGGTTCTACAGCAGCCTTCACTTCTAAAAAATATGACACTTCAGTACTTGCAGTAAGAATTGTCATAGCTCTAGGATGGTGTTGTGTGCGTGCACACGTTGTTAGAGCTCTAGGTGTGTGTGTGTGTTTGCGTGCATGTAGATCCACATTTGATGCCCCTGGACATTTTTCTCATGAATCTGTCTCAAATCACATGCTTTTTGAAGCACAAAATTGTTTTCTTAACTCTGTTTCTAACAATCAGTTTCTTGTAATGGTGCAGGGATATCACGACCTGTTTCCCTAGCTTTGTTTTTCATTCTCAAGTTGAGGAGAGCTGAATCCTTACAACATACAGTTCAAGAAGGGAAACATCTCATTATATGTGGCATTTAAAAAAGCGTTCTTCATGTTTTGGCCATTGGAACAGTTGTAACAGGATGGGAGCTCAGTTGTAGCCTTTTCTGAAATAATGGCAGGATTGACAGGAACTGCAAGCATCTGATTATCTAAGATTCTTTGGTTTTCCTGGTGTTTAAGCTGTTGGAACAGCTGCGTTTAGCTGCAGCCTTGTCTGAATGGCAAATAGTAAACTATCTTTATCAATTGCACCACCAACACTGAAGAAAGATGATTTATGCTCATCTCGGATATGGCCATGCTTTGCGTTTGGAAATTCCAAACTCTTTTTCCTTTGGGCTCAAAAAAGCCCATCCCTTGTACTGGGCATGCATCTCATCTCATTGCCCAAGCTGCAGCCACAGGCAGTTTTTCAATTTGCAGCTGATCCAATTGAGCTTGTACGAGGCCTTTTGTATTTGTTAGCACTTTCCATTGCAAAGTTCAAGATGCTCTTTGCAAGTCAAATTTTGGTCCAACTCGAGGTCATGGGGTTTTCTTTTTAAAAAAAGCCAACAAGGGTACTCCTTTGCTACTAGGCTAAAAGACAGTCTCACATATGTATTCAATGCTACCATTCTGTGAAGATCTGTCCATATGTATGAAAGCATTTAGGATTCTCACGAAATCAGACCGAGTTCGTCATGGCAAAGGGAAGCCATCTTCAAACTTTGTCAATGCCACTTCTTGGTTAATGCAGTTGGTCTGGTTGAGAAGCGAGCTGATTAGTCTTTCCATGTTTAGAGTTGTTTCTTTCTGGTTTTTAAAAAATGTTCTTATTAGAGAAATAAAGTAGTAGGTGATGTTAAGCAAGTCTTCAAAGTAAACAAGTCATGAGATTGAGCTACAAAGGTGGCCTCATCCAAAAGAAGGGCTTAAAAGATTGATTTCAAGTGGCTTCAACCAGAAAATGGTTTAAGATTCAAACACATTGAGGTGGTGGGAGCTGTATCTAAAAAAAAAGGTTGTTTTGTAAGTTATTTCAAAAATCTCAAATGGACTCAAAAATCCATTTAGTTACTCAGGGGTGCTTGTTTTGTATACATCATTACATGGTTAAAAAACAAAAGCCTAGCAAAATTGTGTTTTTTAATATCACTGAAATAGCTTCAAAACGTTACAATAGCTTTGCTTTTGAGATGTATTGAGGCTTTTGCAAAAACGGTTATGCATTGTAATATTCCAAAGTGAATGCCATACATTGTAAATTTAGAGAATATGTGACGTGTCCCACACAACATACATTGTAAAATTACAGATAGACTAAATCCAAGAGCCTCTGTAAGTAGTACATATAGAAACATCCTAATCCATGAAAAGATTCTTATAGCAAAAGATAAAAACCCATGCTTGAATTCTAGGGAATTTCATTGCAATGATTTTTGAGGTCTCATTGTCATTATGGTTGGCATATGATTACATGAGACCTCATCGCCATTATAATAGAACAATGCAAGCATCCTTTCTAATTGATGATATTTGATCCATAGTACCCTGGTTAGGACAAATCTTCACACCTTCCTTGTTGAACTGGTCCCTAACGTTTGCAAAACATAAGAAGAGTAAATTGCTCTCTAAGAAATGCCAAAGAGAGGAAAATAGGCGCAAAATGGGATGACTATAGTTTCAGTATGGGTTTAAGTCATCTCTAGTTTGGTAGCAATAACCTTAGGATTAGGGCTTGCTTTGCATATTAGCATTATGCAAGAACGGTAAGCACTCAATGTGGATGGAGTGCACACATCCTAGCATTCATTGCATGGAATGCACATGAGTAGGCATACCACCATGAAATCGTGAGCTATTAGCTTCAAGAGATTGTATAATCCAAAAATTAGTAAATGATCATATTGATGGGCTTATATACTTGGCCACTCCTATGTTGCACTTAATAATGTCCCATTTACACTTGTCCATGGCTCTTGGCACATACCATTAGTTACATGGAATTAGTAACTTTGTTGTAAACCATCGCTTCCCATTGGTTTCGTCCTCGAAACCATGAAAATTCATCTCATGAAATGGAATGTAACTTGCATGACTATGTAGGCCATATGCAACATATAATGTTCTTGATGTACATGGCTCCAAATCTGTCCATAAGAACATAATGCCTCTCCATACATAAAAAATTGCATAATATGCTCTTAAGTCATTTCCAAAATGATCCCCAATATCAATGTATAGTCCCTATGAAAGATTCTTTGCATGGAGACTCAAATCTTCCACTTATGGGATCCCAAAATCCATTACAATAGAGAATTCCATCAAGCAAGTAGCTTTCTTTTGGCAACCATATCACGCATGATATGTGTCCAAAAGCCCTTTAAACCTTTCCAAGATAAAGTCAGGTTGTCATGAAAACTCGTAAATAGGTAATCTATGCCACTTGACTAAATACTCAACCATGGTACAATTGCAAAGCACTCTTTTCATGTTTGTCCATTTGCTCTATGGCACATTTCAATCTTTCTTCTTCATCCATTGATGGCAACTCATAAAAAACTTGTACTTCCGGTCCAACATAAGCCTTCAAGTGAGACACATGAAATACATCATGTATCTTGATAGTTGATGGAAGCAATAATTGGTATAGTAATTTGGTGTTGGTGTTGCCCTTGAGAAAACCATATCTTAACTAAGGGATTCTTAGAAACACATTATCCCCTTCTTTGAACTCCAATGGCTTTCTATGAGCATCTTCATAGTGCTATGTTCTCTCTTGTGACCTCTTGATGTTGGCGTTGCATTGTTGAAGTATTGCTTGCATTCTTTCCACCTCTTCCTTTGCACTTGGATTAATGTCCTTTTGCTTGATTACCACCATTGGTATATTAATCTTATATGCATAGAATGCCTCAATTGGTGACATACCAATGCTTGCATGATGAGTACTATTGTAAACAAATTATGCAAGAGGCAACCAAGCATGTTGTGTCTCATGGCAATAGTGTTTCGAATAAGTCTCCATCCACTTATTTACCCTTTTCGTTTGGATATCAGTTTCGGGATGATAAGCAGCACTAAGAGTCAACTTGGTTTCAATGGTCTCAAATACAGTCCTCCAAAATGGACCCATGAACTTGACATCACGGCCATCATAAATGTCGTGTACTTGGCTTTTGTAGGAATGAAATATGCCACTTTGTCAATCTATCCACAACTATATATAAGCTATTCTATACCTTCTTTGTATGAGAAAGTCTCGTGATAAAATCCATAGTGATGTGTGTCTACTTTCCCTCGAGAATAGGTAAGGGTTGAAGCAAACCACAGGGCGTTTGTGTTGGATCTTTGTTGAGTTGACAAGCCATACACTTTGGCACATATGCATGTATGCCATTTAAAGAGAATGTGGGAGAGAGGGAGAGCTTAATTTCCTTGCAAGTAAACACACACACACACACACACACACACGAGTGCAAGATATAAGAGATAGATGGATGGTTAATTTTCTTCTATCTTCTTCTCTTCTCTTCTACCATATAACTAAAGATAAGAATACATACATAAAGGGAAAGTACTCTCCTTCAATAACATACAATGGTCGGTCCATAGTATGAACTCAACTATATGAGCTGACGCTATAACTATGCCATAACTCTAGTACTCCAAAATGATTGTCACACAGCCTGTCATCCACTGGTTGCATATCAACTATAATCTAACCAACCATGCTTGTGGCATAAGTATGGAAGCTATCACCCAGGAGGCGGGTCATCAATGTCCATCATAGCACTAGTTGAGCTCGATATCTCAACACTCTCTCTTGAGCCCAACTCCACACACTGCACTCCAGATAAGCTCCTAAACCTGTGAAGCTTCTCCGTGTCCAATTCCTTCATGAAGATTTCAGCCACCTGATCATCTGTATTGGCATATACCAGATTTATATCACTTGTTGAAACCTTCTCTCCCGTAAAGCGATAATGCATCTCAATGTGCTTCATTCTAGCATGGTATACTCGGTTACTAGTCAACTGTATGCTACTGTTGTCACAATAAATGACAAATGTCCTATCTACGAGCTCACCCATATCACCAAATAGCTTCTTAAACCAATCCATCTCACAACTTGCCATAGTAGCACCCCTGTACTCTACCTCTGTACTCGACAAGATAATTGTTGGTCGCTTCTTACTGCTCTAACTCACATCACTCCCAAATGAGAACATAAAATCACTGCTAGATCTCGTGTCTGCAACACTACCATCCCAAAATAAGTATCTATGTATCCATGTAGTTGTACCTCTATACCAATCTCATAGAAAAGTCCATAATTAACTATGGACTTTATGTACCTGAGAATCTGTCTAGTCGCATCCAAGTGTGGTTTCCTAGGGACCTACATAAATCGACTCATAAGTCCAACAGTATAGCTCAACTATGACCTAGTAATAGTCATGTAGATCAAGCTACCCACTATACCCCTATACATAGTGGGATCCTCCAAAATCTCACCTATATCTATGGAAAGCTTTGTGTTCTACTCCAATGATACTGAAATAGGCTTACAACCTATCATACCATACTTGGACAACATATCTAAGCCATACTACCATGAGGTGATCTCACCACCTCTATGTCCAAGAAATAACCTAGCTTATCCAAATCCTTCATCTAAAAATTTTGCTTAAAACAGTTCCTCACATCATGTATGTCAACATTACTATCACCAGTGATAATCAAGTCATCCACATAGATGACTAATAGCCATAAAGCAAAAAATCTACATTGGATAGATACTCCTTGATCTTGTTTGACCATGCTCTGGGTGCTTGCTTCTTCAAGCCATACAATGCTTTGCGTAACCTGCACATAAAATCTAGGTGTGTATCACTCTCATAACCTGGTGGTTGCATTATGTATACTTCTTCTTGTAAATCACCATGCAAGAAGGAATTCTTTACATTCATTTGATGTAAATGCCAATCCACTTACATCCAATTGTCTTCTGTGAGCTCCAACTCCTGTATTACTTTAACCATGTAAGCATAATTATATGTTGTATATCCATCATATCTCAACCTGTCTCAACAGGGTACCTAATCCTTGTAGACCTACGTACATCTGGATCACTACCAGCTGTCCTCAAGACATTCTTGGTTCTCCTTACACCAAGAGCAAGCACAAAGCTACTAGAATCACCATCCACATATGAGTGACCTGTAGACAGATCAGGCACAAAAGGTTGATCTACCTTTTCTTTTCCTTTGCGTGATACATGTGTACTTACATCTGTCCTCAACGTGCCCGACCATGGACTAACATTGTATCCACTGTTAGAGGACTCTCCAGGTCCACTAAGCACCAGTGATTGCTGCTCTACATATGGTGCACATGAGCACTTCTTATATCTGCATCTTCTGTTCTCTTCACCCGCCGCCGCTGGTCTATACCACCTACTCATCTCATCAAAGACAACATCTCTGCTTACTCGCATCTCAGGAGTGGTAGGGATATAACATCTATAAACTTTCTGCTCCAACTTTGTTCTTACTTTATCAGGAATATACACATATGCAATACACCCAAGGACTTTCAAGTGACACATCCGGTCTTATGCTTGTAAACTTCTGTTCAGGCATCATACCATGAACATCTGCAATGGGTGTCGTCCTGTTCATAATATACACAATAATTGCTACTACTTCTGTCCAAAAATAATGTGGTATATTCTTTTCAGTCCCATCAAGGCACGTGCCACTTCTATAATGTACCTACTTTTTCTTCTTGCAATACCATTCTGTTTGCGGAGTATACATGCATGTAAATTATCTCTTGATTCCCTGCTTTCTCAGGAAATCACTGAACTCATTGGAGAAATATTATCTCCCACCATTTGATCTTAAGCATTTTATTTGCATGCCTTTTTTCCTTCTCAACCAAGCCTTTAAATCTCTGAAAGTGAGAAAACATCTCACTTCTCTCCTTCATGAAGTAAACCCACACTTCCCTAGTGTGGTCATCATCAATGAATGCAACATAGTATCTAAAATCTGCAATTGTTTCAGTCTTGGTCAATTCCCATATATTTGAATGTATAATATCTAATGACCTTGCATTGACATGCTTTTCATGTGGAAAAGTATGTTTGGAAAAGTATGCTTTTCATGTGGAAAAGTATGTTTGGCCTACTTACCAAGCTGGCATGCTTCACATGCTTTATGCATACTGTCAACCTTAAACTTTGGCAAACCTGTAACAATATTTTGGGCCTACATAGACTTTAGTCATTGTATATTTACATGACCAATGGGCTTGTGCCATATGTCAATATCTATCAATGACATCTGTTTTATGCGCAAACATGTCTATCTTTACCTCAGACATATTCACATCCAAAGTAAACATCCAGTCATTTCTGTCACCCTTTGCAACCAAGTGACACTGATTTTTGAAGTCTTCCATAAACATCCTTAAGGATTAAACCTCACTTTTGCAGACCTTGCTCAACTATCTATCCAACAAAAACTAGGTTCTTCGTAATATTTGGAAAATGAATTACATCTCCCAACAAGTACTTTATTTTTTCATCCTCTGCGCATAGACAATGGCACTCTACCAACATGTACAATGGGATGCACAGTATCATCACAAGTTTCTACATAACTTGGTTTTTTTATTTTGTACATGTCTCTAAATATGATTGGTCATGTGGTTAGAGGCACCGAAATCCACATACCATATCTCTTGAGATCTTGACATATCTCTTGTTGTGGAACTGAGCATATGCTGCATCATAAATAGCTGCTCACTTCTGTTATCACCACCTTGTTTACTAGATGATGCATAGTTGTCTTACTGTAATTTCTCACTTTTAATGTCATTATGCTTTTTATACCAATCCTTTGTCATGTGCCCTGGTTTGCCACAATAATAGCACTCTATGCTATTTGCACTCTAATTTCTTTGTCAACCACCTTGGCCTCTTTGGCTCCTCCTACCTCTAGACTAGCCTCTTCTCCCCATATATGATTGCTATGCTGCAAATCATTGGACTGTTGTTGTCCAGAATTTTGGTTTCTTTGTCGGCCACCACCTTGGTCTCGACCATGACTGCCTTTTCCTCATTTAAATATTTGAATTCCAATATGGTGGGAATTCCTCTTTCATCATTTAAATTTATCTATGTAAAAAGATAAATTTAACTAAAATCCTTCTTTAATTTTTAAATAAAATATACATTATTTTAACATCCCAATTTTTCTTTTACTTCATTGGAATACATGGATTTCCATTGTCATGCGGATTACTCTTTTAACATAAAGATGAATTACTAGAAATTCCTTTTTTACCTAATTAACTATTTATGCATAAACATAAAATTAATTTTTCCATGATTATAATGAGAATCATTCAATTAAACTAGGATGATTAATCCTAGAATATGGTAGGAAGTCCTCTTTTCATATTATGAATAAAAATGATTTATGTGTTAATTTTTCAAAAATTTTGCCATAGCTTCGCTGCTATTACTGATAATTCTCAATAATTTTGAAAACATAAAGTTTAGTAATATCATGCCTGTTCTGATGTGTTCTTGCTTTGTGAAGAAGAGTCCTCACCTAGAGACTTTTCTTCTATTATCATCATAGACACCAAGTTCTGAAAGTTAGGAACATTCTCTCTGACTATAATGGAGATCTTGAATGACGTACTCTTTGCTAAGCCCATTCAAATAGACACTCACCAAATCATCATATTTTATCGATACATTGATAGATCCAAGGGATTCAACAATGCCCTTGATCTTTAACAAATACTCATTGATAGACATGCTTTTCTTTTCCACACCACAATATGTAACTCTTGTTTTAGTTGTAGTTTCCTTGCATTTGTATTAGTTTGGCACCAAGTTCTGCCATGCAAGTGTTGGAGTATTGCATATTGTATGTATCCTATCATTGTACCTGTGACACTGATCGAAAGCCAATACATGACTTCTCTTGTCCCTTGATTTCAATCCTTGAATGCCTTTCTATCTACTCGCGTGGCATTCTCTTTAGACAACTCTAGAGGCTCCTCGTTGTTTCCTTTAACATAGTCCCAAAATCCTTTACCTACCCATCACAAAATTGGTCATTTTGAACTTCCAAGCATGAAAGTTGTTCTTGTTTAGCTTCTCACTAAAAATCTGATTGAGTCAGACATATTAGCCAGTAACAATAAAAAACCTACAAACATATAATTGTTATGGCTCACCCTAACCCTCCTTGAAACACATCCAATAAGAGATTACCTAGTGAACCCCAACTGTTGTGAGGATATTTTCAATGGTCGAGCTCGTAACCCTTGAGGTCTCCAAGCTCTACAACTCCTTAAGAAACAATTCCATCGCACCTCTTGGTTGTCACACTGCCACGTTGCACTACTACAGGTACTCGTCCCTCCTCTCACCTCACTTCACTCACACACACTCACTAGCATGCATTAGAGAGAGACATTAGCAAGAGAAAGACTCTACTACACAATGGGAGAGTATCCCTGTATTATGAGAGATATTCACTTATATACATGGCCATAAATGTTCCTACTCACTTAAACTGTGGTCGACTGGGCACTTTAGGCTCATAAGAGGCCTAATGCTATTACAATGAATACTCTCATAATATATCTATAAAGTACATCACTTAGGACTTCATCCTAACTTGCTACCACATGCTTTTGAAGTGAGAATCGCTATAAATACTCCATCGCACCATTACGGGAGCCCATACAAGTTGTAGGTTTGGACACCATTGCTTCATATCTTGAATGTATGACCTTTTGGTGTATCTACCTTGACTCCTTGATATAACATAATGGTAGTAGCTCTTGTTAACCCTAGGAATGGGTTAACATTCTCCCCCTCTCCTGATGGCGATCGTGTCCTCGTAATCGCGTGCGTTGAAGACTTTTGTGTGCGGAGAATGGACAAGCTTTGTCGATGGTTTGTGATGTAGAGTGATGTTCAATGGTCTTTGTTTCTCTAGAAGGAATAAGAAAGACAAGTCAGTAAATGGAAAGATTAGTGGTTTATTGGAAATTCCTAACAAGGTGGGGGGGTGGTATTTTTTACAAATGATTATATTTTTATATTTTAGTGAGCATGTTTTTTTTAACTCACTTTGTTTTTGGCAATCATAAGCATGGTTACATGTGATTTGTGTTAGTGGGGGAAGCTAAGGGATGTTAATAATGGGAGAGAAGAGGGAAGGATAGAGGAACGCAGACATAATCAACAAAACAAGATGGTGATTCTCAGTTCCTCATTTGATTCATTGAAGCGACATTCATCATTTGAAGGAATTGGCCTTCGATGATGTCTCTTTGTGTGGCAGGATTCTTGTCAAATATTGCGAAGTAGGACCTGTTTCCACATGCTTCTTTCCATGTGCTATTTTTGCTTTTATGTATATGTAAGTGCTCTAATAAAGCAGATATACATAAAGTACAAGAATTGTCACATAGACTCTTATGGAGCTACTGCTTGTTGATGTGGCCACTTGTTGGTGAGGCATGAAAGAATTACATCGACTTACGAGGCTAAAATTTCTTCACTAAGGATTTGAGATCCATGTGTTGTGAAGACTTGTGTTTGGAGAGGTTTGTAATTTAAAGGAAAGTTCTAGGCGATGGGTTGTACGATTGACCAGGATTTTACCCACCATGGCTCCCCCATTGAGAGATGTACCTGGAAAGTTATCAATATGATGAGGCCTTGGTGCAATTGTCCTCCAGTGCATGAGTCCATATGGATATGTACTCATGGAGCAACTGCTACATTAACTTGGTGCAATTGTCCTCCAGTGCATGGAGTCCATATGTACTCATGGAGCAACTGCTACATTAACTTAGACAAAAGAATAGTAAGCTATAAGCTTAACAAAGATGTAATGGCTATTGAAGATCGTTGGGAGTTGCTTCTAATATTATACCTTTTTTAGGTTGGCCAGATGTGTGACTCCCTGATGTTTGTCTTTTCTCTCTCTCTTTTTTTTTTTGGCTACCATCTTGCGATCAATGGTTCTTGTGCCTATTCCCTATTTTAGAGAATAGGTTCTTATGTCTTCCACGTAGCTTCTACACTTATGCTTCACATCCAGAGGGGTGAAAAGAGCATTGTGAGTTTGTCTTTGATGCGCTCATAAGTCTCTATTTGCAGATGTGGGAATGGAATCTTGAATTTTTGACGCAAGTGTTGTCGAGGTGGTAGGTACAGCTTCTTATTGGTTTCCATTAGGTTTGAATGAACACGCAAGCTCTTGTGTATTTATGTGAGTGGCTTGTTTGGTGTTGCTTGGGTTTCCATTCTTGTCGAACTTTAGGTAAAATTGTTAGGGTTGAAGTCGGTGGTGAGGCTTTCTTCACTTTGTTCGATTTTGGTAACCATATGAAGGTATTATCATCATAATAGCCTTCTTGTTGAAGCACATTCACAGGCACCCATCTTTGATGAACATTATAAATTGGTGTGGCTGATGTCTTTAGTGATGAGGTATCTTTCTTTTTGTAGGCTTAGGGAACTTTTTGATGTGCTTAGAAATCCAAGCTTTGGTATTTCCTTGGTAGTACCCTTGTGCTTGTAGTAATCTTTTTGATACCCATACTTGTTGATTTGTTATAATTGTTTGAGGAACTCGCATAGGATTTTGTGGATGGTGTTGTGGAGTATTTGTAGTTTTCCTTGGCCTCTGAGTATATGTAGTTTTCCTTGGCCTCTGAGTATTTGTAGTTTTCCTTGGCCTCTGAGTATTGCGTTGAGAGGAAGAGGATTTGATAATCAAGGCACCCAAATTGGATTGGTGCCTTTGTAGTAGCCTTGGGCTACAAGTAGCTGCTTCTCCATCCATATTTTGACACTATTAAGATACCTTGATTTGTATTATCTTGGTGGATTTTTCTTTTTGGTGGAAGTGGAAGGTTTTGGGTCCTCCTTGACATTGGTTGGCGCTGAGGCTGCAGGTTTAAGACTCATTGGGTGTTGTTGACCCGATGAGGTTTGAGTATCTTGCAAAGTGGTGGTTATTACTGATGTGGAGGCTTTTGAGCATGCAGCCTCCTCTTTTGGCGAGATTAGAGGTGTTTGCTTTGGGGCTTTTCCCTTTAGTTCCTTCTTTGAGATAGATGGTTTCGGTTGGGGATATTCTTTAGGAATAGCCGTTGATTGCATGGTGGCATTAGACTTTGTTGGTGAGGATGGAGTGGAAGGGGTAGATGCTTTGTTTGAGTTTCTCTCATCAATGCAGATGGTAGGTCATTGTGTAAAGGGGCTTAGACTTTGTTGGTGAGGATGGAGTGGAAGGGGTAGATGCTTTGTTTGAGTTTCTCTCATCAATGGAGATGGTAGGTCATTGTGTAAAGGGGCTTCTGTGTGTGGAAGAGGCTTGTAACTTTTTGCATTCAGCATCATAGAAACCCATTAGGGTTGGAGCCTCTTCAGTGCAGTATGGTTTTGTCAACTCTGTGTTGTTGACCATCATAATGACCCTATTGCTAGAGCAAAGCACAGTGGTGCTTGGGCAATACTAGTCCATTTATGTCCCAAGATCAAATTTGCTTCCAATACATACTCAACCACAAAAAACTTACAAGTAAGGGGGTTAGATTCAATATACATTGTATGTTCAAAGTACCCCAGACATGGTTGGTTTAAGTCTTGTGTAAAATGGAATTCTTTCAGAATGAGCCGTGAGTGTTGGTTGACCTAACAAATCCCATAACTCGAGGGTCATGAGATTCTGCTCTTGTGTTGAATAAAGTTGTGCTTGAATTATGGTGATTTTATTCAAGTGTCTATTGTCAGGATCTTATGACTAGCTTGAGGGATAATCAATGCACATTTGCGGTTAACATCGTTGCCTGTATGGGAAAATTTAACCATACTATGATAGAATCTTCAAGTGGAACCATAGATGTTTTCGTTTTTGTTTCAGCTTCAGATCCCGTTTCTATTTCATATTCCCATTCACTTTCATCCTCTTTTTGGCTCTCAACTTTTTGAAGAGTACCCAATGTATACAATGGCACACTTGGTTCTCGGACAATTTTAATTGAGGCAAGCTGGAAACTTGTGAATCCTCACAGCCTTGTTCTATGTAGCTCTTGATGTATTTGTATAATTCATGTTTAGCCTTTAAAGATGCAAGTGCTCACACTATGCTGGCTCCACCATGAGAGAAGAGCACTTCTCCAATTGAGGATTTGAGAGACTTCTTAAATTTCATAAGAGATTCATCGAATTTCTCATGTGCTTTATTAATCGCATAATTCATGCAGTTAGTCCCTAACGACTCTTCTATAGAGAGTACATCCTCCTCTTGAAAGGAAAAGCGGTACTCCTCTGGGTTTTGTATTTTGGTTGCTTTCTTAGGATTTGCATTATGAGGTTCAATCACAACCGATGATCCTGTATGACACTCAACAATGCTAAGCATGCTCTCCTAAGTTTGCTTTTTATGTTCGACAGATGTCATGTGATCATGATTTTTAATTTGGGGTGGTTGGGCGGTTTCTAGTTTCTTGATTGGTGTGTGAGGTGCACCTAGTGCCAAATCAAAACTTCTTTCATCCTCACTTAGCAACATATTAGAACTTGTTTCATCTTCTGACTTTCTTGGCATCGTTAGGTTTTCATTATGTTTATCCATGCGACGAGAACGAATTTTCTTTCGGGCTTTTGTATTCTGTCTCGCACATATGGGTGTTGTGGTTTGTGTGGTAGCCCTTGAGGTGGATGCTTCTGTACCATGTGTAGCTTTTGGCTCTTTTGGGGTTATTTCCTCCATAGGCTCTTTTTCCCTGTCCTTTATTTCAGCTTTGGTTTTGATAGTTTGTTGTCCCTTGTTCTTCTTGGGTTTAGAAGGTTTTGCTTTTTCTTTTGGTTCTTGTTTTAAATCATGTTCTTCTACCCATTTTGAAGTGTTTACTTTTGTATTCTTTTTTACTGTCTCTCGTGCCTTGGCTTGTAAAGCATGTAAGCACATTCAAGGGTACCGTGGATAATTTTTCATTTTGTACACTTAAGATGTTAAGAGTTGTATTTTGTGAGACAAGTTGCATTAAAGCAACTCGCCTTGGGCAATCTTGAACATGTGATCAATGCCACATCGTTCACACATGGGTTGCAAAAGTGTTAGTGACTATGGGCATGGAAGTATTCCAAACTGTGCAGTTTGTCACTTTGTGTGGTCCACGACAATAGAAACACTCAAGTGTTTGCTTAACTGCTTCCTTAGCAATTTCTATCCTTTGATTATTTCTATTTGGTGCACGGGAGATGGAGGTTTTGAGTCAATTGTTGATGAATTGGGACACTAGTGGGTAGTATCATGACCAAAGGTTTTACAATATATGCAAAACAGAAAAATAGGTGCTTAATACGCACAATGGAGATTGGGATGGTCATAGTGATTGCATTGAACATAAGGAATTTCACTCATCACTTGGAGAGGCATTAAGGATGTTTGTTTTGAAGGATTTCATTCTCTCTTAGAGATGTCGGTTATAAGCTTTTAAGCAAGGCTGCATAGAATTCAAGGAATGACATGTTTAGATGAGGATCATCTTGTAGCGTAATCATATTCCAACATGTTGTCATCTAAACATACTGCTTCTTTACAACATTGATCAAATGTTTCCAGATTGGATACAATGAAGAAGTTGTGTAAGCTGTTATTCTTTAAGCCCGTCTCATGAAACATCTCTTCAATTGAGAATCGTTTAATTTTTCCCATGACTCACAGCGTGAGTCCAAGAGTTTTATCCAAAGGATAAAATCCTCAATGGTTTAGTTCTGTTTCCGCTCAATTGAATAGAGTTGTGATGAACCATTGACTAGCCTTTTCCACTAAGCATAGGTTCAAGGCATTTACCTTGGTGGGGCAGTTTGGATTTTCAAAGGCTTTGCATCTTTGTTTAAACATTTGCATGAATTTAATAAGATCAGTTTCTCCATCATATTTGCCCATGATTTTGGAAATCTGTATGACCGTATATTTTGTATGAGTCACTAAGGTTGTGTATGAGTGCTCTTGTGGTAGGGACTCACTTAGCTCTTGGTGGGCGACTCCCCTTCCTAGAGTAGTCAATATATCCAAAGTGTGGGATTCTAGGGGTTGCGAAAGGGTTGGTACCTATAGGATTTGTGGGAATGTAGTGGGATTTGATGCTTGATGTAAACTCTATAAATTGAGGCATAGCCCTAATGAGAATTTGCTGGTTTTTGAGTATCCATGCCTACATTAATCTATTTGTTAATTATCCATAAATTATATCTTAATTATTTGCTAATCACTTTGTTAATGATGTTGATTCTAGTGTTTGATCCACCATAGCTCATCACAATGCTCAAATTTCAACACTTGTCTCTTGTTTTCCTTCTTAGTTCTCACATGAACCAGAGCTCTGATACCATAAAGAGAATGCGGGAGAGAGGCAGAGCGTGAGTTCCTTGCTAGCAAACACACACACACACACATACACACACACACACACACAAGAGAGTGCAAGACACAAGAGAGATGGATGGCTGAATTTTCTTCTATCTTCTTCTCTTCTCTACTACCATATAACTAAAAGATAAGAGTACATACATAAAGGGAAAGCACTCTTCTATAATAACATACAATGGTCGATCCGTAGTGTGAACTCGACTATATGAGTGGGCACTATAACTATGCCATAACTCTAGTACTCCAAAGTGGCTGTCACATAGTTTGTCATCCATTGGCGGCATATCAACTATCATCAACGTCCACCATAGCACTAGTTGAGCTCGATATCTCAACACCCTTCTACATCCCTTTCCAATAAAATCTCTTATCTTGTTCATAGGTCTTAAAAAGACCCAAATGACAAATGCATTTATTCTATCACCTTTTACTTGTATTCGGACATGGGTACAAGATAGACTCTTTCTTTGTAATGCAAGAGACCATTTTGAAGCTTAAAATGAATCAAACCCTTGTGTGAACCATGTTGTAATGTCTGTAATACTTGTGACACTTCCTCATCCAAGATATGCTCCTCTTAAATGTCCATGATCCAATCTCTATGCACTTCGGAGATGGCCTTCAAAGAGCATACCCACTTTCTCTTTGCCCTTTGTGTATGTAATCTCAAAGTCATAGTTTTGCAAGGTAGCCAACCACCACCTTTGCTTCAGAAACAATGCTCACTCCTCACATAAAAGTGCTTCCCATAAAGATAAATCAAGAAAGAAACTAAGCTAAATCGCTTTTTTTTTTTCAAAACATAAAAGAGAGCAAAATCACCACAAATTTCCATCTAACCAACTCTTTTTTGTGAAAGTCCACTATCGGAGAGTGTGGGCAATGGGTTATGTGTAGGTTTGGAGAAAAAATAATTAAAAACTAAGCTAAATCACTTTCTTTTCAAAACATAAAAGAGAGGAAAATCACCACAAATTTCCATCAAACCAACTTTTTTTTGTGGAAGTCCACCACTGGAGAGTGTGGGCAATGGGTTATGTGTAGGTTTAGAGAAAAAATAATTAAAAAAGCTAAGAGATTTCTCTGTCCGACTGAGCTACACTAAAAATGTTATGGGGTGTCTCGATCACTCCCAGAAACACATTCACAAGAGCTTACCTTTGCAAGCCATAACTATCATGGAGGGGATCACTCCAATGCCTGAGCTCAAGCACACCAACAACTCCACACCTCTATGGAGCTACCACTCTTTGTTGTTGTCTCCTTCCCCCAAGCATTGTCTCAATGTATTTTCAATGGGGTTGCCCAATACCAGTGTCTAGTCCCTTGTAGAGCTAGAGATAATATGCTTTTGATATTTCAAAAAAATGTAAACCAAAAAAATACCCCGACTTGGGAGAGTAATTTGGTGTACTAATCCAAGGAGTAACATGATTTTAATGATGCAAAAGTGTTTAGCAACACCCTAATAAATATAACCTTTAATGGCTCAAAAACTCGACTCTAATTAGTGCTAATAATCCTATTAATAGAGATAATTTTCTACTAACAAAGCAGAGAGTAATTTGATAATTAAATCTCAAATTGTTGTTTGTGCTCAACAAATCAATGCATCCTCTACATCATATAGGATGAACCCATGAACCAAATACTTGCAATGAAGATGAGACATCTCATATTTTTCCCCTTTCATGATGGAGTTTCACCATCGACTAACTGGGCTATTCAGGAGCACTTGATTTGATCAATGAAGTCTAGTTTTGATATCAATGTGTTGTAGCTTATTTAGTTGAGGTAGACACTCCATGTTGTCCATTCTTCTAGTAGTAGATGAGCTAAGAACAACTTGATTCTTTGGTGAACATTGTTGCGGGAAAAAGCATCTTTCAAAGATTCCATAAAAAAAGGCCAAAATTTTATCTTTTTTTGGAAGTTGGTCTATGCATGCGTACAATGCCGCACAAAAATGACACTATTTAGGACACTACACATTTTTTACAAAAAATGGAACGAAAAAAAGACATTGTTTTGCTTACTTTTTGAGATCACAACTTAAAATCTAATAAGTATTAAAAAATATACCAAAATAGAGACCATTTGTCATTGACATCTTCAATCCAGAAAAGTAATTAATACAACTCTAAAAAAGGAGACATACAACTCATGGCATAGTTATGTCTCCTCATCATCACTGCCACCTATACCATCACCATCACTTGTTGGTGTGCCTTCCCCTGAGGAGGTAGACGAGGAATCCTCTTCATCACTATCCACAAAGAATTTTTTTCTTCTATGTGTACACCTGAAGCTAAGACTCCTTGGGTTCACTATCGTGTTAGTACACCCAAGGATGTGCTACCAAGCTCAGAGTTATTGAAGCAAGGGATCTTCTCTTATGAAATAGAAATGGTTGACTTTCTCATGTAGCTTGCTTTTGTGAGAGTAAAGTCATACACCAAAATATCTACCTCATCAAGTGGTAGTACACTAGTGCTAGCAGTGTTCTTTCCCCTCTTGCGCTTTCCCTTTCCTTTTGTTGTATTTACCATTTCCAAGATATACTTTCCCTCAAATGCATTTTCATGAGTTGTTCTCATCCAATGCACTGTTAGTGATAATGTTTGCTCGCTAATTTCATCTTTGTTAATAGCTATTACCTTGCCAATCCAAAACAGATGTTTTAAAGCATCGTCCTCAGCTAGGGTAGCAACAAGGGTACCCTCCTTTATGTCTTGTGGATCACCACTCCACATTTCTTGGATTCTTTTTTGCCTTTCTGTCGATCGTCTGGCTCCTATGTACCTCTCTCTTGCTTCCCCATGAAGAAGTTTATCAATCTCTATTGGAATTGGTGCTGCAAAATAAGTGGTTTTTTCAGCAATAGTTGGCCACTGAAAAGAACTAGCTAGATTCCATGAGTTATTGATATTCCTTTCAAGTATTTCTTCTTGTTGTTCAAAGAATGTGTCCCACCATTTTACATCTTGCTCTCTTACATACTGCTTTGCCTTCTTGATTTAGTGATCTTCTCTTTGCAATGCACCTTTGAAACTCCATAGCACGACCTACCTTGCTTGCCTCCTTTGCTTCCTTTAAGCTTTCCAAGGGTTCCATTTTTGAAGCTTGGATAACCATGTTTGGAATAAACTTGAGAACTTTACTCTGCATCAGTAGAGAAAATCTTTCCATACAATAAAGTTTGTCCAACTTTCTTCTACAGGTTTAATCAGAAAGGCATGCTAATAACTTAGATCATTCAATTGCTCCAAGCACCTCCTTTTTTCTATCCTTGTCCCAACCATCAACAAAAAACTTGAAATCCATTTTCTCCTTCAAATGATCTACCATTGGCTTTGTGTAAGCTTTCTCTATAACTGCCATCATGGTTGGCAAAGTAAATGCATTATGGCGAGACATTTTTTTTGAAAACATGCTAAAACATCTGATCAATGTGGTCATAAGTGTGACCCATGTTAAACAATCCTAAAATGGGATTAATCATGGTGATAGTCATAGATTAAGCAACATAATTAAGGTAGATTAACCCACACTAAGAACTCCATAAGAGAGAGAGAAAGAGAGAGAGAGATTGCATACTCAACACTCAATGCTTTTGCATATCACAAATGAACCATACAATGATATAGGCTTCTAGCCTTATCCCACTTTACACATCATCATCCATGTGGCAACTCCTTTTCCACTCTTTTGGTCAACTCTCACACACCATACAATATTACATGTGGCATTCTTATCTTGCCACAACACCGCAATTACATCTCTCAAAACCCCCTCTTAATTGAGGTGTTCCACAACTCACCCATAACCCACTATAACATAGCATTGCACAACCACAATCGCTACCTCTCAACACTCCCCCTCGATGATACATTGGAGTGTCCATCAAACGAACATGTGTGCGTGTGTCTACCATCTTAGACACCTAGTCCATTTTGAGCCGACTCGTAGTGGAACCACTGAGTCCAATTTGAACATAGAAGTTCGGGTGGGAACCAACCCATGCGCATGCACCTCACACGTGCATTGCTCATGCACACATCATGACAACCATTGTTGTGAGCTTCTCGGTGAGCTCGGACATGGAAACCTCATACCAATGTGGGTGATTACAAAACATTTCTAGTTTTGAGCTTCAAGATCGAGTACGGTTACCCATCTCGTAATCATGGGTGAAAAGTACAAAACCTTTTGGCCGAAGCCGGGTAGGGTACCCAAGTGTGTGATCACAATTTTAAATGAGACCATGAAACCCTTTAAAAAAACATCTCAATATCATATTTATTCAAATATGTGTGTGATTGGGGGCTTAATAAAGGTTGAGTATAAATGTTCCTCCACATAGGTGTGCTGACCTTATCCCTTTTCATTTTTGTGGTCATGGAGTCACAATCTTCTCTCCCCACAAATGTTCGGCGTGGCTCATCACTCAATAATGAAGACGTTGCTACTTTGCAACTATGGCTTATGTCTCTAGCGCATAATTTTGTTGCCAGATATCTCAGTGTTGTCACACTGTCTGCTTGCCATTCTTAGTTGTGCTCATCACTACTATGAGCTCCTACCTCTTTATTGCTACTTTTGCTGTCTGCCATACCTTCATCTTCAAAAACAGTGTCTCCGACTGTCTGCACACGTCTTCTTTCAACCCCGCTATTAGCTGCTGTCTCTTGGATATTTCATGTCGAGCTTCATCAGTTAAGGTTGAGCTCCCTCCTCAGAGCTCAATGTTTGCTTGCTGTGCATCTGTTTGTCAGCTTCCTCCTGGCCCTAAGTTCCACCAGGTGTGCTGCTTCTTCTTTGGGTTACTTTCGCTTCTGCTTTCTCTTTGTGGAGCGAGCTCCATTGTTAGCAAGACGATACCAGTTGGTTTTGACGCATTTGGGTGCCTTCCCCTTGTAGAACACAAGGGCTTTTTTCACACCGACCTTCTTGCTTCCACCCATTGTACTGATGGGCTTATCGGTACCAATGGCCTTCCAATAGCCAGCCCCTGCTGCCTGGTTGTTGCCTCACTTGCCTCCTTGTCCTTGTGGTGGGATGTCAACATAGCTCTATAGTTGCATCCTTTCTTAACACAAAACCACTCTTGTTGCACGCTTCTCTTTGCAGTAGCCTCTTGCAATCGTCAAAACTTCTTTAAGAGGTTTACATAGCCATCATCATGGCCTATTGTGGCTCACTATTGAACTGACAATTTGCATGCTTCTCTTCCTTGCATGCAATGCTTCCAAGGGTGCTTTCATAGATTTCTTTTTAGAAACCAAAGATTCCAAATCCATTGTGTAAGCCTTCCATGGCTTCCACCACCATTTTTCTCATCTTCCATGAGAAACTTGAACTAACACATCTCCATTTTTGGTGTACTTAATATGGCTCCATCCTCAGCACATGACTGCTTATCCCTTTCTTGCACCTTCTCATGCTCTTTGGCTAAGTGCAAAGAACCATAGGATTCATTAATCCCAACATGGTAACCCTTTTCAAAATACGAGCATTCTTCCATGCTCAAATACCAAATTAGAGGCAAAATCACCAAAAATACCTTCACAAATCTCCTTGGTAGCTTCTCTTTGATGACACCAAAGACTCCATAGTCTTCATACTTGCTGAAATCTCCATTTTTCAGCTTCTTTGATGATGAACAGGCTCTCCATGTTGCAAAACTCCCATTTACAACTCTCTTGGGGCAGCTTCTATGCAACCTCCTTGTTGCAAATCTCCTCTCAAACTTGAGAATGGCATCTCCAAACCTCTCCACAAGCAGCTTCCAAGACTCCAAATCCAAGACTCCAAATGCAATACATAATGATGAGTGTGGATATTTTTTTTCATAATAACTGCAAATAATGCTTAATCAATGAACACATAACCATGAAAACTATACATAAATATTCACCATGACCAAGAGTCCACCCAAGCTCTGATACCATGCTAAACAATACTAAAATGGTATCGATCATGGTGATAGACATATATTAAGCAACATAATTAAGGTGGATTAAACCACACTAAGAACTTCATAAGAGAGAGAGATATTACACACTCAACACTCAATTCTATTGCATATCACAAATGAACCATACAATGATATAGGTTTTCTAGCCTTATCCCACTTTACACATCATCATCCATGTGGCAACTCCTTTTCCACTCTTTTGGTCAACACTCACACAACATACAATATTACATGTGGCATTCTTATCTTGCCACAATATCTTGCACCTCTAGGGTACTTTCCCACATACACAACACCGCGATAACATGTCTCAACACCCCCTCTAACACCATATTAGTGAATTTGGGAATTTCCCAATTCCCATTTTTGAATACTTAAAAAAGGGGACATGGATAACATGTTTGTAAGTTTCTCAAAACCCTATCATATGACCTATCGTTGGAAAGCGCTTGAAAAATGGAATCTAAAGAGCTATAAAGCGCTCATTTTGGATTAGTGGTGTTCAAGTTATGGTTAATCCAAACTTTTGACCACGTGTCCCAAACTTGTGGAAAATTCCCATATTCCCCAATATGGTGTTCTCTTAATTGAGGTGTTCCACAACTCACCCATCACCCCCATCAATGTAGCATTGCACAACCGCAATCGCTACCTCTCAACAACCCATAAGTCAAAAATTCACTCACTTTCTTAAACACCCCTAAGGAAACCAACATGCTTAGGTATCCAAGAACTATTTGATTCTTATTCTCTCTTGCAATATTATCTAGCTGTAAATATAATATGCTTGGCAATGCACCTTCCCAATTAGATATCACATGATGAATGATTGTGACGGTTAGATTTGGATCATTATGGATATTTGGATATGTGAAAAAAACCCTTGGGTGAACTTGAGCAAGGCAACCAACCAAATGCATTTGCACAAGTGTGTCTTCTGTAATGTCCTTAGGTAGCCTAGCAAAGTGAGGCAAGCAAGTTTTTTTCTGGTCCATTCCATCAATAATAACTAGCCCAAGATACTTTTCTGGAGATGCAAAACACTTTCCTCTATGGTCCATTGCCTTCCTTATTTCATTTGCTTGCTCTTCCCTGTGAATTCTCAAAGCATCCTTGACTATCCTTAGCTCATCTGGATCACTTGCAACATTTCTTCTTGTTTTTAGCTTTGTGCACACAGTGCACACACCCATTCAAACTTTTCGTGTGGGATAATAAGAGTAGCTTGTATATTGCTCTTGTTTAGCTGTCATAGTATCTCTATACAATGAGAATACCTCTGACCTTGTAAAATTGTTAGATAAGTTAAACCTTCCTGTTGTTGGCATACATTCTGCATGATACTACTTAAAATAACAATGAAGTCATGTTAAAGCATTTTACCCCGTTGAACCTATGGATAATAAAGGATCTAATGGCTTCGGTTTTGCCCCATTTTTTGGTCCTGCATTTCACCCTCTCAAGCCGTACTTCCAAGACTCAAAGCAACATTAAAAGCTGTCCTACATACCAAATCAGAGCCAAGGCTATATTCAAATTTTCCATGAAAACAAGATATTAGCAGACCACTAAGAAGTGCATCTTGCTCTCCACTACTTATGTCAAAATAACATGTTCGTAATGCCTTTAACTTTTGCAACCCAAACTTTGCTAGACATTCTTACTTGCAATTTAACTGCATCCCTTAATTGTCTATCTGCACACAAGAATGCTTTTCGCTTCAACCCACGGTAGGTCTTACCTCGATACATTGGTGGAGATGATGCCAATTGCTCAATGGTATCCAAGGCGTCATGTTCATCACTACCATCATTTGTTGCTTATTTTGTGGTGTGGAGGCTTCACTTGGAGAAGTAAAGTAAGGACTCCTTCTTATGCTCGTAGCTTCATATGATGTAAAAGATAAGCCTAGTGGTGATTGCCCATGGTGGCTTGGAGTGTCCACTTCTCTATCTCTATTTTTAAATTTTTTAACCCTAGGAGACAAGAAATAGGATGAGAATGAGAGACCCTTTGAATGTGATGTGGTGGTAGGGGATGAGCTCCCACCCACTTGTCTAGGGGAAATGACCAATAGAATGTCTCTCCTCATGTCTTTCTCCTTAGCTAACAAATGAGAAATGAGAACCTAATAGCCCGTAGCCATCATATAGAAGGTAATTAAACTTAATACATAATTAAGGTGGCACTTGATTAAGAAACCCTAGAATTAAAACACTAAATAACTACTATTTTTGGAACTATAAGGCTACATAAGAAGTTGAGAGGCTCATTTGGTCACCTCGCATTGTGAGAGAGAGATATGTAAAGAAAGAGATAGAGCACTATTTAGGCACACAAGAAGCAAAGCAACAAGGAGAGCAAATCTCACACTTTCAAGTCCAACCATGGCAAGGTACACAAAATCTTGATCCTTAGAAAGATTTCATAAAGATTCCTTTTCTTCTTATTACTTAAAATCTTTATTTGTGGTAACATAACATTTTTAATATTTGTTTGAACCTATAGGATGTTTTAACTTAGATGTTAGAAAAACTATTATAGAATGTACTTATGTCTACCGATGAATAAAATTTTAATAACAACTAGTTTGAAATAAATCTTAAAAGATAAATAAAGTTTCTAAAGTTATTTTCTTAAAAGAAAGTTCACACAAGAATGGACACAGTTTTAGTGTTTTTTATATATTAGGAGAGTAGCACACAATTTTTAAAAATTGTTTGTGTACACAAAGTTGATACATTGCATCAACTTTGGCATAGAATCTTGATGTTGTGCATCGAGTTGATACACACAACATCAAGTTGACTTTGTTTGTGTATGAAGATTTGATGCAGTGTATCAACTTTAAAGAAAACTATTTCTGTATAAAAGTTAATGCATTGCATTAGCTGATGTTTTATATCAAGTTTCTGTATAAACAGTTAATGTTTTGTATCAAGTTGATGCACAACATCAAGGTGGCTTTGCAAACTTGATGCAATGTATCAACTTTAAGAAGATGCACAACATTAAGGTAACCTGGAAAAGTTGATGCAATGCATCAATTTTAAGAAGTTTTGTTTATTAATACAAAGTTAATGCATTTCATCAACTTTGTTAAGAAAACAATATATGCAAAGTTTATGCATTGTATCAAATTTTCCACGCAAACTTGATGTTTTGTATTGAGTTGATAACAAAACATCAAGTTTATGTAGCAAAGTTGATGCAGTGTATCAACTTTAAGAAATTTTGTTTGTGTGTACAAAGATGTTGCATTCCATCAACTTTGCCACACAAACTTGATTTTGTGCATTGACGTGATGCACAACATCTAGTTTGTGTGGCAAAGTTGATGCATCAATTTTGCATGCACAAAAAAAGTTTTGAAATGTGGATGCATTGCATCAACTTTTCCACATAGACTTGTTGCTATGCATCGAGTTGATACACAACATGTAGTTGGTGTGGAAAATTTGATGAAATGCATCCACTTTTGAAAACTTTATTGTGTATGCAAAGTTGGTGCATTGCATCAACAATAAAGTTGATGCACCGTATCAACTTTTTCACACAAACTTGATGTTATGCATCGAGTTGATGCACAATATCAAAAGTTGATGTAGTGCATCAACTTTAAAAACCATTATGCAAAGTTGTATAAACTTTTTCACACAAACTTGATGTTATGCATCGAGTTGATGCACAACATCAAGTTTCTATGGAAGAGTTGATTCAATGCAAGAACTCTTTATTTTTTAGGGAATTCATATGAGATGGTTTTTGATTAAGCTAGCACAATGTTAGTTAGGTTACATGTACGTGCGGTAAGTTATTTCTAAACCTAACCATAGAAGAGCTATATCTGGAGGCACTGTCACCTCGTGCAGTTAGATCAATAACTTATAGGCACTCGATAGGGTGCATAGCCTGCCCCCTTCTTAGGGGGTCTGAGGGGTGGGCCCACCCCTCGGCCCGAAGGGCGGTTATAGTAAAACCTCACCCCCGGCCCGAAGAAGGGTGGTTATAGTAAAACCTCATTGGTTTTCTCCACCTATCCGACAGTGTAATTAGTACTCATATAGTGACCGCCGCGAGCCCAAAAAAGCATGCATAGTGGTGGCTGTGTGAGATAATTATTGTTTTAGGCCTAAAAAAGCATAGATTCTTACATAAAGTTGATGCACTCCATCAACTTCTCCATGTAAACTCGATGTTATGCATCGAGTTTACCACAAACTCGATGCACAACATCGAGTTTATGTGGAGAAGTTGATGCGGTGCATCAACTTTCTTACATAAGCATGCTAAAAATAGTTATCATGATATAATAATTCAAAAGTCTATTTTTTAAACTAGTAAAATCGCCCTAAAAGCACTTCAGCCCGAAAAAACCATCGCTTTCTCCTTGGACACTTTATCACTTGCGCATATCTTCTTGCTATCCTTTTCTTAACACAGTGGCCAATATCTTTGCTTGATTTCATGCTACGTGGCTTCTCTACGTTTTCTATGCCACACTATGACTACTAAAATTTGTTGACACAAATATGGTGGACAGAAGAGAAGGTGACCTTCATCTAAGGGGAGATCTTCTTCTCCATTCAAAATTTTTGAGTTTTTCTTTTATTTGATTCCGTTATAATGCATCCAATTCCCCATGAACTCGATGCGGTGCATCGAGTTTGCACGGTTGAGAACAATCTACACTCAATCTTCTCCTAAAAGGATTTATCTCTACTGTGCATCTCGATAATTATTCTTATTCCTTCTCCTCTGCCCTCAATGATCTGGCAACCATATCGATGTGTGCTGCATCAAAATCTAGGCCCACAAGTTCATCCCTTCTCATCTCTCCCTTTGGTTTTCCATACCACTTTACAACGATGTAAGTCCTCTTTCAATGTTCTCCTGCTTGTTGCCTTTTTTCTACAAAAATTAGTTTATTTCTTAATTCATTCTTAAATTCTTCTTTTTTTATCATATCGAAGTAGAATAATTTTTGTTGTACTTTTAATGTCTTTTGATTTCCTTTTCTTGTCTTATACAAGCTTGTTTTGCTTTATTTCGTGCATATTTTTGTTTTTGATCTGCTTGTGATAGCCTTGTTGTTGCTCACTTTAATTTGGTTAGCTCCACCTTATTGATTTTTTTTTTGATTTGATTGATTGAACCAACTAATAATTATTTTGCTAAATCTCTTTCTTTTTATCTATAAAGTAGGGGTGACGAGATGAAGAAGTCCTCTAAGAGGCCTGTCGTTGAGGCTCTAGAATTTGATTCACCTCCTCAAATACAAGCTACAAAGAAGGCAAGAAAGGAACGTTCTAAAAAAACTGCAAAGGAATCCCAAGCTGCTACTTTACCTGGGAAAAGATCTCTCTTCCAACTAAGTGGAGGCTTCACAACAACATGAGAAGAGAGATGGTGCTGTAGGTGTCAAGCATACCAACACAATGTTGGATGCTATTGCAGAGAAAGAAGTACAAACTCAAACTCGACCAAGTTTTGGGACCATTGCCACTTTTCCTCCCCCAGGGTACTGCGACAATTGAAGCCTTCACCCAAAAGAGATTTATAGCTTCATCACCATCCTCCGTTGATAAAGATGAAGAAGAGAATCATAAGGAGGATGAACCTATGTCTATTCTAGTGAGAGATAGGACAAAGACAACAACTTATTATGTACCTCCACCAGGAAGAACTCATGGTTTTATAAATGCACTAAAAGATAGACCTCAACTCTCAGCAGGTACATCAATTAAAACTCTTGCTTATCTTCAACATGAGGGGAGTCTTTTTGGGGTTGATGGTTGTCTTTTTTTCATCATTGCTAGGCACTCTGGCAAGGGTGATCTTCTCAGAGGGTTAAAATTCTTGTGGCAAAGTGTTAAAGGTGGATTATACAGGGGAAGAGAGAGATGATGTTGTTTCTTTTATTGTTGATGATATGAACATTAGAGAGTTTCTAGTGAGCCAAAATAATCTTCAAGTGGGTCTTTGTGGTCATGTGCAACTAACTTGTGCATTGGAAAAAAATGACAATTTGTTAGTGAGCTTAGGACCTTTCTTGACTTCGACTACTGCAGCCTCTAATGTTGCTAGCTTAGAGGTCACCCCTCAAGAGCCTCCAAGGTCTTCTGCACTTGACTCTCATGCGAAAGGAGGAAAAAAAAGAGAAGTTAAAAGGACTTCTATGTCTAAAAGCTCTCGAGATGAGAGGACATCTCATAAAAACATCAATTTGTCAAGTGAGGAGGATTTTGTATCTTCAGATGACAATGAGGAGCTTGACATCATCACTCTTGGTGGTGAGCTTGGCACAGGTGCACTCCCAACTCAACAAAATAAAATAAGGAAGATAATTAAACCAGCAGAAACTAGGGCTCAATGGTAGGATTTTAAACTTGCCAATGGAAAAGATACATTGACCACCTGTTGATACACCATCTGGTATAAGATCGATGGAGATTAGAGAACCTCACATAGTACATGTCAATAATCTTAAGAAGAAAATGAAGGTAAATCCCCATGCCACAGTGGTTCCATTTATTGTTTTGGTAGACCCCCAAGATTGTCCCGATAAAAATAGCTTCAAAATGGCAGAATGTCAAAATTATAACTATTATGTCATTGGGGGCTCACACTCTGCTGAAACTAGGAGGGAACTATTAAAGGAAAATCCAAATAGTCCTTACTACAACATTGTAGATTGAAAAATCTATGCTGCTCTCATAGTTATAGAGGAAAAATGTCTTGCATGGGATCATAATAATGATAATGACTATCGTGCAAAGATGTCCCAGGTTGAGAAAATAAGGTTTTTTCACCATGAGTTGAGGAATATGTCACACGACACGAAAAGGTTGGTGGCATATTACAAAGACAATGTCTTTTGGAGGTTGGGATTCTTGTGGAGAAAGAGGAGCTCTCATATGGACTCAGAAATATGGACTCAGAAAGTATGATCTTGTATTTCAACTTGCTTTTTGTACACAGGATAGATTTGGGATCTTCAGAATAGAGTCTTTTCAATGTGGGAGAATAAAGCTTTGAAAGGGAAGAAGACCTCTAAAGGGTTAAATGAATCTAGTGGCTTGGCTAAAGGTTGGTAAGAAGGTGGAGACATGAATTGAAGACCTTGCAGAAGATATGAAGCTTAATCCATGGCGAGCACTTCAAGGAGTGAAGGATCAAACACTACTAGTTTCTGTCTTATCGCGTGTCATTTCGAAGGAGCTATCACTTGATGAAATGTCTTTGGAGCTACAAAAGTAAGTAAAGTTTTTAGTTATTCATTTTTTATCTTTTTGATGTAAATGAAGTATTTATATTATCTTTACATGTGTCTTACAACCATAAAGTTTATATGAAGATGCAAGAGGTCATGATAAAAAAATTTAAAGTGCACCACTAAGTCTTGATGTACGTGCAGTGTATCCTCAGTCTCTCAGGCAGTTTTGAAATATTTTTTCTTGTCCTTCAGAGATTGGGTAATATTCAAATGTGATGGTATGCTAGTATTGTTGTTATGTCTTAAGAAACCAACCAGCCACTAAATATTATATTCTTGTATATTAACTTTCTACACTAACAACAAAAGCCTCCAACTAAAAAAAGGCAAAAAGTCACTCTTTCAAGAAGAATCAGAGTGTCCACAAAACTTTCTTGTGCACCTTGAAAGAGCTCATGAAGAGAAAGCAAGACGCCTTCTACAAAATGCGGCTCCAACTGAAGGAGATGAACTAGAAGAGTTTTTTCTTCCTGGACAGGAAATTAAAGCAACATCCTATAGAGTGATTTGTGGGGATGTAACTAATCTTCAGAATATCATTCCAAAGAAAGATTACAGTCTTGTTATTGTTGATATCCCATATGGTTTTAATATGAGTGGTTCTACAAATGATGAGAGATCATATACCTATCAAGAAATTCAAAAGATGTTACAAAATTTTAAAGTGGTAACTACATCGAATATGTGGAGATTTGTGATCTTTCATACCACTAGCCAAGCTGATCAGTAAACTGCAGCTCTGAGAAAAGAAGCACATGGTCTGGAGTCTCTTGTTTGGTATGGTTTCAAGAACTAATGTTTTTAGTTTCTTTTCATTATTATTCAAAAACTTTAAATTTATGTTTCACTAAATTTGATTGTAGGGTCAATTTAAGCAAATATAGATCATGTTCTTGGTTTTCCTTTCAAAAGTCCCTTTGAAATGATCACGGTTGGCTATTGGGATGACATTGAGCAAAGACATGTTAAAGCACATGTCAATGAATTTGGATGCTCCAATGTGCTTTCTTTTTCCGAGTAACTAGAAAACTAAGACATGTGACTGAGTCCAAAGCCTTGGTGAATCCCTACCAGAAGCCTCAGTGCTTGATTAATCGTTTGATTGACCTACATTTACACATTCTCTTTTACAGCCTCTAGCCAAGGGCTTGTTCCCGCACACACCCTATTCACTTGTATATTTCAACACCTCCCCTCAAGTGAATACTCCTAGTACACCTGGACCCTATACCAAGTTTCCCTCTTACTTGATAGTCCGCGAGACCAGTGCCTAGCACACCTCCCCTCAAGTGAACTTAGCACACCTGGACCCTGTACCGAGTTTCTCTCTTACTTGATAGTCCGCGACCAGTGCCTCAAGTCCCTAAACTCATAGTCCTTGACACTCTCTCTCTCTATGTGTCCAAGGCTACTACAAGTGCCCGCGACCTTGACTAAAGTGCTCACACATACATCTACCACGTGGCCTACATCATCGGTGGCTCAGAGGTGGTTTTACTTTGTTGGGGTAGGTTACATTGGGTTGTGGGGTCTCTCTCTCTCTCTCTCTCTCTCTCTTTGAGATTTTCACATGGCTCCTCACTCTTTGGAGCCTCACATCTTCTCTTGTCTTCAGTCTTCTTGTCGTGGTGGCAGCTTCTCTTCACGCGTCCGTCTCTTCTTTCAGTCTTCTTGTTGTGGCAGCTTCTCTTCTCGTGTCCGTGTCTTCCTTCAATGCTTCCTCTAGATCTTCTTGGTGTGGATCTTCCTCTTGGAAAGAGATGTTCTTCTTCTTTCATGGCTGGGGCCATGAGCTTGTCCGTCAGTTCTTGTTCCATGTGAGCAACATGTTTAAATGTTTGTTTGACAGTTCTTTTGGGCTTTTGATGTTTATCTTGTGTCATTATGCAATGCAAACCCAAATCTATGCGGGAGGTCTTACCTCTTGCCTTATTCTGGACAAGGGCAGTGTCTGATCCCATTTTTACACTGATGTAATGTGCCTAATACATAATGCATATGGCATTCATTATTATGCACATTCCCAAATACAACTGTGGCTGTGAATAATCTTGAATTTGAGTGTGATTTGTAGGCATTAACCAAGGATTAAATGCAAAATAATGATTACCACAAATTTATCAGCATAATTTTACCAGAAGTTACATTAAATCAAGAGTAACCAATTTGTACGGAATGGTTGGAGTATCAAACCAACTCCGAATTGCAATCTGAAGTTATAGGGATCTGTATCAAATACCTAACGGTTAATTTGAACCCTCAATTGTACCAAAATACAGTGATTAGCATTGATTAATCACTGATTAGCAAATTAATCCTCTATTTTGTATGCAGAAAACAGAGTATGCGGGGACCCAGATCTGAGGCCTTAGAGTTCAAATGAGCTCAAATCCTTTCAAGGCCATCAATAGCAATTAGTCTAGTAGAGGATTAAGCCAAGAAACACAAGATTTGACCAAACATTGAATGCTTAATCTCTGTTTTACCAAAGTCATCTATAGATTTGATGAAGAGCTTGGATCTCACTGTAGACTTGATCAAATCAATTTCTAACTTCACCAGCTTGTAGAGCATGCTTGAAAACACCTGGGGCTAAGAGGAATTAGACCCATTTGATTTGTGAAAGGAGAAATATCAAATTCATCTCAGAAAAATGACGCCTCTTCATTCACGAATTTCTGCAGTTGGCGTTGGCGGTTTAAGCTTCTTTCTTGATGGGCTGAAGCACAAGAGTGTTGACTATGTTGGGCTAGAAGGGTTTGGGCTAATTTTGAGTGTCCAAGGAGAGGGAGCTCCTTGGATACTCAAATTCATCTCAGAAAAATGACGCCTCTTCATTCATGAATTTCTGCAGTTGGCGTTGGCGGTTTACGCTTCTTTCTTGATGGGCTGAAGCACAAGAGTGTTGACTATGTTGGGCTAGAAGGGTTTGGGCTAATTTTGAGTGTCCAAGGAGAGGGAGCTCCTCCACTGGTTGGGGGTACAGAAAGCTTCTTGAAAATAACTAAAAATTTGATTATTTCCTAATTATCTACTCATCCCGATTAACTAGATAATGGGCTCATAAACTTGATGGATTCTAGGCTTGGCTCTGATACCATGTTAAAATTACAGCAATGTGATGAGCTATGGTGGATCAAATGCTAGAATCAATATCATTAACAAAGTGATTAGTAAATAATTAAGACATAATTAGTGAGTAATTAACAAATAGCTTAATGTAGGCATGGATAATAAAAAACCAACAAATTCTCATTAGGCCAATGGCTCAATTTATAGTGTTTACATCCAAGCATCTAATCCCATTGATTTCTCCTTGATTCACTCCACCTCTTTTGCTTGATTCTCTCCACCTCTCCCAGAATATCTCCACACTTCCTAAATCTTCTCATGCTATCCTTTATTCTCTCCCAGTAGATTCTTCTCACCTTTTCATAGGTTCTCTCACATTTACACATTCTCTTTTACAGCTTCTAGCCAAGGGCTTGTTCTTGCACACACCCTATTCACTTGTATATTTCAACAAAAGGAACCTATGCCTCCCCTCTCTGATGAGCTTGGGGAATTAGCATCTCTAATAGAAAATGAAAATATTACTTTGATGCTCCCTGGTCCCCAAGGAGAAAAAAATGGTCACCAATCCAATAAAGAAGCAAAGGAATATCCAGATCAAGTCCTAGATGTTTAGATTTTTGAGTTAGAACTACTTTACATAATTTAGTTTATCACGACTCTTCTACTTTACACACTTTAGTTTATTGCTCTAGAAACCTTCAAGAAGTTTCATCTCATCTTTGTATGAAGAACTTTTATTTCATATTATTTGTGTTGGCTTTGCTATTTGGGTTTAGAAATACATTCAAGCCTGATTGTAGGGTTTTTTATAAACTATAGAGCTTATGATGTTATTTATTCTAATTTTATTTTATCACTTGTCAAATAATGTGTATATTTATGTATAGTGGTAAACTTTGTTCCAAGAAAGTTCATTAAAAAAAGTCTATTTCATTCATGAAATTTATAAAATATTTTTTAATTTAAAATTTTTGGTATTTATTTAAGTTGTGGAGACTTCTTCTATCCCATTTAAAAGTCAAGTTGTTTTTATGTCAAGCATTATTAGTTTATAAATCTATGGAGGTCACCGCGTGTTCTCTTGAATAAAGTGTCAAAATTCATGTAGTTTTTTAATCTACACATGGAATTCTAGATGTGGTTTTAAAAAAAGTGTGTTTTTAAGCTATTTTAAAGCTTTCATGCATTTTTGGAGGGAATATTTTTAGGTAACCCTCGTCAGTTACCTATTTTGCCTGCCATAGTGTTGGTGATTAAAATCTTACAAAAAGAGGGAAAATTTTACATACTAGCTAATTAGAGAAACTAATTACTTTACTAATCCAAATTATCCAGGTTGCATAGCTACTAAAATCTTGAATGATGGGTTGCTCTTATACCAACTTGAGATTTGTATTTGGAGAGGATTAGGGTGTGTAGGAATGGATTAGAATCAACATCTTAACATGCTAGAAATACAAGAAAGAAATTACTAGCACTAATGACAATGCTAATGCCAAAAATGAAGCATAATGACAAGGCAAGAGGTTTAGCATAAAAGCTCATATATGATAATCCATTAGGTAGAGTATCATTTTACAGGCTTGAGTACATATCCATTAGCCATTAATCATGGCCCATAAGTTTGATTAAGTTCTCCCTAATCTTTCCTAGATTTGACCACCATCTTCCCTTGAAGTGAACACTACTTGGCATCTTTCCCCAAGCATAGAGGCACTTTCTTTTGACCTCCACAAGGGTTGGCCGTTCTTCACATTTGTTAAATTTGCAGCAATGTGATGAGCTATGGTGGATCAAATGCAAGAATCAACATCATTTAACAAAGAGATTAGACAATGATTAAGATGATATTAGTGAGCAATTAACTGAAAGCTTAATGCAGGTATGGATAATAAAAAACCAGCAAATTCTCATTAGGCCAATGCCTCAACTTATAGAGTTTACATCCAAGCATCATATCCCACCTCAACTTATAGAGTTTACATCCAAGCATCTAATCCCACTGATCTCTCCTTGATTCACTCCACCTCTTTTGCTTGATTCTCTCCACCTCTTTTGCTTGATTCTCTCCACCTCTTCCCAGAATATCTCCACACATCCTAAATCTTCTCATGCTACCCTTTATTCTCTCCCAGAAGATACCTCTCACCTTCTCATAGCTTCTCACTCATTTACAGTTTCTCTTTTATAGCCTCTAAGAGCTTGTTCTCGCACACACCCTATTCACTTGTATATTTCAATACCTCCCCTCAAGTGAATAATCCTAGCACACTTGGACCCTATACCAAGTTTCCCTCTTACTTGGTAGTCCGCGACCAGTGCCTCAAGTCCCTAAACTCATAGTCCTTGACACACACACACACTCTCTCTCTCTCTCTCTATGTGTCCAAGGCTACTACAAGTGCTCGTCGTGACCTTGACTAAAGTGCTCACACATACATCTACCACATGGCCTACATCATCAGTGGCTTAGAGGTGGTTTTACTGTATTGGGACAGGTTACATTGGGTTGTGGGGTCTCTCTCTCTCTCTCTCTCTCTCTCTCTCTCTCTCATAAAAGATGATCTGACTCCACTTCCTTAGGAGCCTCCATGAAGTTTGCCGCTGTCGTTCCTTCTCCACTGGGTTTGCTGTAGCAGTCTCTTGCCATGTGTCCTGGCTTCCCACAGTTGTGGCAAGTGAAGGTCCTTCCTCCTACTCTGCCTCTTCCTCTTCCTTTTCCTTGTGAGAATCCTCCTCGGAGAACGACTTTCCCTCTCTAGCTGTTGAGTCCAGCCATTCTTCTCTTTGACCTCGGTCTCTTGCTCTAGTAGAGCTCCTTCTATCTTGTGCAGGTACATTGGTCTCTTGCTCTAGTAGAGCTCCTTCTCTTTGACCTTGGTCTCTTTCTCTAGTAGAGCTCCTTCTATCTTGGTCTCTTGCTCTGGTAGAGCTCCTTCTATGTTGTGCAGCTTCAATTTAGGTACATTCTTTAAGGTTGCTACAATGTTTTCATATTCACCTTTGTCCACACTCTTCAGAAGCACTGCTAGTGCCTCATCATCTTCTACCTTCTTGCCAATGGCTGCTAGTTGTTTCTTAATGCTTTTTTATTTGTTTAAGTGTGTGATTAAAGGTTTTTCTTTCCTTCATATCAAGTTTGTAGAATTACATTAACAGATTTATCTTTGAATTTTTTGCTTGAGTGCCAAATAATTTATTGAGTTCATCCCATGTATCTTTTGCCCATTGTATCCCTGCTGTGATGTGATGAATGATTTCATCATTTAAACTGAGTACGATGAGTCCTAATGCTTTCTCATTCCTGCTCTTCCACTCATTTTTCCCACTCACCTCTTGGCATTCATCTCTTACCTCAACTAGCCCCCAAAGATTTTTTCTCACATGAGCAAATACATGGTTTTTGTTTGCCATGTATAAAACTGCTCCCCGTTAAATTTGGCTATCTCTTCTTGTGCCGTGCTCATGATGATGATGTGAAGGGGGTCTTACCTCTTGATCCAATTTCAAGATTCAAGGGCAGTGTCTACCCTTTTACAACTCAATCTGGTGTTTAAGTGATGATAACAACAGATTTATCAGCATAAACTCACCAGAAATTACATAAAGCAAAGGGTAACAAATCTATAGTACTGAATGGTTGGAGTATCAAACCATCTCCGAATTGCAATATGAAGTTATAAGGATCTGTATCAGATACCCAATGGTTAATTTGAACCCTCAATTGCACCAAAATATAGTGATTAGTACTGATTAATCATTGATTAGCAAAATAATCCTATGTTTTATGTGTAGAAAACAGAGTATACGGGGAGTCCAGATCTGGGGCCTTAGAGTTCAAATGAGCTCAACTCCTTCTTCCAAATCCATCAATAGCAGTTAGTCTAGTAGAGGACTAAGACAAGAAACACAAGATTTGACCAAACATTGAATGCTTAATCTCTGTTTTACCAAAGTCACCTCTGCAGATTTGATGCACAGCTTGATTCCACTTTTCCTTGAAAAATTTCTAGATTCTAAGGCCACCAGCATGCACAGAGCATCCAAAAACACTTTGGGCTAACTCCATTGCTCCCAATTCCAAGTAGTGAAGCCATAATTGAAGTTTTCCTTAGAAAAAATAGCGTTGGCTTTTTGGCAAAAATCGGTAGCTCCAGATGGCGGTTTGGCGATTTGAGTTGATGGGCTAGAGCATAGGGATTGTGGTTATGTGGGACTAGAGGCTTGAAGCCTATTATTAGGCCTGGAGGGAGATCAAGCCCCTCCACCAGCTGTGGGTACAGGAGGCTTGTTGAAAAACGACTAAAAAATTGATTATCTACTAATCCTAATTAACTAGGTGATTAGCAAAATAATGGACTCATAAATTTGATGGATTCTAAGCTAGGCTCTAATACCATGTTAAATTTACAGCAATGTGATGAGCTATGGTGGATCAAATGCAAGAATCAACATCATTAACAAAGAAATTAGACGATTAAGATGAGATTAGTGAGCAATTAACTGATAGCTTAATGTAGGCATGGATAATAAAAAACCAACAAATTCTCATTAGGCCAATGCTTCAATTTATAGAGTTTACATCCAAGCATCTAATCCCATTGATCTCTCCTTGATTCACTCCACCTCTTTTGCTTGATTCTCTCCACTTCTTCCCAGAATATCTCCACACATCCTAAATCTTCTCATGCTACCCTTTATTCTCTCCCAGTAGATACCTCTCACCTTTTCACAGCTTCTCACTCATTTATAGTTTCTCTTTTACAGCCTCTTGCTATGGGCTTGTTCCCGCACACACCCTATTCACTTGTATATTTCAACAACATTTTTCTATCTTTGGGCTCCTTTTGAGCCTTTAAACCATAGTCTATGGCTTATGCAGGTCACATAACACTCCCCCTAGCATTTATCGAACATTTTAACACCTTTATCCCTAGTGCTCGATAATAACGCTAAATCCGTCGAGCCCAAGAAGTTACCCGCCAACTCATTTGTAGATGTGGGCACATCCATGCATAAATTTTGGTTCCGAGCCCCCAAAAAATGTAGCCAAAAACCAAGATGTACTCACAAATACCACGTAATACTTTGCCAAAGTAGATGTTGTAAAATATGGCATGTTGTCCTAATTGCAGAGCCTCCAAAAGTGACGAATCTGAATTAATTCCCCCAAAGGTTGCCCAAATCCATTGTAGATGTGCACGCAACCATGCACAAAGTCTGCTCTACCAAGGCCCCCCAAAATGTAGCCAACCAAGATATACTCAAAAATACAGTACTACTTTGGCAACGTAGCTGTTGGTTGTAAGTTATAGCATGCTGTCTTAATTGTAAAGTCTCTAAAAGTGATGAATCTGAATGTGTTTCCAATTAGATATTTCCAAGATATGGAGTAACAAAGTAGTACTACGTATGCAAAATGCATAGCCAATGATTAGTGCAATATAAGCACCTTAGGACACCTTTCAGGTAGCTCACAAGGGGTGAAAAGCATGAAACAAACAATGTTTCTGATATAATCCCAAAAAGATATGAAAACAAGATGATGTAATCCCAAAAAGATATGATGGGTTTGACTATAATACATTGCCTTATCTCTCTCAATCAATAATAAACCCAATTGATGAAGAAAATCACCTTAAATTCAAATCACCTCACAAAAAAAAGAATTACTTCACAAGGCTTAACAAAGACAAAAGCCAAGGATCACCATGTTCATACACAAAGAATAATTGGATTATAAAGCTTACACAATGAGGAATTAACAAATGATAATTACATCGACACATTTATGTCAATTGTAAAGAGATTGTGTATTAAGCAAATTAACAAAATGAGATTGGGAACAAAATGAGCCTCACAAGGCACTTCAAAATAGAGCTAATTTCTAGGAAAGCTCTTTTACTCCCTTACAAATCAAAATTGTTAATATAGCTAAAGCGCTAAGCTCTTTAATTACTGTAATTATTGCATAATTGCTATGCAATGTATTTATAAACCCTAATGTCGTACTTGATGATAGGTAGAGAAGATTATGCTCTACAACTTTCCAGAAGATAGCATGGTCAAATACCTCATGATGGGTGAGAAACAAGATGATTTTTGATATCAAAACTCTCTAGCAAGGTCATGAGCTTCAAATCCAACTATCCCACGATGATTTGCATGATCGATGTGAAGACACGATGAAGGGGTCTTGAACGAAAGTTGAGACAAGTTTGGAGACATCTTTTGATGATAGTAGAACTTGTCCCAAAGTCACTTTAGAAGGTGATTATACTTGCATGTTTAACATGTCCCCCGTGTACATGTTAAGAATGCTAGACCTCTTTGGATGTGAAGCAACTATTTACCAAGTGTCAAAACTCAAAAGAGCCTTGTGTGATTGAGAAAATGCACAAAAGCTTAAGAAGAAAAAGAAGAAGATGTGAACAACTATACTCACTCTGGTTGGAGGATGCTTAACTTAGAGGAGACACTCCTTTTCTTGGAAGAAGGGGTACCGCCCTAGCCTTCTATGTGTGCATCTTGCATAATGGCACGAAGGATCGCGTTGTGCGCCTCGCTTGTATGCCTACATGTGCAAAAGTGGGCTAGAAGCCCATAGATCACTGGAGGAAATAGTACCTCATCTACTGTTGGTGGAAGTTGGAAGCATGTATGATGCCCATTGACAAGTAGGTGTATTGGAACGAGTGGTCTTAGAGGCCGCCCCCATAACCCTCTACAATTGAAGGTGGAAGGGGGGTAGCTCATTGAAAAGATGACAAGATGTCAGTTTTACCTACGCAAGACTGCAAGTAGAGAATGTAGAGGTTTTTCAAACCATCCTTTACACTCCCTCTGATGTGCTATAGCAGGTTGGCCCTCCCTACACCCTCAATTGTAGAGGGTTATGGGGGTGCCTTAACCCTCTACAATTGGAGGTGGAAGCGGGATAGCCCGTTGAAAAGATGTCAGTTTTATCTGGGCAAGACTCCAAGTAGAGCATAATGCAGCTCATACAAGTGTTTGAGGGGGGTCACATAACACTCCCCCTTGCACCTAGCATTTATCCAACATTTTAACACCTTTATCCCTAGTGCTCGATAATAACGCTAAATCCATCGAGCCCAAGAAGTTACCCGCCAACTCATTTGTAGATGTGGGCACAGCCATGCATAAATTTTGGTTCCGAGCCCCCAAAAAATGTAGCCAATCAAGATGTACTCACAAATTTAAAGCTTAAGAAGAAAAAGAAGAAGATGTGAACAACTATACTCACTCTGGTTGGAGGATGCTTAACTTAGAGGAGACACTCCTTTTCTTGGAAGAAGGGGTACCGCCCTAGCCTTCAATGTGTGCATCTTGCACAATGGCACGAAGGATCGCGTGGTGCGCCTCGCTTGTATGCCTCAAATGCGGAGTATCTTCTAAAAATATAAGAAGATGATTATGTTGGGAATGTTGCATATTCCCAACAGGCATACTTTTATAGCCGTAGTGGAGGCTTGTGCGAGGACCAAGGTTGTAAAGATAATAGTCTTTCTAATAATAGTGCCATTAAAAAGAAATCACGTGGACCCGTAGCAAAGATAAAAAAGTGGATAAGCGACGGGCATGAAATTAGTTCCAACATCCAGAGCGTGCCTCTCTCAGGAGACGGAAAGGAAGATCCTTTTGATACAGTCGGAGCAATCACACACGACGGGCGTCCACTAGAATTGAGGCGTGCCATTCAGGCAGCATCAAGAAGCGATGATCACCCTGTATATATAGATTCTTGCAACAAGTGAATATGTCATTAAACCAAGCAACACTCGCAGATGTTTCCCTTGCAGTAGGAGAAGTTCTCAATATCGGGCTTTGGGCAATACTTCTTGCAGGACTCCAAGTCACTCCCACCTCGCCCTTTCACCTTGAAGCACACCTGGGCATGCTGAGGCACCTTGGCCGGAGCGCAGAAGGGGCCTTGCTCTGCCCAGCAAAAACAGAAACAAATACTATCATGATTATAAGTCTCTGCAGCGGCCATGAAAGCCCTCAAGGAGAAAGCTCCCACACACACACAAACACCACATGACAAACAGTTATTATATTGCTTCTAATTCATGAGCAATTCACTGTGCAACACTACTTTTCTACCAAACAGTACCGCACCTATTGAGGCTGCCGATGCAGTAGTGAGCTTATTGATGTTTGCAACAGAAGCTACAAAGAGCGACACAAGCAGAAGCTTGGCTAGCATTGCTGCGCGGCTGCAAGACATCTTCGGCTCTGCTGATCATAAGCCGACTATGAAGACCACCTGGATGCTCGCACCGCTGGATGGATGCGTTATAAAGATGAAGCTGCTGCGAGGCACCAGCTGTAGTCCATGTTGAGGGTGCGAGGCGCACATGACAATATTACACAGCACAGTCTCCTCAGAGAGAGGAGTACCTACCCTCTACAGTATTGTTTTTCTTTTTTCAGGGAGGTACACTGTTGCATTGCAGCCAAAGGAGCCAACTGTAAATTTTTGTCCGCCATACCCGCATTGTACATCAGCCATGGTTGTGGGCCGCGTTCCATTGAAACTCTCCGTTGGGTACTAGGCAATGTGTATATTATATATATATATATATACACTCTGGTATCTATGTATATATACACGTATATACATACATATAGACGTATATGTATATATATTTGTGTACTGGTATATATGTATCTATGTATATATATACATATGTGAGGTTTGGATTTTGGATTTCTATCCAAAGACCTTTGGGGGCTTTGGGGGACCCTAGCCCATGTCGAACTTCATGCATCTATATAGGGATGAAGTGTAAAGGAGAGACGTAGCATGGACTCATACCTAGGCACACTTAGAATACACTCACGCATTGGGTAGGTATGTTAGGCCTCCCGAGTTGCAGTTGGGATTTAGTAGTACTGCATGCCTCTGGGGGTAACCTTCCCCACCTTGACAGCAAGAGTGCCGATGGAAGAAACAGGACCGACGGGAAGGTGGAAATAGCGAAGCCATCGGGATGGCGAGCCGTGCCAAGCCGATGGGCCTAGGCGGATGGAATCATGGAACTGAGATGGAAGGGAGAGCCTACCAACGCCATGGAGCCAAACTGGGGAGACATGAGACAGGTGTGACCCGACAAAGTGAAATGCATGAAGACGACGGTCGATGGAGTCAAGTTGCATCATGAGATGAGATTAAATATACATTTATACCTATGCATATATTTAATATATATATTTGTATAGTGGTATATATGTATATATATAATAATGTAAATGTGCGTGTATATATATTTATTTATGATGCATATTTTCGGCACGCCTCCCTAGTCCTCATCCATTTTAAAAGTACACAGTGCTGTTGCAGCAGCATAAGCTTTCCTTTCAGGGTACACAAGCTCTCTTTTATTTTTTGGTCCTGCGTATCTTTTATTTTTTGGGTCCTGCGTATGAGTGCTATAGAGGCAGGAGTGTCCATCGTGTAACTTGTAAGGGAGCTAGTTTAGAGATCGTCAACTTCCTCTAAGTGTCAAACCATCATGTTGGGATTACTAATTGCACACATCGATTTCTGTTGTCCACGGTTAATTAGCGGGGTAAAGATGAGCATTACCATGGTACTGTGCAATTCACTGCTGCTAGGCACGGTCCTCCATCTCCACCATCCCTACCCAACTCCTGCAATCTGAGATTTCCAAGACATGAAACTTTTCTAGACCTTCATGCTGCACACACGTCAGAAGGCCTTCACACATTATATCACTTTACAATCAATCATGCTGTTGCGCCTATATTATTATTGCGCCTTTGTCATGACAGGAAGGCCATTGACGGCCAGTGCAGAACCTGCTCACCTTGTAGGAGGTTTGAGAATAAGAAGCTGATCGCATGGATACTCCTTTGATTCTTTAGGCGATTCTCCCCTGCAAGAATTCATATTTATGTTGATTTTTTTTTTTTGCATGTTCGTGAATGTTATTAGCAATGGGTGTGTGGTGGTGGTGGAGAAGGTGGTTCAGGGTCTCTTTGAATTTTGCTTTTATCATCAATGAAGTTTAATGCCTTGTAATATTTTAGCTAAGGTAGCTTGCCCTTGCCTGTTTAGGTCAATATTTCACTCTTTCCTACTTCTGTTACGGGGCCTACGAACAAGCTACCTTTTAGCTCCACTATTCTTTGATTTCTACTAAGCATAATTAGCTAGTTTTGGTGATTTAAAAAACCCTAGGGTTTTTTAAATGTAAAAATGATACTAATAATATTCGTTGGTTTGTGTTTTGCTTAACACTAGTTTGGTAGTTCACCAAGATATAAATATGTATTTTCAAGGGTTTGCTTAAAAATTCATATTTTGTGAATAGGAGAGGTAATTTAGCATTTCTCTTCTAAGGCATATGCATCTTCATGAATGTGATAAACTTTAGAAAATTATTAAAATGATAAAAATTACTTTAAATATAATTGATAAATCACCATAAGTAGAGTTATATTTAGCACTATAATCCAAACATGTTATGAATTTATAAAGTAAGTTCTTATATACAAGAAAAAAATGATCTCAACTCATTATAAATTCTGCTTAAACCTTACATAGTATTTAAGATAGTATTTAAGAGATGAGAGAGTTTTTTCATGCAAAAAATATTGCATTAATAATTAATTCAATTAAATTTACTTCTTAGAATCTCTTTTTAGTTATCGAGTCTTTGATAGCCAAAATACAACAATAGTGTGAGTTTATATGGTGATCTACTTTGGTTATACTAATAAATCAATGTCTCCACTTAAGTAATTGGTCAAGAATACATATCTAAACATTTTAATTTAGTTGGAAGAGAAGGTGATGGTCTCAACTTTCAAAACTACATTGAGAATAAAATATTGTATATGAGCCCTTGCTTATACTTAGATCATCTAGTGAGAAACTTATGAAAATAGTGTTTATTATTATATAAAATGACTGGATATTCCACTTAAAGCCTTATAACATGTTTAAAAATGCATGAATTATAAACTTTCGTCTAAAACAAAGTGCCTAAAAGGATAGGTGTATATGTGATTGGCTCTCACAAAATACACCAGCAAAGCACAACATTGTACAGAACATGTGCACAAGATTTGGTCCTAGTCTATGATTGCTTCATTAACTATAAAAATCGTTAAAGTTAATAAAGGGAAGTGAAGTGACACTAGTGAGTCTACTAGATAAAAAAGGTGATGTGATTGGGATTACTAGGGGGACAATCCTAAAGTATATCAGTAAACACCCCTACTTTAGGTCCTAAATCTAGTGGATAGAATGTGCACTCCCCCCCTCCCATTGGTCCGAACTTGATTAAAATCTCATTAAAATTATTCCTTAAGGGCCCTTTTAGTAGTCAATATTTCTCCTAATGTAACTCGGGGGTTGCACTTGATTCCAATTAACTCCAAGAATCCCTAGCACAATAAGATTTAAATTCCATACCTGATTAATCAGCTTTTGTATCTCTTGATGCAGACCATTCTGTCTCTTACCTGGTTCCACAACTCTTGGAGTCTCCACACGGATTCCTCTCTCCAGCTACATATCCACCAGAACCACAAGCTTGTTTTCTTCTCTCTCCTTCCTTGTTAGCTCCTGCTTCCTTAGCTTCTTCCTCCACTGCTTAGTTGTCATCCTCACTGCCTTATGAAATGTGTCACGATCTTTTAGCTCCACTTTCTCCTTGATGCTCTCATGAAACACACCAATAACTAAATCTTTTTTTAGAAAATCAAGTGGCATCTGATTCTCTCCCAAATCTTTCAAAATCTTTCTCCAAACAGCTTCAAACCTGCAAACAAAAATTGACATTTATTCATCCTCTCCCCAGTTCAACCTGCGAAGCTCTCTCCACATGTCCTCTGGGCTGTCAGTTTTCCCATATCTTCTCTTTAGGGCTCCTTGAACTTGTCTTGGCTTCCTCTTTCATCCTCAAAAGCTATATCTTCAAACCACTCTCTGGCTACTTCTAATAATAATAAATCCACCATCCTCAACTTGTAGGCATCTTCATACCTGTTATTACTCAAATCCACCAATTCAATCCTCCTCAAAAATTGAGTGACATTCTCACCTTTCTCACCTCTAAACACTTTATACCCAAATCCAGCCATTGGCCCTGAGTATCCGCAAGTGGATTCCAACTTGTTGATCAAATTTCTAAACAAGAACCTTCTTATCCTTAGTGGGGGCACCAAAGCATGTGAGGTTTTTGGGTGATGGCCTTTATAACACCACCAATAGGCACATAATAAGAAAATGTAAAGGAACCATAATTATGGGACACTAAAATCCCAGATCCTCCAAGGGCACCAATCAACTCTGCACCTATCCCCAACCATTCAGCTCACACAATCAAACACTTGAACACTCCCCAATCTGACCCAATGCTCATTCCTCCAACTGCCCTCCCAAGTCCTATCCGATCTCCAACACCTCTGATCTTTGACCTGTTGGCCTCCTCTAATAGTTTGTTGACATGAATCATTCCTAGCATGGAGTCACAAACTGACTATAAACTAATTCAGAAGGTTGATGCATTGACCCGAGTCTGATATGATTCCTCTCGTGACTCTTGTATATTCCTCTAGCATCAGCTAACCTTGAACTTACAATCCCAACATCTTCTTGAACACTTTGCTGACTCTCTACTGACCTTCTGATGATGCCTGTTTGACTGATCTGACTGAAACTGACTCAGCTGGCTGAAATAGACCCAGCTGATTCAATTGAATTAGACTTTCTCTCTTCTATGTCCTCTGACACTCTTAGCCCCTCAAAACACTCAAACCTCATAAGGATCCAACATTATGGACTCTCAATTGATTGTAGCTGACTCACAGCTAACTCTGGAGGATCACCATTTAGCCCACTAACTTGTCTGAGTGGCTCTGACAGTCCTTTGACTATCTGATCTGACTCAAAACCACTTCCCTTCAACTTAGATAAACAAATCCAATCCCTCTACACCTTCAGTTGATTGTACTTGATGTCTGACTCTATATCATCTCATTTGATGTTGACTGAGTTAGCTCTGACTCAGCATCTACACCTCATGCAATAAACTGACACACACAGGTGTTCCATCTCCATAAATTCAATCAAAACCACTCATTCATCACAACTAAAACATCAAAATCCAAAAAAATTTCATCCATTCAAAGCAGATTCAATCCAAATTCTCTGACTTCTTCAAACTGACAAAAACACTTCAGTGTCTCAACATCCTTGAGACATGGGTTCAAACATATCATAAGAAAACACCATAAATCTTAAGGATCCCCCATAGGAAGACCCCAACAATAACTCTTCCAAGCATCATCTTCACTCATCACAAGTTCAAACTTCTATGAACGTGCAACCACAAACAACAAGTCTTTCCCGAGCACACACAAACTAGCATTTAGCTGATTGACAGGAACTATAGTTAATCAAGTATCAGACTAAGCTAAGTCTCTAACAAAGATGCTGCTCTAGTCTTCAGCACACCCTCTACTCTAACCTAACGAGATCTTCTCACACTCCACTGATCTTCTCTCTGCAACTTTTAAAATTTGCAAGACCTCAGTGTGCAACCTTCAACAAAATAATTTAACCTGCAAGTAGTCTCTCCTTTGTAGTCACTCTTGTCACTGTCTTTTCTCTGGTGGTCTATCTAGCCACACTTCCTTCCTCTCTTTCAAGAAATTAAATTGTGATCTTCTTCAACCTATCGTTGCCTTAATTCTTCTAGAAAGTTTCGTCGTCCGATTCCCTTGTTCGCCCATACACTTTCCTTTTTTGTTTCATGATTGTGCGTCTCTTTTGCCACCTAGGATCCACCATACACTATCATATATACACTTTATCCACCTATACATCATGCTGGGATTAGGCACAAGATTTTCCTCACAACGTGTTAATGGACTCAAGAAACGTATTTAAGGGCACCATGATCCGTCCTTCACTATAAAGCAAATAAGGAGGTATATCCACGTTTCTCTCTCTGTGAAGAAATCAAGAATATATGTTTATGATGATTTTTACCATAAGCATGAAGGGTCATTACCCCATTATGTGTGGTGGAGAAGGTGGCGCTATTATTCTTATCATCAATGAAGTTTCATGCCTTATAACATTTTAACCAATTTAAGTACCTTTCCTGTGCATGTTTAGGTCAGTATTTCACTCTTTCCTTCCTCTATATTACTGGGCCTATGAACAAGCTAACTTGTAGCTCTACAGTCCTTGATTTGATTTCTACGAAGCATAAGCTAGTTTAGTGATAATAGAAACCCTAGGGATTTTTAAATGTAAAAGTGGTAGTGAATTTTTTTGGTGATACTAATATAATTTATTGGTTTGTGTTTTCCTTCAAATGTCTTTATAAATGGTATGTTGAACCGTTTAAAATGGAGTTTTCCTTGAAAAGAAGGGTTTAATGAGAATGAATGTTAAATTCACTATATCAAGGGAAGAGAGATTTTACAAGTTTCTAAGTAGCCTCTCAAGGTTATCCATAATTTTAATGACCTTACTTTTAATTTCATAGATTATATAAGACGCTAGGGACTCATAAGTTCAATCCATATTAGTTTAAAACCCTAAAGCTTGGTAGATAACTTTTAATCTATAGTAGCTAGTGGATTTTAGTTTAAAGCCAACCACTTTCCTAACAAAAATGTTGGCTATCCCTTTGGTTCCTAATGGTGAATGAAAAATCCAACAACTAGAAAATAAAAATGGCCTTTCTTATGAGAATATGATTTGTTTAAGGTTATCAATACTTCTTAATGCCTTGCAAGGTTATCAATAATTATTAATGACATTGAAATTAGTTTCTTAGATTATCTAAAAGGCCAAGAAAATAATATTAATGCACATTGGTTTAACACCTAGAGAGCCCTTTCATTATAAGAAGCTTGAAGCTATGGTGCCTATTGGTTTAAAGACAACCACTAGTAAGAGGAAGGGGAATGTAGCCAATGAGAAGGTCAAGAGTTAATAGACTCAAAAAACCTAACGAATGGACCTTAATGATATCAACTTCGCCTCAATTATACTCATAGCTAATTCTATATGGGCGAGTATTTTGATGTGTAGTGAAAACTTGATGGAAGTTATTGATGTTGTTGGCGCTTTTGATGGGTGATGGAAGTTGTTGATGTTTGATTTCTCTCTGTTACCCTAGAATTCTTATTCTTGGTGTTGTAGTAGTAGTTGTCAACAAAGGTGGAGCTTGTCTTGTTATAGGTGGCATACAACTGAGAAGAAGAGAGCTAGCACTCCTCCTTAGTGTGTTAGTGTGGCCTTGGTTCTTGCACTTTATACACCACACATCCAGTCTCAGTGTCCAGATCTATTCTTTCCTATGTGTTCTTTGGAAAGCTTGGTTAAGGTAGCCTTCTATTCTTCATAACAACCATCGCTTGCTTCCTACCTTTCTTCTTCTAGGGCTTTCACTTTTCTTTGGTATCCAAATTTGAACTAAGTCCGAGTTAGAAGTGTCTTCTTCTCTAAACTCAAAAAAAAAGTCCCCTTTGGACCTTTCTTTTGTGTCAATCTTTCTGGCTTTACTAGTCCTTATGTGCTTGCCTTGCCCCTTTTGAAACATAGTAGGAAAGCGCTCAACTCTTTCCCATCTTCGGAATCTCCCCATCGGTGGTCTCAGCGGTTGTGATGCCTTCGTCCGGCAGCGTAGTAGTGAACATGACTGCCATAAGAATACTCAAGCTCGAGCAAGGTGAAGATGGAAGGCAAGAAAGAAGTGCAGGTAAATGAGTAGGTAGTAGCTAAAGCCCTCAAAGAGGGTTGTAAGAAGAAGGCTTGCAAGAAGCGTGTGGGGAATAGTGCATAGGAGGAAGACGAAGCATCCACTTACCCAAGATATTTGGTCATGTTCAGAGGTTGTAAGAAGGCTTGCAAGAAACTAAGGGTGAGCACGTTGGCTGTGTGGGCAATGATGATGCATTGTGATGTAGGGTTATGGGGGTGGCCTCTAACACATCATCCAGTGGATCAAACCAACATTTGGCATGCCTGCACCTAGTTGTATGTGTAATAACTCAGCGTGCCAAAACATGCACACCAAAAATAGGAAGGTTTTTCCATGTCACTGAGAGTGTGCATGATTGGCTTTATCGTTTGTGAAAATGGTGCATGCACCTAGTTGTACATGCAATAACGTGTCAAAACATGCACACCAAAAAATAGGAAGGTTTTTCCACGTCACTAAGAGTGCATGATTGGCTTTATCATCTCTATTGTGACTGCCCCACTCACTATACCCATTGATTGGCAAGCATTTTTTCTTTCCCTAAGTTTTATTGGTTGACATATTACTGCTTTATAGATTCTATTGATCCACATATGCTTTGGTGATGCAAGTTTTCCAATATACGGTTTTGATTTGAATTCGTTGAGTGGTTTGGGTAGGGGGGACGTTGTCAAGCAAAGGCATCCCTTGTCCTTGGACAACTATGATGTTGTACGCTATACGGACCTGTTCATCTACGTTTTCGCTTCCATGTGGGTGTCGACTTGAAACATACCCATATTCTGTTCCATGATCTATGCACAAAATTTCTCAAAACTTATAGAAAATTCACATCATACTTTAGAAAATGAAGAGATTTTAATAAACCATAATCATTGACAATCCAAAGTACAATAATAATCGCCAATACAAAATCTCAAAATCAAAGAGAGAATCACCAACAAAAAAAATATAGCCAATAGAGCTTTCCTCTGACGCTTGTCCACCCAACCACCACACTGCTGGACATCGCGGCTATCCCAAGTATGCCTCTTGTAAATCTCGTCCACTCTGGGTTCTACCAAATGGCTCCTAGAGGGCATAAATCACGTTCTCTGTCTAAGGATGGCCAGCCCGAATCTCAAAATCTCTCAATCTCTCTCTCTCTCTCTCTCTCTCTCTCTCTCTCTCTCTCTCCTGCATAGAAATCCTCAAGGCTCTGGCTGTTTTTCTCATTTTGGATTGTCTCCTTTTGTGCACCAGTAAGTTCATCTCCAACCCCCCCTGTGCATGTCCTCTCTCTCTCTCTCTCTCTCTCTCTCTCTCTCTCTCCCCTACATCCCTACACTCTCCTACACTACCATATTGGTTCCTTTCGTGATTTCTTACAGATTCAGTGTTCTAATCTCTTTTTTTGGGGGTTTTTTTGCACATTGCATATCTTCAACCGCCCCGCCCCCCCCACGTGACCTTTTGGTTTCCCTCTCTCTCTCTCTCTCTCTCTCTCTCTCTCTCCTACATCTCTGCACTCTCCTACACCACCATCTTTCTTTCTTTCACGTTTTCTTACATGTACACCTGCAATATAGTGTTCTAATCTTTTTCTTTTTTTGGTTTTTTTTTTACAGGTTGCATTTCTCTGCTATCTATCCCTAATCTCTCAGAGGTAAGCCCATTTTTTCTCTCCTTGATCTCTCCTATTAATTTGATTTTATGCTTTTAGTGATGGTGGTGGTTGTTGTAGCGGTAGTGCCACGGATGCATTTACCCCTCCATGAGAGTGTCCACCCATATAGAGTGTGGCCGACAGCCCCATCTCATCGCATTCATCTAGTCGACGTTTTAGTAGTAGTCATGTCCCTAATGCAGATCAACATCTTTACACGGTGCAGGAAGGAAAGGTCTTTCTTGATGATGTTGGTCAGGAGATGCAAAGTTGTGTGAGGGAGCTATGTAAAATAGTATTTGCCCATGAAACTCTGACCAAATTCCTCCACCACCTCCCATCGGAGAATAATATAAGAATTTGTAATCAACTCAAGAACGAGTTCAAGCCTGCCCCAGGTAGCGAAGAAGTACCTAACAAGTGGATCTATGATCTCATGAGAGATTGTATGAAACACAGGAGGCCTGATGTCACCTAAGCGGTGAAAATAGGGGGAGAAAGCCTTGGTTCATTGACCAAGAGAGATGGGATGAGGAGCTGAGGAAGCACACTGAAAAACCTCGACGATACTTGCCAAGCAAGAGAAAACAATAACAAAGCGACTGGAGAGTGTGGGAAACTCGCACCTCGGGAGCCATGGTGGATGGGACTCATTTTATGAGTATTTTGTAACTATCCATGCTTTCTGTAGCCTCTCATTTGTATGTCCATCCTTAGGAACATCCCCTCGAAAAGGTCTATGAAGACTCACATGGAATGCATTGTGAATCCTCCAATGATCTGGTAGCTTCAAACCATGATAGGCCACCTCACCGATCTTTTCCAATACTTGAAAAGGTCCATTGTAGCACATGCTCAACTTAGGGAATAAGCGATCTTTACCCCCTTCATCTTGTTGAGCTTGGATTTTTCAAAACGTAAAAGAACCCAGTCACCCACTACAAACTCTAATGCACACCTGTGAGTGACGGTCTATTGCCTTCTTTTGCCTTTGTTGAGCTCTTTAGATGCCAACTTAACTCTCTTGTAAGCTTCATCCATACTCTCCACATACTGGGCAACTCCGTTGTGTGCAAAATGGGTGGTACCTTCTTTCCTCCTTCCACAATCTCAAAAGGTGCCTTGCCCATTGTATGGATGGTGTTGTTATAAGCGAACTCCGCCAAAGGAATATACTTTTTCCCATTGTTCTTTGTGCTCTGACACATAGCAGCGTTAGCCTTTCGCACGGGGCAGGGCTTCCCACCACTCGGGGCATAAATAATTATGCATAAATACAAAAAGTGTTTGCCATAAATATATTAAAAATCATTCTTTTTGCATAAAATATCTAAACCTAGAATATGATAGGAATTCCTCTTTTTTCTTTCATAAAAATAAGATTTATCTTTTTTTAAAGAAAATTTTACCATAGTTTCGTTACTTAGAATATTCAATTTTCTATTTTAAATTGATTACTTGTAATGAAAATATGATAAAAACTCCTCTTTTAGACTAAAATTAAATTATACATACATAGTATAATTATAACCATAATTATAAGCATAATGATGATTAATTCTCTTGATTAAACTAAAATAACCATTCCTCATTTCTAAAAATGTTAGCATAACCCTCTTTCAATTTAGAATGAGTTGATATGATTTTTCTTACTCATAATCAAGCTAAAAAGAATTAACCATCATTTTTACTAGATTAAAAATCATGAAAATATCTAATCTTTTTCTCTAGCTTATCAAGCTTAGAGTTTAGATCAAAATAAAGAGATTATCATTTAGAATCATCCTTTTACCAAGGATCTAGCCATAAGAATGACTAATCTTTCCAAAAGAGAGATTTTTCTAAAGAAAACATTATAATTAAGCATAGAGATCAACCTTAATCTAATTAAACATTATGAATCTTTGGAAAGCTTGATTTGAAGAAAAATCCATTGAATTGAAAGCTTCTCAAGCTTTAAAAGGGTCGAGAAGAAGAAAATCATTGAGAGAATTGAAAAAAAACCATTAAATTAGGTTTACCTTTGAATATGGCTTGATTCTTTGGCTAGAAGTGAAGCCCCCAAGCAAGTCCTTGGCCACCAAGAGGGGGAGGGTAATCTCCAAGAGAGGATGGAGAATAGGGTAATCTCCAAGAGAGGATGGAGAATAGGGAAGCTCCAAAGCTCCCAAGAGAAGAGGCAAATTAGAGGAATAATAGAAATATACTAATTTAGAGATATTATTGGCTTGGTATTGCTCAAAGATGAAAATACAAAGGAATGAGGGTTTATTTATAGGTGAGGGCGGCCACTAACCAAGTCCAACTGGGTTCTAGAGCCTTCTAGTTTCAGTTTGACCCAATTCGGACAAGATTTGGATCAGTTTGGCTCCCTTTTTGATCCAGTTTGCTTTAGGAGCGAGGAGAGATGAAATATCTTGATTTTTTTGAATTAAAAAAGTGAAGCAATGATGATAAAAAAGGTGCCTACCTCAAGTGGCTTTCCCTTCTTATTATCTTCATCTTATGTGAGCATTTACTCATTTTTGGGGCATTTTCTTTTATTCTTTGTATTTATCTCATCCCAACACTTGGATTAATCCTATTGGCCCCGTGGAACCTTATTTGGACCTTAATCCAAAAATTTCTAAAAACGTGGACCCTTAGGCTAAGGCCTTTAATACACACATTTAATTAATTCCTAATGCACATTGGAAAGTTTATTTTGAATTTGTGTTTCAGGGAAATTCATCTCAGATATTAGGAGAAATTTTGTATCCAGAAATATCTCAATTCTGAATTATCTCTCTCTAGAACTTTTTCTCTCTCTAGGCCAAATAAAGGGAAAACAATATTTTCTTGCATTCTGAAATAGGGGATGGTTATAGGGGATTGAGGTAAAATCTTATACACCATTCAGGGCTGAGGAGGAATCTTACATCCTCTCCCACTTGAAAAACACGAGATGTCCTCATCTCGCAAAGTGGGGGTAATCCTTTACCAGCTCTTTTTCTTTCTCCCAAGTGGCGTCCTCTAAAGGGTAGAACTTCCACTTGACCAAAAATTCTCTGAGGATTCTACTCCTGAGAAGCTTCTCCCGAATGTCAAGGATTTCTTCAGGTTGGAGTACCATTTGGCCTTGAGTCGGAGAAATCAATTGTTCATCATCAAGCACGTGACTCGGGCTGGGTACATACTTTTTCAATAAATTGACATGGAATACATTATGTACCTTGAGATGGGGAGATAGAAGAAGTTAATAAGCTAATTCTCCTACTTTCTTGGTAATGGCATACGGCCCACAATATCTTGGAGATAGCTTTTTGTACTTCCCTAGAGATAAAGAACTTCTCTTGGGTTGTACACGAATGAAAATCATATCTGCTTCTTCAAACACTCTCTTTGATCTCTTTTTGTCATCGTACTGCTTTTGTCTATCCTGGGCAGCCTTGATATCTTTACGGAGTGCCTGCATTACAAGGGATTGAGGTAAAAGCTTATACACCATTCAGGGTTGAGGAGGAATCTTAGATTAATGTTTTGTTTTCATGTATATAGGAGAGGGTGGTTGGATGCCAGGCTACCAAGTTGGCGGAGCGTTATGCATTCAAGCATGGCACTTATGCCTTGCTTGAGTGCATTGAGCTCACGGTGAAAATGTAGATCGGACAACTATGGTTTCAGTAAGTACATCTTACCATATGCCAATTTAAGGTTTTAGTAAGTTTGTATATGCTAATTTATGGGTATTGCATTGTTTTTGCAAAGAGAAGTACCTGAGCCTCCCCGTTGTTTGAGGCTAGCTCGTAGATTGGACACCCACTTTAGCTGGCATAGTTTTGGAATTATATAGATCTTTTTGGAATTGTATAGATCTTTTTTGCATCCCTTTTGGGCATGTATAGTTTCCTTGTGAGACTATGTCAACTTTTTTGTATAAACATTTATCGTATAAGTATTGATATCATGCAATTTGGATCAATGTGTCACTGTGGTTTGACATCAAGCAATGAAGCTTAATTTTGTACATCAATGTATTTTTATTTGTGTTAATTCTTTAAGTGTGTGAAAATTTTCACTTGAATGCAATAAAATCTTTAGATATTTGGCATAATGGTGCATCCAGGTATAGAATTGTACATGTATGCACCATTATGCCAAAAACAATTTATACCTGCATAGATACCTACATCTGTTGGTAAATACATGCATCTGTTAGTATCTACATCGGTAAATACCTACATCCGTCGGTATCTGCATTGGTAAATACTTGCATTCGTCGGTATAGTTGTTGATATAAGTGCAGAAACCACATCGCAAAGAGATCAATATTGGTGTGGTTACCGATGTTCGTTCCGATGACTTTTTCGACACGCTTTTTTGACGACGTAAGTTTAGATGGTATTTCTAACATTTTTGTATTGATGTTTTTATCGACACGAATATAGATGATCGTTGATTTTACAAGTAATTATTTTACATCGAAAAATGTTGGTATTTGATTGTCTTGTAGTAGTGACTTCCCTCATATATTTGATGATGTCTTGAGTGGTTGGAATCCAAATCTATTCTCTAGAAGCTCTAGAAGTGCTGTTTGTAGATTTTGCTAGCCTCTTGGATTTGTTGTCAAGACTGCAAGTTGTAATAGGTATGACTTCGTGCTCAGTTATCAGAAACTAATCATGTGGGTATCCAAAATTTCAAAACATGTGTGGTTTACAACCCTAAGCAAGTAGAATTACAAAATTTCTCTATATGTGAAAGTTGACTCCAAAAATAGGTCACGTTTTACTTTTCGTCAAATTTTGATTTGCATGTCTATATACAAACTTAAAGGATGCCTTTGAGCATATTAACTAATAGAAAACTCAAACTTAAATTTTTACTTAATTTTTAACACTTAGAATTTTGCTACTCAAAAGCTGTTGAAAACATGCTCAAATTCATTACTATAATCTATAGCGTCAAAGACTTAAGATTATCTTTAATCAAAACTTGGTTAAACTTGGAGGTATGTTACACTCTCCTAGAACCCATGGCCGTTTACTCTCTGAAAAGCCACAACCGTTCACTCCAAAAATCCACGATCGTTCACTCTAAGAACTTACTCTAACCCACAACCATACCTTTCTAAACCCACGGCCGTTCACTCTAAGAATCCACAGCCATTCACTCCAAACATCCATGGTCGTTCACTCCAAACATCCACAACTGTTCACTCAGAAAAGCCACGGCCATTCACTCCGACAGGCGACGGTCATTCACTCAGAAAAGCCATGGTCGTTCACTCTGACAGGCCATGGCCATTCACACTCACTTTTCTAACCTACGGCCATAACTCTGGAAACCCACGGCCATACCTCTAGGAAGCCATGCTCGTACCATCTTGGGAAATCTATATAGAGGGCCCACCCACTTCAATTCACCCACTTTTATCCTTCCACTCTTGCAAAACTTTTGTAGTTTTTCCTCCCGAGCTTTTACACCTTCTTTGCGAGGTTTCTTATCCTTAGCCTCATGATGGTAGCCCCCACATGGTCGGACTCCTCTTATGAAGTCCTTCCTCATACCCCTCAGAAGAAGAAGAGGCTTGCCAGACACCACTTCAAGGAATATGGGAAGCACTCGACACAGCTTTCCCACTTGGGCGAGACTCTCATGAAGCAAGTCATGAGCCACACAATCCATAACCTCATAAAGAATACCCACAAGGTTGAGCACAAATTGCTCTACTACTCCAAACCTTGTTATTGGGCTACAATAGACCTAGCCTTTGTTGTGCGCCCACCCTGTAGGTATGGGGGCCTGATATCCTAAATTGCTTATACTTCATGGAGACTTATTATGCCAACCACACCATAGGGCAAGTCATCGATAATAAAGGCAATACCCAAACTATCAACCTAATCCTTGACCTCATTTGCGATGCCCTCCATCTTCCCCACATCAAGCAACCATACATTAGGTACAACAATGTATGGTTGAGATGCCCTCCATCTTCCCCCACATCGAGCAACTATACGTTAGGTACAACAATGTCATACGCTATGTGCACGATGCCTACCAGGGGTTGACTACTAAAGATGGAGCGGAGTGGCAACATATCTCTCGCCCCAAGCTTGTGATGCCAGCCAGGGCCCTGACTTTCCTCCTCAACACGCTGGCCCGACTGGTTTAACAGATGTAACATATACACCTTAGCATGTGTCCACCACGATGTCCATCTCAATTGGGTTGAATATGTACACAAAGAGCTTCATTCGATCTGATCATTCGATCTGATCGAACCCCCATGGAAAGCTCGACCACATCTTCTCTCTTAACCAAGGTCATCTATCATGCACAATGGGCTAGGAGGAGCTACTGCAACCCCTCCGCATTTAAATCCCAACCTCCATTCCACCCCCTATCCCAGAACCCAGATCCTCTCCAACCTCTCTGCCCTCCAAACGCCACCACGTTGATCCCTAACAGGAGGAAGCCCACATACATGCTGCCAAAGCGGAAGAAGCTTAGCTCAAAGCTGCATAGGAGGAAGAAGCCTAGCGCAAAGTGCAAGAGAGGAGGAAGACATACGTCATACAATGGAATTTTTTGATGAAAAGCTCATCAAATCAAACGGCACACTATGGATACCTTGCATTGTGTCCACATTGGCCATTTTTTCTCCCAAGCTGCCTCCTCTGAGGGCATCGAATCAACCCATGAAGCCATCCCAGATTTTGCGCAAGGCTTTTCTAACCTCACCCTATAAGCTAGTTACCTCAATGAAATGGATTATATGCAACATCAATAGGATCAGATGATACCCGCCCAACACTCCTAGCCAAGGCATACCACCAACAAACTCAAGAGACCCTCCAGGAAGCCACCCTCACCAACCAACACAACTGCATATGGCCCTAGAGGATAGAGAAGTTCACCCACCACTGTAACAAAGCTCCAACATCAACTCTTAGCAGCTTAAGAAGCTACCCGCAATGCCACACACAAGCCCTTTCCCTCACCCACAATGAAACCCAATTAAGATTTAAGACACCAATTACTCGAGTTAACTTGACCCCAATTGTATTGAAGATACAACACATACATAACACTATAATACTAAGTGATTTAAAAGGAACAATCTTATTACATAGATGGATTAGGAGGCTAGATTATAACAATGGAAGGAATTCATAAAGTATCCTCCTCACCCACAGGTTTCTATGTGATGGATGACCTCAGGTAAGTTAGACTCGACTTGGGTGATTTGCAATGTGTTAGGTACACATAATAAGATAAACCACTCATAATTAGTATGATAGGATAATACTACTGAGAATGGAAACCCGACATATAACTTGTGTGATTTCAAGACCCAGTACTAAGGATAGAATCATGATATGGTCACAACACACAAGGGAACAAAAAGATATCTTTTGAATGACACAATTTAGTAGCTTTGGAACTCTTTCTTGGCAAATGGTTATGTAGTGGTAGCACAACCACCTTCAAAATATATATCAACCTCTTAATGACGCAAGAGACACTCTTTTGATAATAGTTGCAATCTTTGAACTTTCCTAGCACACCTAGCACCTTTCTTCATAAACAAATCTTGAAATGTTAATGATAAGAGAGATGAGCACCAATAGCTGGTACTTCACAACACATGTGAGAGGATTTTGGCAGCTACTCTGGTTTTTTCCTTGAAGATGTATGTGAAACTCTCAAATATGAGAGATGTTGAGATATCGAGCTCGTCTAGTGAGGCGGTGGACACTGATGATGACCCGCCTGGGGGATAGGCCCCACACTTACACCACTGGCATGGTTGGTGAGATCTTGGGTGATATGCGGCCAGTGGGATGACAGGCTGTGTGACAGCCATTCTAGAGACTGGCATAGTTATAGTGCCAGCTCATTTAGTCGGGTTCACACTATACAGAACCCGTGTATGTATTTGGTTGAGTACCTTTCATATTGTGTGTACTCTTATTCTTGTATATGGTGTGTTGAGTGTTGAGTAGAGAAGAAGAAGATTTCAGCCTCTCACCTTGTGTGTTCTCTATTAGGGTTTTGTGAGTGTGTGTGTGTGCTTGCAAGAGCTCAAGCTCTCTTCCCCCCTGCATCTTTTCATGGTATCAGAGCCTGGTTCGTGCTAAGGGCTGAGCTGCAAGTAAGAGAACCACAGGAAGCGGTACGAGGGTAAGAGCTTCAACTACTCTTCCCTATTTGTGTTGGTGACTACACCCTTGTCGGGAGCTCAAGCTCTCTTCCCCCCTGCATCTTTTCATGGTATCAGAGCCTGGTTCGTGCTAAGGGCTGAGCTGCAAGTAAGAGAACCACAGGAAGCGGTACGAGGGTAAGAGCTTCAACTACTCTTCCCTATTTGTGTTGGTGACTACACCCTTGTCGGGAGCTCTACGGGAGGCACCGGCAACGATCTCTGATTGAGGAGCTTTCTTCGCGGGAGTAAAGCTATAGGACAGAATTTTTTGGACCGAAAACGCGTTTCGGGCGCGTCTGGACCTCCGTTTTTCAAAAAGCAGGCGATTTCCAGCACTGCGGGTAAGTCATCGATTCTCTGCAGAACTCTGTTTTAAGAACTGCAGGAAGACAGATTGACTGTGCAGACACTGTGGATGCTGCAAAGAGGTCTACAGTTGCCATTGGGTGTATGTATGCACATTCAAGTCACTGGTTGTGACATTTGAGAGTACTATAGTACCGCTGTGCAGAAAATACAGCAGTTTGTGCAGAAAAACCAGAGTGCAGTTTCTGGTAAAACTGTGTGTTTGGCAAGATGTCAAATGATGGGATAACTCAGATTGTGGCTGAGAAGCTTGATAAGAATAACTTCCATGCTTGGAGGTTCAGGTTGACGAATTTTCTGATGGGAAAAGGCTATTGGGACTACATAGAAGGTGAGCATGAAGAGGCACCGGAGATACCGGATATAAATCCGACTGCTGCAGATGTGAAAGAGTTTAAAGACTAGAACCAAGGAGCCAGGAAGGTTATGTATTGGCTATCCATTAGTATACAGGACACCATGATTGAGCACATTCAGGATGCCAAGTCCCCCAAGGAAGCATGGGACACCTTGGTAAAACTTTATGAAACAAATACCAAGGCACGCAAGATACAGTTGAAGAATGAACTTCATACTGTGGAGAAAAAGAGCATGTCTGTGAATGACTATGCGCTGAAGATAAAGGGTATTGTGGAATCCCTTGCATCTATTGGTGTGTCAGTAGATGATGATGACAAGGTGGAAGTCTGTCTACGTGGTCTCGGGCCACAATACAAGGCGTTCAAGACGTCTATTCAGACTCGGGAAAAGATTCCCAACTTTACAGATTTGGTGTCTATGCTGATTATCGAAGAGAAGAGCTTGGGTGAAGACCAACAGTCTTCACAAAGCAAAAACAGTTCAGAGCAACAGGCCTTCTACACAAGTTCAGGAAGAGGACGAGGTAGAGGAGGCCGTGGACGCGGTCAAGGAGGTGGCCGAACAGATAATCAGAATTATGGCCAGCAGCAGCAGCAGCAACAACAACAGTCCCAGAATCAACAACAACACACAGGTGGAAGAGGCAAATTCAGAGGTAGGGGGAGTCAAAGAGGCCATGGAAATTGGCAAAGGTAATATAATGATGCACGTGAATGCTATTATTGTGGTAAGCCTGGACATGTGCAGGCAGAATGTTATAAGAAGCAGGCTGACATGCAAAATGGGAAAGTGCAGCAAAACAATTATGCATCCTCAAGCAGAAATAACGAGGATAATGAAAGGTTGTTTGTTATGCAGCATGTCGTGAATGCCATGTCTGAAAATGTTGATGCAGCACAAAAAGATAATGTATGGTATGTGGATTCAGGTGCTTCGAACCACATGACAAGTCATGGGGAGTGGTTCAAGGAGATGAAAAACCCAGAAAGACCAGGTTTTGTGGAAACAGGGGATGACACTGCTCATCCAATTGCCCATGTTGGAGATGTGCCATTGTCTATGCAAGATGGCAAAGTGAAGTACCTTGCAGATGTACTTCATGTACCGAACATAACAAAGAATCTGGTTTCAGTTGGCCAGATGATTGAGCAGGGTTTGCAGGTTAGGTTTAACCCTGATGGTTGTTATGTTGAAGACTTTAAAGACAAGTGCAGGTTGGTTGCAAAAGGCAACGGAGTGGGAAGAATGTTTACATTGAATGTAGACATGCCTGAAATGAGCGCTGCGATGTTTGCAAATGGTTCAGGAATTGTTGCAGACACAGACATTTGGCATAAAAGGATTGGACATGTAAATGTGCAGAGATTGAAGTCTATGCAGACAAAAGGAATTGTGACAGGGCTGCCAAAATTTAAAGTGGAAGGTATGCAAAAAATATGTGAAGCATGCCAATTTGGGAAGCAAACAAAGCATGTGTTTCCACGTAACAGATATGTGAGCAGAAATGCACTAGATGTTGTGCATTCAGATGTATGGGGTCCTACGAAGACCATATCTATGGGTGGCTGCAGGTATTATGTGACTTTTATTGATGACCACACAAGGAAAGTGTGGGTGTATTTCATGAAGGAGAAGAGTGAGGTGTTCACTCACTTTCAGAATTTCAGAGTTTTGGTTGAAAAGCAAATAGGGAAATATGTAAAGTGCCTAAGGTCAGATGGAGGGGGAGAGTACTTCTCCAATGAGTTCTCTGAATTTTTGAAGAAGAATGGTATTCGGAGATAGTTTACATGCAGATACACTCCACAGCAAAATGGAGTTGCTGAGCGGAAAAACAGGCACATTGCTGAGATTGCGCGAGCATTGATGGAAGAGAAGAATATGCCGCATTGCTATTGGGCTGAGGCTGTTTCTACAACAGTATACATCATGAACAGGACTCCAACTGTAGCCATACATGATGTAACTCTAGAGGAGAGGTTTACTGGCAGAAAACCAGATTTGTCTCATCTGAAAGTCTTTGGATGCATTGCATATGTGCATGTGCCAAATGAGCTGAGAACTAAGCTGGATCCGAAAGCTGAAAAATGTGTGTTTATTGGATATTCCCTTGAGCAAAAGGGATACAGGTGTTATAACCCTGCTACACGTGAGTTGAGGGTAAGCAAGGATGTTGTCTTTGATGAGATGAGCAGCTGGTATGCTGCTGAAAAAGAAGCTGTTGGGGCTGATGTGAGTGGAAGTGTGGTTGCACAGAATGCAGGTCAGCAATCACAGTCTTTGAGTGGACCAGGAGAGTCCTCATCTAGTGGGTCTATTGATAGACCATGGAGTGGCAGGCTGCGTCATAATACCAGTCCTGCAAATGTGATAAGTACATCACGTAAAGGAAAAGAGAAAGTGGTTGAGCCCCTTGGTATGCCTGACATTTCTGCAGGGCACTCTCATGTTGATGGAGAGTTTAGTGGCTCAGATATGAGCCTTGATGAGGAGCTTGGGATCCCATCTATGAGAACACCTGGTGTAAAGAAGGCTATGGAAGCCATGAATGAAAAGCTGCGAAGATCAGGGAGAGTGAAGAACCCTGTGCAGAGATTTACATATGATGGTTATGTGGCACATCACTATGCATATATGGCAAAGGTTGTGCAGGTTGTAGAGCCCACATGCATTGATGAGGCTGTTGGAAATGTGTGTTGGGAGAAAGCTATGGATGAGGAGATGGATGCACTATATAGAAATGAAACTTGGGATTTAGTGCAATTGCTTGAAGGCAAGAAAGCCATTGGATGCAAGTGGGTGTACAAAGTTAAACATAACAGTGATGGAAGCATAAACAGGTACAAGGCTAGATTGGTAGCCAAAGGATATGCGCAGACATATGGGATTGATTATGAGGAAACTTTCAGCCCAGTTGCCAAGATGGCAATGGTGAGAGTTGTGATAGCAGTGGCTGCGTCAAAGCAATGGTCTTTACATCAGATGGATGTAAAGAATGCATTCTTGCATGGGGATTTGCAAGAAGAGGTGTATATGTTGCAGCCACCTGGTTATGAGGATGTGAGTCACCCCGAGCATGTTTTCAGGTTGAAGAAAGCCTTGTATGGCTTAAAACAAGCACCAAGAGCATGGTCTGACAAGATTTCTGAATATCTTGTAACTATTGGCTTTCATGTAGCCAATGCAGATTTCTCGCTATATGTGAGACATGGTGATAGAGGGGTTGTGCTTGTTGTCATCTATGTAGATGACTTGATCATTACGGGGGACCATGATGGAGAGATCTTTGATGTAAAGATCTTGCTTAGACAGAAGTTCAAGATGAAGGATCTGGGGGAGCTCAGATATTTCTTGGGCATTGAGGTGATTAGGTCACCACATGGTATTGGATTACTGCAGAGACAGTATGGCTTGGACATGTTGTCCAAGTATGGTATGACAGGCTGTAAGCCTATTTCTGTGCCATTAGATTAGAATGGCAAGTTGAGTGTAAATTCAGGAGAGATCAGGAGGATCCTACTATGTATAGGTGCATAGTAGGAAGCTTGATCTACATGACGATCACCAGACCAGATTTGAGCTATGCTGTTGGGTTGGTGAGTCAGTTTATGCAGGTTCCACGGAAACCGCATTTGGATGCAGTGAGACGCATACTGAGGTATGTGAGCTCTACTTTGCATTGTGGACTATTCTATGAGACTGGGACAGAGATATGTGTACATGGGTACACAGATGCTGATTGGGCTGGTAGTATCTCAGATAGAAGATCTACCAGTGGATTCATGTTTTCTTTGGGGAGTGCTGCTATGACTTGGAGCAGCAAGAAGCAGCCTACAGTTGCTCTATTGAGTACAGAGGCCGAGTACAGAGGAGCTACTATGGCAGCATGTGAGGTAGCTTGGTTGAGAAAGCTACTTGCAGATTTGGGTCTATCAGTGTGGATAGACAAGTTGTCATTTTTTGTGACAACATTAGCAGTATACAGTTGGCCAGGAACCCAGTATTTCATGCTCGTACGAAGCATATAGAGGTCCACTATCACTTCGTCAGAGAGAAGGTCTTGGCAGGAGACCTTGACCTTGTTTATGTCAGCACAGAGGATCAGGTAGCTGACATCTTCACCAAAGCATTGTGGGTACAGAGAAGCTCCGCAGATTCAGGGCTTCACTTGGTGTACATGAGATGGAGTTGAGCTCGAGGGGGAGTGTTGAGATATCGAGCTCGTCTAGTGAGGCGGTGGACACTGATGACCCGCCCCTGGGGGATAGGCCCCACACTTACACCACTGGCATGGTTGGTGAGATCTTGGGTGATATGCGGCCAGTGGGATGACAGGCTGTGTGACAGCCATTCTAGAGACTGGCATAGTTATAGTGCCAGCTCATTTAGTCGGGTTCACACTATAGAGAACCCGTGTATGTATTTGGTTGAGTACCTTTCATATTGTGTGTACTCTTATTCTTGTATATGGTGTGTTGAGTGTTGAGTAGAGAAGAAGAAGATTTCAGCCTCTCACCTTGTGTGTTCTCTATTAGGGTTTTGTGAGTGTGTGTGTGTGCTTGCAAGAGTTCAAGCTCTCTTCCCCCCTGCATCTTTTCAAGAGAGATATTCACTCAAGAACACTATGATCTACACGGCCACAGGCCCAAGTTTTTTTCAAATACATAGAAGAAACCTTTTTTAGGTCACTGATCCCTTCCTTCAATGTGTATGAAGCTCTCTCTAGTAAGAGAGGGAGATTCTACTAACAAAATGAAATTTTCAACACCCTTCTAAGAGAGTAGTTGTGCCCCCCTCCACACTACTTATTGGTTCAGCTGACGTGTAGTTATTGATCTTGACCTCTCCTTTCCCCAACCATAGGTGTGGTATATGCGATCATGCTACCACTCTTTTATCCCCTTGATTCCCATCCACGCTGCATGCAATCGCCTCTCCTCTCCACTGCAGTGTTCCCTGCATAAGTCCAATGGTCCTCCCAACCTTCCTCTACTTTTATCTTTTTTTGTTTTCAAAAGCTTAGTGCCAATGCTTTTAGCTTAAGCTCTCCTTTTTATTAAAAAAAATGAATTTCCATATTGCAAATATACTAGGTGCCTTGTCCATGTCCTCCTCTATGTACAGGGAAAAAATGGCCCCCAAAGGGTTGGTATCTTGTTTTGGTGACGTAACCTTCACTATGAGAACCCTCAACATATTAGTTGCCAATATATGAGTCACCATTAGCATTAGCATATCACCATGATATAAACATCATGTTACTAGTGTGCATTGGATTATTGCAATGGCAACCTCTCCCGAGAGATATTGGTTAAAAAAAAAACCACCTAATAATGTAGTCACATCATGATATATGTACAAAAATGATGATAACACAGTAACAAAAAATATATCCAAGCTAAAACCTTACAGCGACATTGACTATACTCTAAGACTTCCTACATTCAATCCCAGTATTATTTTATGCATTTGGGGTTCTCAAAATCCACTTAACATATTTTTCCCACCCCTTAGCCTATGGACATTCATGTCCTGCAGCCTTCAAATGGCTGATACATGGAATCATCTTCTTTTTGGTTGCCTTCACTGAACTTGTTCCACCTTCTCCTTGTTTGTTTGACTTGTGGTAATCATCATCATCTTTGCTACATACTTCTTTTGTCGATACCCATTGACTCTTTTCTAGTGTGCAAAGTTCCATCCAAATCCTCTAGGTGGTACGAGCCATTGGAAAATCTTTGTTGTAATTTGAAAGGACCTTTCCATCTTGTTTGAAACTTAGTTTGGAAAGTATTATTTAGCTTGTTATTATATTGGAGTACAAGGTCACCCTTACTAATGCCTTTGTCTTTGATTTTCTTTTTGGCCCTCCATTGATTTTGCTCTTGAGTCTTTTGATAGTTTTCCAAAGCATGCATCATGTCCAATTCTACTACTTGTAGTGCAAGGGGAGTCTGCTCCTGAAAAAATGTTATGGTTCAAATCTTTAATAAGAACTTTAAAGCCGGTATTTCCACCTCAATAGGCAACAATGCTTCAGCTCCATAAAAAATATGGAAGGAGAGAAATGAGTACCCTCTTTGACTACAATTCTACCCACCTTGAGAGGTAATCTATGGTGTAAGTATATAACATTTCCCATGTGTAGTCATGGGTAATGGTCCAATTGCATCAATCCCCCACTTATCAAAGATGTTAAAAGCAAGCATGTCATTTTTGGGTTCAAACTTTAGCACTCTTCTCCCCATCCTTTGGCATTGGAAACATGACTTACTTCCTTCATGATTCATTTCCAAGATACGATAGATTTCTTCTCTCCATGGAATTCTTCTCAGCACTGAATCTGGCCCTTTCATAAACAAAGCATCATTAATAAGACAAAACTTTTGACATATTTTAACAAAATAATACCTCTTTGATTTTGGCACATCCGGTGGGACTTTTCCTATCATGAGAAATACTTCCTCCTTATGAAGATGTTCTCTTCCTTGATATAAAGGTACATCCACCTTGGCTACAAACACTATAGACACAATTGCATTTTGAGCAGCTTCATGTGCTTCATGATTTTGTTCCCTGTCTATATGTTGGATGCTCCATGCTTCAAACATCCAATTAATCTCTTTACTTGTCCTACCCAAGCCTTGAATTTAACATGTTTGGTCCTCCATACTCCCAATACCTGCTTAACTACCAGTAAAGCATCTCCTTTAATTGCAATTCTTTTGATTCCAAGGTTAAGGCATACCTTTAAGCTTTGATATAGGGCTGAGTATTGTGCCTCATTGTTGCTTTTGGCCTCTAGCTGAAGCCCTTCTCTATGTACTTCCTTCCCTTGCAGATAAAAAATCACCATCCCTCCAATGGCTTGATTTAAACTCTTCTTGAAAGAGCCATTTAAAAAAAAGTACATGAGCATTAACAAGCTGTTGATCTTCCATCCTTTTGCTTTGCTTTTCTATCTCTTTTTACCAAGATTGGCCCCTCTTTATATGTGAGAATATCGGCTAAATAGGCTTGTGTGGATTCCTTGATCAAGAATGTAAACTCAAATTCCTACAATTCAGCTATCCACTTCTCCTACAATTCAACTATCCACTTCATCATACTTCTTGACAAATTAGTATTGTTTGTAAGTTGTGGTGGCAAGAGGGTATAACTAGTCAACACTACAAAGGGTTTGGGTAGCAAGTATGTTCTGAACCTCCTCCAAGCATAAACGTGACTCTTGACAACACAAGATCTACCTCTGTAAACCTCCTCTCCACTTCATTCTTCACTCTACTTGCATAATAAACCGGTCTCATATACCTAGATTCATTCCCTTGTTTTCCAACAGAATAGCCCCTATTGTATCTGTCCCAATAGAAGGATTCACAAAAAATGGCTTGTCGAACTTAGGAGCCTTTCTATTTGAAATTTCTCCTAATACTTCTTTGACCTTGCCAAAAACTTCTTCACATTACTCATCCCACTAAAGAGGATCTTTTTTTACCACTTTTTGAAGTGGATATAGCAGTTGAGATGACAAAGGAATGAACCTTGACATATATTTTACTTTTTGAATGAAAGTGTGTAACTGCTTTGTAGAAGGAGGAGAATGAAAGGAGAGATAACATAGGAATGAACCTTGACATATATTTTACTTTTTGAATGAAAGTGTGTAACTGCTTTGTAGAAGGAGGAGAATGAAAGTTGAGATAACATAGGAATGAACCTTGACATATATTTTACTTTTTGAATAAAAGTATGTAAATACTTTGTAGAAGTAGGAGAATGAAAGTTGAGATAACAAAGGAATGAACCTTGACATATATTTTACTTTTTGAATGAAAGTGTGTAACTGCTTTTGTAGAAGTAGGAGAAGATAATAGAATGAGCTACTTGACCTTATGTGGATCTGGTTCTATCCCATTTTGGGACACCACATGCTCGAGAAGCTTGATTCTTGACTGTCCAATAAAGAACTTTTTGGGATTTAGTGGCCCACCTGTTGAATCCAGCCTATAGAATACTTGCTCCAGCTTACTACACTTTTCATGCCTTGAATTGAAAATACAAATGTAATCCAAGACAACTTTAACAAAGTGATATAAGAATGGTGCAAGTACTTCATCCAATCTTTGTTTGGTACCAGGAAGGAGCATTTGTTAAACACCGAATGGCATAACCTTGTTAAAAAAACATAGGTGCAATGGCTATCTCAAAATACCCAGAATATCCATGAAAAATGTTATATCTCTCATGCCCTGCAACTTTATCCAAGATATCATCAAGAAAAGGCAAAGGGCAATGATTCCTTTTTGTAGATATATTCAATGGTTTTTAATCCATTGATTCCTTTTGTAGATATATTCAATGGTTTTTAATCCACACACACTCGCCACCTTCCATCCTTTTTTGGTCTGATCACAACCGGGTTACCCCAATCTAAATTTTAGCTTGATAGATAAAACTAGCTTTTAGAAGTTTATTTACCTCTTCCTTAAGTACTTGAATCTGTTCTTGTCCCAATCTTCTCAACTTTTGGAACACACGTTTTACACCCTCTTTTAGTTAAATCTCGAGTGGTTCACCTGCAAATCCCCTTATCTCTTCATAAGAAGTGATAAAAAGATTAGGAAATTTGGCAAGCATAGTAAGATATTCTTGCCTCTCCTTTAACGTAAGACTGGTACTCGGCATATTCTCTACTAGTTCCTATAGTTGAGGTGTGGAGGCTTTTGGTTCTGCATTAAGTTCTCCATGGTTTCAAATCTTCCCTCCTCCTCAGCTTCATACATGGTCGTGAGTTGAACTTCTTGTGATCTTCCTCTCCAAGTATGAAAGACACATGTCCGTTTTTTGCCTTAGAATCATCACTCTCCTCTTCTTCACTTTCACTTTCTTTCTCTTCCCCTTCATCACTCCCTTCCTCTTCTTTGTTCAGCTCCGTGTGACTTGCCATGTCAAAGCTCATCCTTCTCCAGTATCGATGTGCACAGTTATTATCCCCTTTCCCCAATTCTAAATGGCACTCACTTTCCACAACCAAGGCGTCCCCAAGATGAGAGGATAAGCTCCCAATCCTGTTGGCATAACGCGATAACTGATTTTACAATGCACATTAAAAACCTACACATCTAAGTTAGTTACAATGCCCAAACATTTCACTTTAGCATGATTTGCCTGTCGTCTAATCTGAAAACGAAGTTGAGAGGCAATCTTTAAATCAAATTTTCCCATACAAGATTGGGTAATTACACAAATTTGAGCTCCCCCATCAATATAGGCTTCTCCCAATCCCACACCTTGATGCCAAGATTTAACAAATGGCCAATATCAAGTAGTTCCTCTATAGACATTACTCCCTTTAGTGGTTCTGAAATCAGCTTTTTTGTTGGGATTCACTACCCGTTTCCACTCCCTCTTCAGTTTTGGGCACACACCCATCATCTGTGACCAAAAGTGATATCATCTTTTTGTTGAGCCAGATCTTTTACCAAGCTATATTTTTCTTTTTCCTTCCCCAAAGGCAAGTTACCTTGAAATGTCTCCTTGGTTTCCTTGCTTTCTTCTTTGACTGTTCTGCCACTTCTTGCTTCCCTTTCTTTGATCTGGGTTCAACCTCTCCATTGACATGAGCTTTGGTTCTCTTTGCTACAAGCATCACTTATGGTTCTTCTTCCAAACCAATAAGGCTCACTACTTTACCTTTTTCCTTTTCATCAATAGGAGTACCACTACTGGTGGGTTGAGAAGAATCTTTAATCTCCACACCAAAACCATTTGCTCTGTTTTTTAGGTTCTAGGACAAAGGAAACATGTCTCCCCCCATGCGGTGAGGTTTGTCACAGTATGTACTGTAATGGCTCCACAGTGTACACTCATTGGATATATTCCTCGATCCCTTCCTCCTTGCCACACGGAGGTTGCCCATTTTGATTGGATAGAGCTCCAACTCCTTTGCCACCAAATGTTCCCCTTCCTCATCCTCTACCTTGCACCACCACCCATATTAAGACTCATGCTTTTCATTAATTCAACAACTTCATGAAATTCCTATTTCAAGGAGTCATTCCTCCCTTTTAAGTGAGGAGGAGCTGGTTCTTCTTTGGGAATAGGATTGATTTCATTGAGGCCTCTTCATTGAATCTTCCTGCAACCCTAACTGTCCTAATCTCTTCATTTTCCACTCTTTCTCTCAAGCAAATTGGACAGCTTCATCAAAGTGGAGAGGATTCTTCAGCTTTACTTTTAATCTGAGATCTAGATTAAGTCTAGCCACAAATCTCTCCTTCTTTATCATCTCACGTGGAACTTCAGGATGTAAGGCAGCTCTGCAGTGTTCCATAATTCAGTAAAATGAATCATATACTGATCTACTTCTTGATTACGTGCTTGCTAATAGTTACAAAGCTCTCTCCAAATCCCATTGGAATTCCTTTCCAATGGAATTTTTTAGCTCAATATGCTAGGGAATTCCTTTCCCTAGCATATTGAGCTAAAAAATCAGCCTTCAGTTCTTTGTATTCAGGCTCACAAGGAGGAATATGAGTACTTTGGAAATTTTGAACAAATACCTGCATCCATGTCTTAGCCTCTCCTTTGACATAATAGGCCAAGATTTGCAAAAAAACTTTTGGAGTGTCTCTATCCTTCATTAGAGCTATAAACTCCAACAGTTACTCCTCAATAAACTAGGATGCATCTTCATTTGGCAACCCAAGAAAATTTGGGAATTCTTGAGCTATTTCTGGACCACTTACAACACACACACTTGTCTTGAGTCCTTTTTCTAGTCACCTTAATTCCTAAGAAGACTCCTCAGTGGGGGCACCAAAACAAATGTTATAAAAACTGGGACAATAGTGATATCCTCTCATTAGGAGAAATATGGACTCTCGTTTTTGCCCCTTAAGGATTTCCACACCTCCTCTCTCTAGAAAACTGGGCTCATGGTGAAATTTTTACAATCAACTAAGAAGTGAGCGGAGTTTGAAAATTTGGAATCTACTCTTCGTCGATAGCTTTCCAATGATATATAGCATGACGGGCAATTTTGCATATTAATAAAGTCCCCAAATTGGTGATGCCATGGCATCACCAATTTGGGGACTTTATTAATATGCAAAATTGCCCATCATGCTATATATCATTGGAAAGCTATCAAAGAGTAGATTCCAAATTTCATGGCATCACCAATTTGGGGACTTTATTAATATGCAAAATTGCCCGTCATGCTATATATCATTGGAAAGCTATCGAAGAGTAGATTCCAAATTTCTAAACTCCGCTCACTTCTGAGTTGATTTGCAAAAGTTTCACCCACCATGAGCCCATTTTTCTAGAGAGAGGAGGTGTGGAAATCCTTAAGGGGCAAAAATGAGAGTCCATATTTTGCCTAATGACAGCATGCCTTCTTTCTCTTAACCATGCATTCACAAGATTTAAAACACCAATTTCTCGAGTTGACTGGACCACCCCAATTGTATTGAAGATACAACACATACACAACACTATAATATTGAGTGATTTAAAAGGTACAATCATATTATGAGGCTAGATTATTACAATGGAGGGAATTCATAAAGTATCCTCATCATAGGTTTCTATGTAATAGACAACCTTGGGTAGATTGGACTCAACTTGGGTGATTTGCAATGTGTCAGGTACACGTAATAAGATTTCTCTCAAAGTAAGCAAGTATAAAGTTTCATACCTTCATGATGATGCTTCTAGCAATGATAAATAACTATTGAATTGAGCTCCTAGCCATTTCTTCAACTTGCACCATTGTTGTAGTACTTTTAAGGACTTTAATAGTGTTGTACTTTTTAGTAGTGTTGTACTTTTCAACAGTACTTTTCCTGTAGCATTTTCCTGCAGCATGAAGGCCTTTTTTATTTACTTTCTAGCAGTGATGAAGTGCTTTTCAGTAATGCCAAAATGTTATGTGGTGTGGTGATTACGCTACTTCTCAGAGTAAGCAAGTATAAAGTTTCATACCTGGATGATGATGCTTCTAGCAATGATAAATTACTATTAAATTGAGCTGTGCTAGCCATTTCTTCAATTTGCACCATTGATTATTGTAGTACTTTCAAGGACTTTAGTAGTGTTGCATTACTCTTCAGTAGTGTGTTGTACTTTTCAATAGTAATTTTCCTACAACATGAAGACCATTTTTTAGTACTTTCTAGCAGTGATGAAGTGTTTTTCAGTAGTGCTGAAGAACTGTTGTGTGGTGATTACGCTACTTCTCAAAGTAAGCAAGTATAAGGTTTCATACCTCGATGATGATGCTTCTAGCAACGATAAATTACTATTGAATTGAGCTGCTATAGCCATTTCTTCAATTTGCACCATTGATTATTGTAGTACTTTCAAGGACTTCAATAGTGTTGCAGTACTGTTCAGTAGTGTTTTACTTTTCAATAGTACTTTTCCTACAACATGAAGATCATTTTTAGGTACTTTCTAGCAGTGATGATGAAGTGTTTTCCAGTAGTGCTGAAGAACTGTTGTGTGGTGATTACGCTACTTCTCAAAGTAAGCAAGTATAAAGTTTCATACCTTGATAAAGTACTATTGAATTGAGCTTCTAGACATTTCTTCAATTTGCACCATTGTTGTAGTACTTTGAAGGACTTCAATAGTGTTGCAATACTCTTCAGTAGTGTTGTACTTTTTAGCAGTACTTTTCCTGCAACATGAAGACCATTTTTTAGTACTTTCTATAGCAGGGATGAAGTGCTTTTTAGTAGTGCTACTGAACTATTGTGTGGTGATTATGCTACTTCTTAAAGTAATCAAGTATAAAGTTTCACACTTGCATGATGATGCTTCTAGCAATGATAAAGTACTATTGAATTGAGCTGCTAGCCATTTCTTCAATTTGCACGATTGTTATAGTACTTTTAAGGACTTTAGTAGTGTTGCAGTAGTACTCTTTAGTAGTGTTGTACTTTTCAGCAGTACTTTTCTTGTAACATGAAGACCATTTTTTAGTATTTTCTAGCAGTGCTGAAGTGCTTTTCAGTAGTGCTAAAGACATGTCGTATGGTGCTTATGCTACTTCTCAAAGTAAGCAAGTATAGAGTTTTGTACCTGCATGATGATGCTTCTAGTAATGATAAAGTAATATTGAATCATATACTTGTAATCAAATGTTCCAAATGACCTACAGAGAAGATCTATGATGAGAGTTGAAAAGCTCTAGAGTTGTAGGAAGAGAGACCTTCATTCATGAATGTGGGAAGAGATACTGTAGCAAGAGATGAAAAGCTCTAGAGATTGTAGGAAGAGAGACCTTCATTCATGTGGGAAGAGTCTAGACCTATCTCGCTCATAGAGAGAGTGAGTGAGAGAGAGAGAGAGAGAGAGAGAGAGAGAGGCGCCAAGAGAGACCTATAGCATAGCTCGCTCACGGAAAGAAAGAGAGAGAGAGACCTTCATTCATGTGGGAAGAGATACCTGTAGTATAGCTCACTCACAGAAAGAAAGAGAGACAGACAGGTCTAGTTTCAATAAGTTGGATTTAAGTGTGTCAGTCTAACTATTGCTAAAGACAGAGTGAGAGAGCAGGGCTACACTAGGTTTATTTTTAGAAAGTTACATTCATGTGTGGAAATTAACCTTTGCTGAATCACCATGTAATTACTAGCGTGACCAGTAGCTTGAATTTGTAAAATTTAAACTTTTTAGTACTTTTCAAAGCCTATTTTTTAAGTGCCAAAAAAATTGATGTCCTTGACATTCCTTTCCACGCCACCTATACGTGCTTTCACCCTTCTCTATATCTATTTCAAATTTGGTACTCTTCTCTAGTTTTTCCTTATACTCTTCTTCATGTGATTTGTCCTCGTCTCTGTCTTTATAGGCTTCTCTTAGAATTTTTGCATACTCCTGGGAGGGTGTTGCATCCTGTAATTCCTGTTGTAATTCTTTGTTTCTCTTTTTGGTCTCCTTCTCCCAGTGAGTTGCTTTCCATATGGTAGCCTTCAAGGCTTGCACCAAGCTCCGCTCCTTGCTTTCCTCTTGCTTCTCTTTTCCGGAAGTACTTGGCCTAGGAGATCCCTAGTTTGTAGGCTGCTGCTACTATTGTTGTTTGTTGTTGTGTTTCTTGTTTTTGCTATGGCTATTGTTGCTACTCCTTGTCAATATCATCATCTTCATCTATTTCATGGATGACGTTTTGTGCTTTACAAGCCATCTATTCTTGTATTGCAATCAGTGCTTTCAAAGCTTGGTCCCATACCTTGCCGAGTCTGGCTTTTGCTATCTTTATAATTGTTATTTTGGCATCCAACAGAAGACACAATATCTTTTCTGGACCTCCGTCTCGAAAACTACCAATGCTGTAGTGCCCAGCACTTCTTCTTTCAACCCTTGAATGGTGTCACTCTAGACCTTGGCTGGCCTCTGGGATTCTGCTAACTCCACTCTGAGTCACTCCATCTGAGCCTGGAGCATATTTTTCTTGCTGGTGAGGGTTCTAATCTTCCCTTCACACTTAGCTCTTTTTTTGTGGGCCGATGCAGGTTCCCTAGACCTCGACAATAGGGTGAATGCTGACCTTAGGGCCGCAAGGGATAGAGACGAGCAGGGGGAGGTCTCCTGTTTGCTGGAAGAAGGCCTTCTCCACTAGGGCAGTTTGTTCTGTATGTCCACATCATGTTGAGCCATGATTTGTGCTTTGTTCTCCAATTCCTTGGCTTTTTTTGTAGCTTTTATGAGTAGACCGTGTTGTTGGTGGTTCAGGGCACACATCTTGTGAATAGTGTTCTGGGCCTTTGACTCACAACCCTCCACTACAGTGATGGCCTGAGATAGGATGTTCTGGGCCACAATCATCAGCCCTTTGTTCATGCTCACAACTACTGAGTGGGGAGTTGCACCTCCAGTTCTCTGGGCAGCTTTGGGGTGTGGCTCAGATGATCCTGCATTTTTTGCGTTAGAGTTGCCACCCAAGGCCGAAGTTTTGGTGGTATACAAAGTTCCGCCCCTGCAACCATCTTGCCCTTCTGTGCCTCTTCTTCTCTCTTTTTTCTATTGTTCCCCTTCTCTTTTCTTTTTCTCTTCCTCCTCTTTTATTCTCTTCTCTTCTTCCTCCTTTTTCCTTTTCTCCTCTTCCAGCTTCTTTTTTTTTTCAGTAGCTACAACAACTTCTTGGTTCTCTCTCTCCTCCTGTTACCTTTTCCTTTAATCTTTTGCTTTTTTGTTTCTTCACTTCTTTTGGGTCTAGCAATAGGTCTTTATCCGCTATGTGTTTTCTCTTTTTATTGGCCTTCTGGGCTATCTTTTTCCATTCGTCTTTGTCATCCACATCATCTTTGAATGAACTGAAAGTCATTTTGGTGGTCTTCGAGGATCCTCCAGCTTTATGGTTTGATTTTCCCACAGTGGATTCTCTAGACCTGAGATCCACGGACGTGGCAGCTTGGGCAATTTTCCTTAAGTGCGCATGCACCACTGTCGGTTGTTTTTCTTTGGCCCATGTGGCTACTCATTTTGCTAAATTTTCCTTATAGATGGCTGCTCAATTTATTTTCTCTCATGCTTCTGCTATACTGAGCATCCTATATTTCTTGTTTGGCATGTCCTCCGGGTTTCCCATGAGCATTACATTCTATCAAGAAGAACACAAATTTCTCTCTCTAGGTCTCATTTTCCACATCCTTCACTTGGTGTATGTTGCATGTCTTTGGGATTTATTTCTCCACCCTGGGATTTATGTTTGTTGTCCAACGCCCCATTCGTTGGCAATCCTAGCACGTGGTGCACTACGAGCTCTGAAATCTTTATGGGCTCCTTCCCCTCCACGTGCACTGTGTTCATCTCAAGAAATTGATCGATCAGCTTTCCCCCATCTTTGGGGTCCTGCAAGTCCTCCCACCGGCGATCCAATAGCTTTTTGAGGCTGCACTTCTTTGCCCACTCTAGGTGTTCCTTTTTCCTGAAGGACCATCATTGGCATGCAGAGGCTTTTCTCTGGCCTTTTGTCAGGACTTTGTGTCTTGTTGACCTTTGGCATGGTTCATAGAGAGTATTGTGAATCGGTGAGAAAGCTAGGAACAAGAAAGCAAGTTGTGAATGTGCGCATTTTGACTCCTTGTGCTCTTTTTTACGATGCTTTTTTCTCTTTCCTTCCTTTCTTGGGGCATTTTCATTTTCGGCTTCATGCTTTTTGATGTGACTTGACCATTGATTCGTATCATTCCTGTTGTCTTGGCTTAAAGGCATTAAAGTTTGTTTGCCACCTCCTCGCCTTACCATTGCATGTGGAGTTTTAATGATATCATGATAGCTATCCTCCATGTAGTCACTTATGTCAACATCATGGCCATTTGCATTGCTGACATGGATTTGGTTGGCGTACACTTGGTTGTTCACTTCTTTGATGACCTGGCCTTGTTTGGTTGTGGAATTGTGATCTCTTACATACTGGCCAACCTTGCAGACTGATTTTGTGGCTTTATTTCTTTCTGGTTTTTTTGCATTAATTTTCGCTAGTGAGATCATGCCACAACATATGCTTTGGACTGGCTCCTGGTCCTCTGCTTGTTCTTCTTCCACCGGTTGGCCCATGTATTTTCTCATCGCTCATGAAACCATTCACTGTTTTGGGAAAAGGTATGACATCCAAGCCTTTGATTATAAAGGCATTCTGACTTACCAGGTTTTTTTAAAAACCCATGAATGGGTCTATCCATTAGATCTTGAACTTATCGGGGTGTGATCCCAACTTGGAGTTGTAGACCAATACCAGGTCTCCTTGTTTGAATTTTTTTTGCTTGATATACCTGTCAATATAGGCTTTCCTTCTCTACTACAGTGTTTCCACTTGTAGAGAGCTGAGTTGCCTTTCCTGCTCTAAATCTAAGAGCTCTTGTATTCTGTGCTCTCAGGATTCCTCCATTGGTAGCTTCTCTTGGATGGCCACTCTCAGACTGGGAACCGCAAATTCCATGGGCATTATAGCCTCAAGCCCATATACCAGCTTGAATGGTGTTTGCCCCGTTGAGGCTTTGTATGACGTGCAAAATGCCCATAAGGCGGCATCTATCTTTTGGTCCCAATCATTTTTGTTTGCATTTATGATCTTCTTTATAATTTTGGTCAGAACCTTGTTGGTGGATTCCGCCTGGCCATTGCACTGTGGGTAATAGGTTGAAGAATTTTTGTGATTGATTAGGTATCTTTCCATCAACCCTTTGATTACTTTGTTCATGAAGTGTGTGCTGCCCTGGTCACTGACTATCTCCACCGGCAAACCATGCCTAGCAATGATGTCTTTGAAGAGGAACTTCACCACCTCTTTTGCGGAATTGCTTTTTATAGCTTTATCTTCCGGCCACTTGGTGAAGCAATCAATTGTTGCCACAATTATGTATTCGCACCTCTGCTGCCTTTTGTGGGTGGCTTGATTGGTCTAACAAAATCCAATCACCACTTCCTAAATGGAAATAGTGGCAAAATGGGCGAGATGGGCAATCTATTAGAATCACCGGGTCGACCCATTACTCACAGACATCACATTGCTTTACTTCATTGTTGGCATCCCTCATGACCGTTGGGCCATCATAGGCCTGCTTGCAAAATTTTTCGGGCTGTGATTCCTCCGCCCATGTGTCCTCTTGTAATGCTACAGTAGTGTACTTCTCTTAAGGTCACTTGTTGCTCTTGATCAGGGCCACACCTATGCAGGATTTGCTCTATGCCTCTTTTGTACAACTATCCAACAACCATGGTGAAGTTTCTGCTCCTTAAGGAAATCCTGTTCTTTCTGTCACAATAGTGTACCCTTTCGAGAATGTTGCATCCTCTAGGAACTGCATCATATTATAATACCAATTCTCCTCCACTCCTGCAAAACTGCTACTGTGAAGAGGTTGGTATCCGGGAGTTGATCATCCATTCCATCTAGGGCCGATTCTCCAGAATCTTATCTGGATAGAAAATTCGCTGCATTTTCTTTTCTAGGTGTGTGTTGGATGGTGAACTCAAATTCTTATAGTAGGAGCATCCACCTTGCCATCTTTTCTACCAAAAAAGCTTTGTTCATGAGATAAATCAAGGCTTGCTGGTCTACATGGAAAACAAATTTGTTTCCCAAGAGGTAGTGTTGGAACTTGTTCACATCATAAATCATAGAGAGAGCTTCCTGCTCTATTGTGTTGTAGTTCCTTTTTCCACCTTTGTGAGGGCCTTGCTAGCATAATGAATGGGTTTCATGTACCCCTCTTGCTTCTCATGTAGCATCATTTCACTACCCACTCTGAGGCATCTACATATACATGGAATATCTCATTCCAGTCTGGGGTGGTCACCATTGGTGCAATTACACCATTCTCTTCAGCCATTGAAATGCTTTTTGGCACTCCGAGTTCCCCTCACACTTTGCATATTTCTTGGTGAGTGCATACAATGGGTTGGCCACATGTGCTAAATATTCAAAATCTAGCATGCCACCTAACCTCAAGGAATATCTGTAGTTGCTTGATGTTCTCTAGGGCATTCATTTTGGATACGGCCTCCACTTTAGTAGGATCTATGGCCAATCCTTAGGCTGCAATATGTGTCACAACATAGTTCTTGATTTTGTTTACAAATGCACACTTGGGTGGATTTAGCTTAAGCCTTGTATCTCTGCATCTTTGCAAACACAGCCTCAAATGATAGATGTGCTTTTCCTTATCCCCAGATACACTTAAATCATCCATAAAACCTTTCATGAAGTTAGTCAGGTAATCATAGAAAATCTCGTGCACAAATGGTTAGTGCATTCGTCAGGCCGAACATCATGACAGTCACCCACGAAGACACGCTATTTAATGTGATGAAGGATGTTTTCTCCTAGTCTTCTAGTGCCATTTTTACTTGGTTTTATGCACTGAATTCATCCAAAAATGAGTACATTTCCATACCTGCCACCTCAGCCGCCCCACTGTGAATGGAAGTGGGAAGGGGTCCAAGGTAGTTGCAGCATTTAGCTTGCAGTAATCCACACATGTCCTCATCTTCATGTTCTTTTTTGGGACTACCACAATTGGGGATATCCAATTATTCTCTACTAGCATGATGAATCCTACTCTTAGTAGCTTGTCAATTTCTTCTTTGACTTGCTTGGCGTAGTTAGGGTTCATTCTGTATCTTTGCTATCTCATCCTAAAGAAACAAAAACACATAATTAAAATATGTATATGCATGATCAAACATGAATTCATATACGCACATGTACAAAATAACACACCCCCGGTAGCTCACTGAATCTCCACACAGCACAGTAATGCAGTTAAAGAGAAGACTATTGTGCACAAATGGAAACAAAGATAGAACACTGATGTACCTATTCTAAGTTCACAAATGGAAACTGATGCAGCTAAAGAGAAAAGTGATGCAGATAGGGCACACCAAAAGGACACTAATGCTTATGAATGGCTAGAGAAAACACGGAATGGGGAGAGAGATAGAGAGAGAGAGTGAGTAGCGACATGCAAATATTAGGTACATGCAAATATTAGGTAGTATAGCTAATCGTGTTACTGAATCATTAAATGTTAAGGTCCACAAATTTAGCCTCACACAATTTTGACTGCCCTTTTTGACATTCTAATTGGAACAAAAGCACCCACTTTTTTCAGCCCCAAAAACTGTGTACTTTTAAGCAACAAAAGCAGGCCACCTATATGTGCGTCACCCAAAACTGGACACTTTGAATTAGAAATGCAAAACTATCTAAAAAATGAGGATCAAATGAGAAGAGAAAGGCCCGGAGATTGGGAAGAATACAAGATAGCCCTCCAGAAGCAGATAGAGGGAGGCACGACCAATGGCAAAAAAGATACAGCTGACCCAAAAAACAAGATTGTAGTGAAAACTAAAGCTAAGAGAAGCAAAAGAAGAAGTCACAAGGCTACAAGCTGAAATTACCAAGGTCAAAGCTGATGCAGAGCTTGCCATAAAAAGCACAAACATGTTATCGGCCGGTGTGCCAAGAAAGGAGCGAGGGGAGCTAGTAATTGAGGTCCGAAAACTATAGGATGCCAACCAAGCCTTGAGAACAAAGAAAATGAGTGTGTGAAAGATAGCTTAGTTAACAACTCAGGTGATCCATGGGACAACATAGATAACCCATTTTTTGAAGCCTCTCATGTGATGTTCTCAGAGCTACTAAAGGCCAACATGGAGTTACCACAATACTTTCACAATGTAAATAGAATAAGGTCTATTGAGCAGGAAACCCCTTCCCTCGGAACATCCATGCTCTCAATTCTTGTTCTCTCAAACTTCGGAGGGGAGGAATATGGTCCCACCACCAAGGATGCAACTACCAGACAACGCTAATGTCTAAAAGTGGAGCACTAGAGACCCAAATTTAGAAAAGTTGCAAAGCCCACCTCCAGAACATCTGACGGATATGATGAAGCTACACAGGTTGAGTGGAGGCCTATTCGAATGGTAGAAAAGAAAATTCTAGGCAAGACTCCAGTTCAACCTGTTGGTGAGAGTTTTCGACGTGAAAACTTTACAAACTAACAACAAGGGTCTTGGGTGTTCACAAGAACAAGCATCAAAACTAATGAGGTTGCAACAAAAGCACGTCACATACTTTGATAATTTATACATTCCGCACTGCACTCCCCCAGAAATGTTTGAGAAGTTTAAGGAAAAATTTGTCAAGGAAGTGGGTTCCAAAGCAAATGCTCCAGCACTGGGCCTGCAAGGTGTTGCACCCCGAGCAACTCAGTGGGGGTGGCGGTAGAACACTCAGTCTGATCAATTTGACCACCTTCCATGTCGTGATAACCACCTCGGTACTGCACATGCAAAGATGGCAAGCTATAACCACCAAAATAGCCATTGCCAAGATCAAGAAGACCGAGCTTAAAAGGATGGTGCAAGGCAAGCATCAAGTAACAAATGGATGAATGAATGAGGGAGGGGAGAAGGCACCAGCTGAAGATTTTAGTAGAGCATGTTTCTAGTATCATGTCAAAGAAGTTTCCGAGTTGTGTGTTTGTATTGGTTCTAAAAGTTATACAAGAACAATGTTGTTTCTCCTTTCATCTCTATGTAATTGCTGCAATGTGTTGAAATAGGAATGATGTAACTCTGTTCTAAGAAATATGTTGAGAGAGAGAGAGAGAGAGAGAGAGAGAGAGAGAGTTATGTGGTGGTGTGAGAGCAAAGCATGAGTGTGAGAAGTTCCAAGTTGAGTGGTGTTCTGTGTATCCCCATGACCACACTAGAGTTGGTGTTCAAATCTAGAAGCTCTGGCAGATGGCTACATGTCTCCCACATCATTGCTTGACTGGTCCGTTATACCGGCGGACTGTTGTCTTGAAATTCCGCTGAGAGTGAAAGAAGCAAGAAATAACTGCAAGCATCGGAATGGCTTGAACTTGTAACTCTCATGACTCATTCTCTTATGCAACTAATAAAGTGCTCTTCTTCTCTACTCTCTTGCTCTCTTGTGTTTTGCTTGCCTAATTCAATTAGAGCTATTATATGTTCATTATGTATGTGTGAGAGAGAGATTGAGTGAGAGGAGGGTCGAGATTTCTTTGGAGTGTGGCAGCAAGACAAAGTGGAGATTTGGAGTGTGGTTGCATGGCAACATCGTCTCCTATGAGAATCTGAGCACAAGTATTCATGAGGTGAGTGAGACACCTTGCCCATGCAATTGTGAGCTAGGTTATGGCATATTGGCTTATGGGTTGAGTTTTTTTATTCTCCCGAGTGTGGTTAGGAAAAGCCCCATGACATTGGTTTGCTCTTGCACTCTTTCTATGGTGCAAGGGCTTTCCATCCATTATGTATGCCATTCGAGCTTTCGATACACAAGGTGCAAATGTGGGTAAAGTGTGGATGACATGGTGGAAAGTTCAGCAGAGCTTGTTATGTCCAAAGGCCATCTCAGACTCCATTGTCACTAAATGGAGGGCACCATTTACTAAGCAATGATGACTCATATTATTGAAATACTTGAGTATTAGATGGGCTTTAGCTCCTAGCCCCTTTAGAGCATGGAATTTTTATTAGACCTAGAATATTGGTCCATGAATGTGGATGCCAAAGAAGAAGTATTGGATGATTTCTACAATGTTGTCAATTTGGTGTATCCCAACTCGCCAGCCGCAGTGAGTTGTGTTCAAGAATTTTTGAAATACAACTTTAAAGAGAGAAAGTTCAGTCGGAAAGTTTGTTCAAGATCTAGCAAGAGATCAACCTGCATGGAAATGGTGGATTTTAAATGAAACATCTTGTGAATTTCTAAAGCCCCTTTAGAAAGTGCTTGCACAATACATAGTAAACTCAAGATCTGAAAGAAATTGGAGCATATATAAGTATGTGCATAGTACCATTTGCAATCAACTTCTCGCATACATGGCAAAAAGTTGGTATACATGTATTGCAATGAGAAGATCTTGAAGCACTTTTAGAGTGAATATTGCAAAGAAGATATTCCAAGATGGATGTACGAATGTGAGGATGATGCAAATGGGGATATCAAAGAAGAGGATTTGCAAAATGTTGATTCCTCTTTTATGATGAGTACGTAAGAAGAAGTAGATGAGAATTTGGAGGTAGATGATCAAGAAATTGAACAACGTCTACAAAAAAGAAGGCATCACTTTACATCAGAACCTGAAACTCATGATGTATGAGTTTAATATATGTTCATATTGATTTCAAACCAACTGTGACAATATGAAAGCATGAAGAGTGTAAATCGATTAAGATTGAGAGTACAAAGAGCAAGCACATTATTGTGGGATGATTCTTAAACTGATTTCATCAAAGTTTATGTTTCTAAAGACACTAGGGGTCCCTTGCCCAATCCTACAAGTCTTCTTGTAATTATAGGCCATATAATTCACAATGGTTAACTAATAACATTGATTAAATTAAGCATGATAGATGGTAGTAATGTCCACAAGGCAATGTGTAATAACCACTCCATTTCTCAAAAGATTTATCGCAAACTGGACATACATTGCGAGGATTGATTGGGCATTCCCTTATCGATGATGGATAAGTGATTACTATGCATATATTCTTACCACAAACAAGCTTCTCTTCTAAACTAACAACTCATTGCGAGGATTGATTGGGCATTCCCTTATCGATGATGGATAAGTGATTACTATGCGTATATTCTTACCACAAACAAGCTTCTCTTCTAAACTAACAACTTTCTCCCTAAGTGCACAGAGCTCTCTACTTAAAGACGCATTGTCTTGAGTTGCTTTGGTAGGCATCATGGCAGCATCTTGCCACTCCTTGAGGTGTGTCTCTTAGCTTTTGATCTACGTGCATAGCTCTTCTCTCATTTCATATACCTCTAAGCCCCATGGATAGCCTGCCAAAACTCCTTTTTCGAGTGAGTGTAACTGTTTCTTATGGGATATCATGTACTAGATTGATGGGTTTCTTTGGAGGTAAATCCCACTGGAGTACCTTCTACAAAGTGCATGTACAACATCTTTGCATATCAAAGAGGAAAGTCTGCATGATGTAAGGAATGATCTTTGATTAGAAGATTTTTTTTTGGGCATTTGCCCTTATATTATCATTCAGACATTTCTCCACTTTCCATCTGCCTTTATTCATCTCCCCATTGCTGATATTGTATATATTACGAACCATTTGGTTTGTCATCACTTTGTTGACCTCCTCCCATTGTATGTGAACAAGATTTGCCCATTTGGATGATCTTGGTGGAGTTCGAGCAACCTGTGTGGTGTCTAGATTAGCGGCTAGGGCTTGAATGCATTCATAGGCTTTTCATGCTTGTCTTGCAAGATTTTCTTCTTGATCCCCTTGTCTTGCTCAATGTGGTGTTTCTCCACCTTATTTGGCCATGGCTATTAACACAAAGTATGCACCCACGTCAGTAGATATCACTATAAAGAAATTTTAAAAATGGCTGAAAAAATAAGAAAATTAGCAGTAAGTATTGAACGATCACGGTGAATGGCATAGACTCAGGTGATTGGTAATCACAGCAGTTGAAAACTTATTCACTCATGTTTCTTAGGGGATTGCTAGCACAATGGATAAGGAGGACTTACTATCTGAATCATTTAAACTTGTCCACTTACAGTAAAATTTAAAATCATACAAGGACATAAAACATATCCATCTCAACATATTGTATCAAATATTGATTGTAGCAAAAAAATATACATCTTGATCCTCATTAGATTTTATCAAGTACATTTTACAAAAAAAATTATATCTCAATAAAATGTTCACATCAGCTCAATGGCTAGTCAAAGCGCTACTTGAGGCTGAGTATTTAACATCTCAAAAAAATCAAGCAGGTTCTTTCTAGCTACCTTCTCCTTTATAAACATATAATGCATTACAAAAAAGCAAATATGCTCTAGTTTATCCCAATTGGGATGCAATTTTGGATTTCCTTTAGTGTAATTCTGAAATCTCTCCTTAAACAAGGTTAATAGTTTGAAAATTAACTAACCCAATGCATATATATCTGACTCTTTACAAAAAGCATCTTGATTCTCACGATGAATTAGTTATGGGGCTTTCCAAGGGCACAATCGATTCTTATCTTTGGATTCATTCTTCATAAGCTCCCACATTACATCATCTGTGCCTATAGGACACTGCAAGTAGTTCACATATTCTCTTTTCTCACATGTAAACATTAGCCGCCCCCAATCAATTACTCCAACCATACATGCATGCTCCCTTGAATAATCTAACACAATATTTTATATGTGGAGATCACAATGGATGATTCCCCCTACATAAGTGTTAAAATATTGAATAGCATGTGCAAGTTGGCTATGGTGGGTCAAAGACTAATTCGAGGTTGAAACACATGATGAGTGAAAAATAGTAGAAGGGTTGTGTACACAAAAGAGAGACAATAATATTGGGCAAAATAGTTGATTGATTACTTCACAGGCAAGTTCCCGTTTAGATCCCATACAACTCAATACCACTTAGTGGTTTCATCAAAACAAGTGGTTTAACATAAAACTAGTGCTAGAGAAGCTTCATTGGCATGTGGTATTGAGTTAAACCACCTAGTGGTTTAACTCAATACCACTTAGTGGTTTCATCAAAACAAGTGGTTTAACACAAAACTAGGTGCTAGAGAAGCTTCACCCACAAGCTAAGTGATTTGGTCCCCTTTCACATGTACATAGTCCATTTGTCCCCATCCTTCTAGGGATGTGTTTGGTGCATATTTCAACACCCCCCTTCAAACACATAATCATTACGATAGTATTGATGACCTTTGATGACTCACCACAATGTATGCTTACCTAACATCCATGCTAGATGATTTCCCTCTTATTAATGACTACTTACCATGACCATATAAGTTTAGGATGGCAATTTAAGCTTGAGGCTAGTTGGAGTAGTTGGGCCAGAGGTTTAATGGCTAATTTACAATGATTTACAACACTTATGTAAAGTTGGGCTTTAAGAGTTTGGGGCCGGGAACCCAAGACATAAGATGTTCACTTTGCATTGTGAGGGCTTCATGATGCCCCTTGTTGTCCTCCTTTGATTTTCCATTCTCTTCACCTTGATCTCCATACTCTTCATGCATAATGTAGGCCTTTTGATCCTTCTTTTGAAAGAAACAATCTTTCTCAATGTGTCCAAGTTTGTGACAAAAATCAGTACAAATGATTGAAGAGTTGTACTTAGCCTTCCCCTTGCAGCCTTTGTTTGATGTGTAGAGATCCACTTTATTTGATGAAGTGTTGGACAAGGTCTCCTCTTTTGCTTTGACCTTTAGCTTCTTCTCTTCCTCAAAAAGAAAAGATTCAACATCAACAAGCTTTGTGATAGGCATGTTGGTCAAAGTTGTCACAATGTTGATGAAATCGAGAGGAAATGACTTGAGTAACACTGCAATGGCAATGTCTTCATCCACCTTTAGTGAGATGCGCAAGTTGGGTGTCAATACTTTGCATATTGTTAAGATAAGATGCAAGAGAAGTTATAGACTTCATATCAAGTTTAAAAAACTCAATGAGAAAACCAAACTTAGAGCTCCTAGATTGAGCCCCAAATAGGGTATCCAATTGATCCCATGAAGCCTTTGAGGATTCACACCCATCCACATGGTGAATGTATATGTCATCCAACTCAAGAGTTATGATGGCTCTTGATTTGTCATCTCTTGTCTCCCATTCTAGAACAGTAGCTTGGTCCCTTGGCTTCTTCTCCTTTCCACTTGCCCTTTCTTCATGAGGATGAGTTTGATGCGGGTTTTCCAAGTGTGGAAGTTTTTCCCCTTGAAGCGTAAGGTAGTATCATGTGAGGCCATTATGGTTGAGAGATTTGAGAAACACACTTGAGAGAAAGTATTAAAGAGGGTTTGACTCAAACTTGAGTCACCTTGAAGATTGAAGCTCTTAGTGAATGAGATATATTTGAACTAGAAGCTTGTGAAATTTTTGGAAGAGGCTTGTATTTAATTTCAAGAAACTTGTTCGGCCTTACAAGAGAGGCCAAGAACAAGATTGAGATGGAACAAGTGATAAGGCTTAGAGAGAACACTGGATTAGCCAAAAAAAACAAGGTAGTATTAGTGATATTTTATCACTAATTATGATTGTAAGAGCTTGTGGGTAGGGATGTCTCTTAATGAGCTTGGTTCTCCTAGTTGAGGAAAACTTTGGCCACACCCTCTTAGGGAAACCTAGAGCACATATGGGCACGCCTACGATTGTGAGGAATCAGGCGATAGCGGCCTCTAGACATAGAAATCGCTTTACGAGAAAACAAAACAAATTTGAGGGAGGTGACAATGGCACGGTGCCTACAATCTAATCTACCTAATTGAAGTGCCAGGATGGGGCACCCAAAGGTAGAGAAGATCCTCACAAAGTATGGTGGGGAATGGTTGAGTGAGCAAGGAGCATTGAATTCTCTACGAGCTTGGGTATGGCTGGCAACGATGAATCTAGTGAAAGACACTAAAAATGGTTAAAGATGTGATAGTCATACAAAAAAACATCTAAGGATGATGACAAGGCTCTGATACCATGTTGAAATATTGAATAGCATGTGCAAGTTGGCCTTGGTGGTTCAAAGAACAATTCAACGCTGAAACACATGATGAGGGAAAAGTAGTAGAAGGGTTGTGTACACACAAGAGCAACAACAGTATTGGGCAAAATAGTTGATTGATTACTTCATAGGAAAATTCCCTTTTATAGATCCCATATAACTCAATACCAATCCTCCCCTAGGATTCTTACTATGCCTCACTACACAGCTTGGTGATTATATGCCTAAAGATTGCCAATTTGTAGGGGAGGGTCATTGAGTAATGAACCTAGTGTACCACCCTTGTAGTAAGGAAATATTGTTACCAATGGAGGGGCTGACAGGTAAATGCAATGCATCTCACAAGGCCTTGGTGTGAGATTTGCATTCCATACTCCTTTGTGAAGGACTTATGCTTCTACAAATAGGAGCCTTTGTATTTATTTGCTACATAGGTGATGTGAGGAGGAAAAAAGGATAGACCTTCAAATTTCACCCTCTGACACTCCCGGTGAGCATTGCGCATTTTAGGAAGTAACCACTAAGTGCACTATACTACATGGCTTGATTCTCCACTCTGAGGGATCTCCTCTAAGAAAATGTGCTTCGATAGTGTGTGTTGGGAGTCTACTCCCTTTTATCTCTTGCTTCTAGCTTTTTCCTCTTTCCACTTTTTCATCCCAAAACTGTAGCCATTGCATGTTTACTCCATAAGGGAGAGAGCCACGCAAATCTGTGGCACATTTCTCCATATACCCTATGATGCTATTGAGAAGATTGTGCATCTTCTCATCTAGGGAGTTGTCTCCTATGTGTAGAATTGCTTTTGTGGCTTTCACAATCTTCATTGTGAGCCCTTGGAGCTGGACTTCATTGGAGGTGAAGTCTTCGATGTTGTCCTCAACAAGCTTACTAACTCTACAGTGAAGTTTTTGATAGAGGGTCTTCTTTGTCTCATAGGACCCATTATGCCCTACCATGCATAACAACAATGCTATTGTGAATATTGACGAAATGTAACTCTTTGATATTTAAAAAGATGATATTTTATATAGAAAATCAAAATTTAATAACAATTCTAAAAAATCATCCAGGCTGCAAATAGATAATGTAAGCCACCAGAGAGAGAGAGAGAGAGAGAGAGAGAGAGAGAGAGAGAGAGAGAGAGAGAGAGAGAGAGAGAGAGAGAGAGAGAGAATTATATGATAGATCAATGTTTTTTGGCATCAGATAATTGATTTATGTAATTTAAACACATTAAGATAATATATTTATTATTGAAATGGTAGACATACTTATCGAAAGGCATATACAACCAAATATTACAATATAATGCCAAGAGATAAGCACCACACCATGCATAGGGTGGCCCAGACATGACTTTAAAGCCTATCCAATCCTCGATGTTACATGTCAAAAATATGATACACCATCGATTTTTGACTAGGTTTCTAAAACAAATAAACATAAAATAATAAAAAAATTACCTATAGGTTGTGATGTAGCTCTACTCTCTCTCTCTCTCTCTGTGTGCATTCTCTCTCTAGAACTCTCTCTCTCTCTCCATAGATATCTCTCTATATATCTCTCACCAGGTGAATATGATCCCGACGGACTTGATGGGGCATTTATTTATAGTCTTTTCGGGCCTACTGGGATTTGATATTTCCCATCGGGCCCATCAAGTAATAGCAAAATCTCGATGGGCCCGATGGGAAATAAAAAAAGCTCGACAGGCCCGATGGGAAATATCAAAAGCTCGGTGGGGTTTTGTAGGTTTCACAAGTCACCACAACATGTCAACATTTTTTACGTCATTAACGTTGGTGTGCTATTAACTTATTTATGCACGTTAATAATGTACAAATTTTGAGTAATTACGTCAATATAAAATCCCTAATAATATGTAGTAGTAGACTAGAATATCATGAAAGAAAACTAAAATAAAATCATCCAAATGTTCCCTGAAGATTTCTTGCATTAATTGATTGACGTTAGCAAGGGCATCAGTTAATCCAAATGTCACTTCTCTAAACTCATATGTCCATATCGAGTATTGAAAACTATCTTAGGAATATCTGAATTTGATAATACCTTGACTTTAAGTCAAGGTATTATCTTACGAATATCTTAATTTGATAATACCCCAACTTTAAGTAAATCTTTGTCTATATATGGGCTCTAGATAATCAATCTAACAACTTATCAACTCTAGGAATATTATATTTATTCTTAATGGTGAGTTGATTCAACCCTTGATAATCAACACACAATTTGAGAGTTCTATTCTTCTTTAAAAAAAAAGAAATGGTGAACCTAAGGGGATACACTAGGTCAAACAAAGACTAGCTCTAAAATTTACCTTAAATTTTCCTTGAGTTTAATTGCTTCTCTTATAATCCCTCTCTTTGCAGCCCTCTCTTAAGTTTAAACCTAGCTCTAAAAGTTACCTGAAATGTTCCTTGAGTTTAATTGCTTCTCTTATAATCCCTCTCTTTGCAGCCCTCTCTTAAGTTTAAACCTAGCTCTAAAAGTTACTTGAAATGTTCTGTGAGTTTAATTTCTTCTGAAATGGCCATCTTATAAGCCCTCTCTTTGCAGTTAAAAGAGCTCTAGGTATTAGCTCTATCTCATGATCTACCTCAAGAAATATATCGGCATGCTCACTTAATAATTTAGGTTTGAGACTTAGTATTTGACTCTTTTTGAATGTAGAATTAATCTTAACAACATAAAATTGCATGCTTCTTCCTAAGTCCCTTCAATAATTTAGATTTCTTTACAAGTTTTGGGGTACGAGCTCTAGTCAATTCAATCCCTTGCACCTTATTCCCGTGAAGATCCATGAAGGAAATAGTCCCCTTAAGATAGTGGATATTATCCTGATTCTGTGTAAGTCAAGGTATCCCAAGAATTTTATCATATATACCTAAGGGTATAATTTTAAACTTACATTTGGTTAATTTTCCATCTAGGGAGAACTAGATCACATCCATATCATGTCTTGTAAAAAATGTTTCCACTAGCCAATTCCACTTACGTCCTGCTTCTAGTACTAATTTACACAAGCACCCAGGTGAAATAATTGAATGATTACTTCTTGCGTCAATATCAAAAACTTAAAATATTTACCTTGATAATTGATTTGTCATATGAATTACAAAAATCGATGATATTTTAACCTTGATGCTCTATGGCGGCATGAATCCTACCTCTTTCTTCTTTCTCCTTTCTCCTGGGTAAGTGCTGTAATTGCATTAGATGTTGTTGATTGGTTGTATCCTTTTATTTCTTTAGTTTCAAGGTGGGGTTTCCTAATTGTTCTCTATAGTAAAACCACATGCCTCAGGTAAGAGGATCCTAGAATAGGAGGAGTTAGAAAAGTAGTAGCATCAAGTGCATGTAGACCATCATTCATCAAGTGACATAACTATTGACATCTAAAACATTTGTGCTCCTTCTTGAGATGAAACTATAATTTTGATGGAATCCTGGGGTGAGAATCCTGACATACACAAGCACATTTTTCATGTGAATATATAATGATTAAAGTCTATGCATACATAAAATAATGTTGCAGGTTTGTCAATGTTTAAGGTTGATGGTACGCGTAAAGTATTTGAAGCATGCTACCTTAGTAAGCAGGCCAAACATGCTTTCCTACACATGAAAAGCATGTCAAGTAGTGCAAGGACATTGGATGTTATACTCACAGGGGTGCACTACTAAAAGAAACCCTATGTATCATGTGCATCCAAGGAGTATTTAGAAAACCCCTTACATGTGAATTTTTCATGAATAAAATGACCCCTATTTCTTTATGGACTTATGAGTTTTTTTTCAAAATTGAACCCTTTTGTAAATGTATTTATGTAAATTTACCTTAAAATATTGAATTAAAAAGCCCCTTCATTTGAACTCATGTGGTATACTTACATATTTTTAGGTCAACTTCTCGAGGTTATACATTCGGATATATGGGGACCGCCGACCAAGACTACCACAATTATAGGTTATAGGTATTATGTTACATTCATTTATCATGATAGGAAAGTGTAGATTTATTTCATGAAGGAGAAAAGTGAGGTGTTTGCTCACTTTTAGAGATCTAAAGCCTTGTTGGTCGAGAAGGAAAAACGTATGTAGATCCAATGCCTAAGATTATATGGTGGAGGAAGGTATTTCTTCAATGAGTTCAGTGATTTCTTAAGAAAGTAGGGAATCAAGAGATAGTTTACATGCAGGTACACTCCACAAAAAAAATGGTGTTGTAGAAAGGAAAAATAGGCACATTATAGAAGTGACACATGCACCTCGATGTGTTTGAAAAAAATATGACATATTATTTGTGGATGCAGCTATTTACATTATGAACAAGACCTCCACTATAGTTGTTCATGGTATGACACCTAAGTAAAAGTCATGGGCATAAAACCAAATATGTTTCACTTGAAAGTTTTTGAGTGTATTAGATATGTATATGTTCCCAAATAAAGTGAGAACAAAGTTGGATCTAAAGGTAGATAAATGCATCTTCATTGGTTAGGCTTTGGAGAAGAAAGGTTATAGATGTTATAATCCTACCACTCATGAGGTGCAAGTAAGTAGAGATGTCTTTAATGAGATGAGTAGCTGGTATACACTTTGATGAGATGAGTAGTTGGTATATACTTTGGATCCATCTCTAGTGAGATTTGGGAGGAAATGAGCCAATGAAACACAGATGTGAGTAAAGGAACATCGAAACCCTTGGAAACAAGAGCTACCATGGCCCTCAAAGATCTAGATTTACCAACTAGATCTATAAACAAAAGTATTAAATTTGATGAAGAAGGCTTCTAATCGCCCTATCTTTAGGCACATCTCTAGTGATAGGTGTGGGAGTAGTGTTTAAATGATCTCATATGCCATAATGTTTAAAACATTTGGTGTTAATATTGATCTAGGTTTATCCCAAGCTGACCATGACCATCAAGTAGCTTAACAATCAAAAGTATAACAATTGGAACATGTCTCTTTTGCTGTACCATTAGGGACAAATGTTGCATAGTATACGTAACACCAAGCACACACATCATCATAAGCAAGAGCCTCACTCTCCATAAAAGCACCTTCACCAACCACCATGAAACCAAGTTACAATTCTTCTTTGTTTAGAGACAAGAAATAAGAAATATGGGGAGGGGAGAGGAGCTAGTGTCTAGGACTACCTCATCAGAAAGGGATCCACAAGGGGAGAGGAGCTAGTGTCTAGGACTACCTCATCAGAAAGGGATCCACAAGGGCGTTCACAAAACCTATCCTCATTTACAATGGGCATGTAGACTTAAGGCTATAGGCTGATGGAGGATAAGTGCCATTGGAAACTACACAAACCAACCCCATAGCCCAATCCCATAGGGAAAGAGATCCCATACCCTAAAGTAGAGGGTTTTCTGCAACCACTCCCTTATGTTCCACCACCATATGAATATGTAGAAGACATACTGAGGATAGCATTTGAAATGGCAAGGGAGGTTGTGACCAACCTAGAAGCTTGTAGTTGGGAAAAACCAAGCTAATCCACATCGCAAGGATGATGACCAAATTTGATGGAATTAGAAATTCCATTTAATACCTAGAGAAGTTTTATCAAATTTGCAAGGCCGTAGGATGGATTAATGATCCCACCAAGGTCCTCATTCACACTTTACCTTGAAGGCAAATCATGCCATTGGTTTAGGTCACTAAATCCACTTGAAAAAGGCATCTCTACGAAGTCTTCAGGCACACTTTCATAGTGGGACTCTAATAGAGCTATATGGATCCCAATCATGCACACATATGTAACCTTAATAAAGATAGGAGGGTGAAACAATGCGGGACTATATTGCTAGAATCAAGAATCTCTATATGAGATGTAGTTCTTGAAAAATACTAGATGACTGATTGCTCATGGATTTATGATTGATCTCAAGCAAGATCATCTCTACAAATCTAGGCACTACATCTTTGATGGTATTTATCTATAAGGAAATAGACCTGGTAGATAACTTGCAAGGTAAGGATGTAGAAATCATAAAGAGACAGGGAATCCATCATCCAAAAGCCTCGTCATTTGGCCAAGGGTGTCGAACTAGTACCAACTAGATTTCTAGTTAAGGACATGAGCCTGGATGGGTTGGCAAAGAATCTCTTGAATCTTCTAGGCTAGCAGGCAAAGGGATAGCCCCAAGCCCCTAGCTAATACCTCAAGAAAGACACTCACATATATTCCCTTGAACATATATAGTTTGTTGTGAAATTTGGCACACCAAAACCATACAAGTATGGAGTGTTTGATGCTAAGGCATGGATAACAACAATTTTGTGTTTATTGTCAGTGTTATCACCCAAACCATGACACATCTCATTGTTGGTACTAGGAAAACCTGATACCATAACCTATGCTCCTGTTGCTAAAGCAACCACTAGCCATACTGCTCATATATTTCTCAATCTCATTAGTGAATAATCTAGTGCCCAATTATCATAAATCTATATCAAGAGGTACGTACAGACCTCCGCCACAGTGCCATACCCCCATCTCTGACATTACCACCTATGAACTAGTTTCTCCTAGAACCAATTCCTCCTGGAATCTAACTAGTATAATAATACGGTCTCCCATTTAAACTATTTCTTCCCAGGGAAAAAAAGCCCAGAGATAACAAACGATCTCCCATTTAAACTACTTCTTCCCAAAGAAAAGAAACCCTAGACTACTAAAAACTTTTGAAGAAACTCAAGGAGTACCCCAACTCCATGTTGTGGAGAAATTGAGAATGAAGCAAGCCCAAGAGCTTATGAGGAAGAGGCTGAATTAGAACCAGTATTAGAGCAAGTGGTCATGTAGAATGACTGACCATGCCTGAGAAAAACCTTTTTAGTGAGCTCAGGAGTGAGCTCTTAGAGAAAGGGGAGTATGTCATGTGCACAGTGTGTATCTACCGTGTGCTACACGCATGCAAGACTAGTTTTGAGGCTTGGGGAAGCTTGGAGCTAGGCAAGTTGATTGACAAGCTCAGTTAGGGATAAACTAACGGGCGGGCACCCAAGTATGGACGGGCGGGTGCCCAAGTGTGGACGTCCGATGACCGGCCAAGAGCCTATAAAAGGGTTGCCAAGGTTAGTTATTGGGACATAGAGAGTCTCGCAAGTTTGTGAGAGCTCTATGGTCTTGGAGCCTGGATCTAATGCAGACGTGCACTTGCTTAACGCAGCCAAGGCCGTCAGCAATCTTGAGGCCCGCGAGGGTAGCTTCGTGGCGGTATGGGACGTCGCGAAAGGAGATTGGTCGGTACGTCAACCTAGTTAGCTCAGCTCGTGGCTCGATGCGGGACAACCAAGACTGTGGGCTTACCCACGTCTGTCATGGTTGGGAGGTGAGTCAGGCCTGCACCCCCTTGTTGTTTGTTCGTTTGTTTGCAAGATTTGAGTCTCGTACCAGGAATGATCACGAGGAGATCTGTGGGGATTTGACAGTGGTATCAGAGCATGCCTCATGAACGAGCAAGTCGGTAGGTATCTTAGATCCACTCACATAGAACCAATGAGGAAACCTTAATGTTTTCCAAAGGCCTTGACAAAGATTTTAACTAATGAGATAACCTTAGTACTTACCAAAGGTATTGACGGAGATTGTAACCCACAAAAAGAGCCAGTTTTGGAGCCTCTACCTTTGGAATTAATTTGATCGGATTTTACAATGCTAGATACATTGAAGGAGTATTCATCAAGTGGGAGGTGAAAGTTGACCTTCCACCTTGGATCATCATAGTCACCATAATATTTTCTCCAATATGATAAGTGATGACTTCATTTTGATCCCATTAGGGGCACCACCTCCTAGGGAAGGACCAATACACATCCCCTATAAATTGGTTGGTCCAAGCCCACCTCTAAGTGAGTATGAGCTAAGGGAGCATGAATATCGTGCATGAGGGACATAGCAAGCCTCGCATCCTTCTTATCCTCGGAAGTACACTACCAATAAATTCTCTTTTGTGAGGAAATTTGAAACTTTAGAGAGATTATCCAACCAGATGAATGGGAATTTAAGAGCCCACACAATTGAACTTGAACCTGAAGAGGAGGAGGATGAGCCATGCCACACTCAATGCTCTCCTTCCATACCCAACATAAAAGGATGCCAAAAGTTCCCATGAACAAGGTGGGGCACTACTTTGAAATTGATGAAATGAATGTTATGTTACTATAAGAATATAGTATAATGGAAAGATAGATAGCAAAATAAAGTGCAATATACAATGCGATAGAGAGAATTTAAAATTCTAAGATAGGTACAATGTGATGGTGCTATCCACTTGTGCACTCTCAAGTAGAGCTTAGATGGTGATCTAGATAGAATTTGGATGGAGGAAGTAGGCTAAGTACAAATAATGTGGATAATCACAAGCATTAGATGCCTTAGCTTTTGATACTATGTCCATATATAGTGTTGTAGGTGGTGTGGTAGGTGGTGTGGTAGGTGCATTTTTATGTAGGTGGTTACGCAGCATAGGCATGGTCACGTCACAGCCCTCAACATGGCACCACTACTAATAAACCCATACCATTGACCCCCAGTTATGATGCTTGAACCCGTGAGACCATCTCCTAATCATCAATGGTCACAAGAACGACCCCATCAATGTCTAAGTTAGGGTTCCCACCAAACAATTATGCACCAATGGCTTCTTCTCATAATGGGGACCTTTACAAATGTGAATCAAACATACATGTGAGATGCATGCTAAGAGGTAGCATTAAGTGTATACTAATAGTTACCTATTGATTATAAAGGAATGATGGTCTTCGTAATATTGGGTAGTAGTGATGGTGTGAACATAATCCATCAAGGATTTTTTAGAGACTTGGGGAAGTCCACCACTCATAGGCAGAAGCCTCATGGTCAAACATTTTGATGGAAACACAACTAAACCTTTGGGCATCCTTCAGGATGCAAAGATTAACACCTTCAGACTAAGCTTCCACCACACATTTGTGGTGATGGATTTTTAGAGAAGAGGGTCACACACCAGGATCCTCAGAATTTCTTACCTAAGAGACCCAAGGATGGTTCTTAAAAATTGGGAACCAATCACATTTACATATGCAAAGGTAACAAGTACTTGAAAAACTTGATAATAGGAGAAGAATCATCCCATGGGGGTCGATGCATTCTTGCCAAATGAGTCCGACACAACTACTCAGACCTCTTCAGTTTAAATATGAGCCCACGTTGATTGATATTTGTAGACCTTGTAACAAAATGTTGGATGGTGAAGATTAGGACCTGCAAGAATATGAGCGCCTCCTGAGCCTACTGACTCCAAGGACTATATTCATGCTTTTGCAAACCATGGAGATATCAAAATTGGGCTTCCTTTTCAAAAATAACAATATGTCCATGTATATAACCATATGTCTATATGCATATAAGGTTTTTATTCTCACACCTATCATGCCAAGAGAACACTAATGTTTGGTCACGAGGGGTCAAGGTCTTGGTGGATGACCACCTTTGTGTGAGATGCGGATGACACCCACATGGTAACCCCATAAACCTGTGGTACCTTCACAAGCTTCCACAAATAGACATATATACATTATATATATTCCAAATAAAGAAGTAATATTTCAATTAAAATATACCATATTAACATTCAAAGCAGTGCAAACCATCATAATCTTGATGAGACATCACAGGCTGTTAATGAAAGACCCTCCAACCATGTTTTAGCTTGGTGAGGTTATTGAGCTGATTCGAGCCTTGGGATTCATCCCAGTTTTGCCAATCCTTTATCTAATCACATCTCCATCTCTATGTAGGTCTTACCTTAAAGTATTTAGCATTTTAAGGTCCTTCAAGGTATAGTCTCATCTATCCCAAATCTTCTTAAGGTCTTTGATCACAAAGTAAGAACCTTGTCTATGAGGTAGACTCTCTCTTTCAAGGGCCAAAAAGTTATACTACACATCTAGTTGATACATCTATAGTATTTCCTAGTAAGGGTTTCCATAAGGATTATACTTAATCATTTTTCCTGGTTAAACCTAAATCTAGAGGCATTCATGCACACATGATCTATAATTTTGTTCACTTAATTCCTAGAGAGAGAATTAATGCTTAAGATCAATTTACCAGGTTATGGGAAAGGTTCACATGAACTACGCTCTAATCCAATATCTTAGGGTAAGAATTACATGTTTCTCTACTCGCAATTGGAGTACATACACTTTTAGATAAAAGTACCTTTTGAGTTTCTCTCTCTAGATTTATACCCTCTTTATATTTCTCTTTCAAAAAATCCTACCTTGATTAGAAATCACAATATTATTTCTTTCCTATTTATCAAATGCATGAGCACTCATGTCAAAACAATCCTGATTATTATTGCATGCATGTACATGTAAATCAAACTGAAAAAAAGCAACATCTAGCATAGCCTAATTAGCTTGGATTAAGGAAAGCTTGAGAGATTAACACTACAACAATGAAAAAAAGCAACATCTAGCATAGCCTAATTAGCTTGGATTAAGGAAAGCTTGAGAGATTAACACTACAACAATGAAAAGTAAAGTGTAATGATAGTCCAAAGATATCAAAAGGTTCAAAAGCTTCGATAGTCCTAGAGCACATGCCTTTTATAGTCCCAAGGCTTAGTGCCCTGATCCCACATATAAATGACCGTAAGACCATGTTACCTAGACCCATTCCATGTGCATGTGCATCCTAAAAATATAGGTAGTAAGAAGCACCCATAGCTATGTGCGACACTCCTCACAAAGCACACAATATGTGTAAACACACTCACAAAGCACTAAGTGTGTGAACAAAGGATAAAGAAAATCCCCAAGTGTATGAAACAAGCCCACAATGTGCGAAAGTATGTGAACAAACCCATAAAAAACATGAAGCGTGTGAATTCTCTCTACAACTCACAAGACTCAACTCACGCATGAAAGAAGCCCAAAATGTGTGAACGAGGCCCACAATATCAAATACGCGTGAACAAATCCAAAGAAACTCACAAAGATGCACTCACGTATGAGAGAACCCTGATAATCCACACATAGGATGTGAGAAGCTCAGAAGCTAACGTGTGAGTTCCCCTCAAACCCTCAAGCTAGCGTGTGAAAACCCTCTCTCTAGGACAAAAATAATGGAATGGTCAAAAGGAACGAGGAGGATGGACGCGCTGCCCTGTGTTTTGCTGAGATGTTGAGGTTGATAAGCGACGACTTGATGCTGACGCTGGAGCTGAGTTGAGCCAAACTGGACGATGGGCGATGATAGCTACTGATCGTGGATGTGAGTGCTGAGCAGCAAAGGTGATGCGAATGATGCCTGAAAGTAGATGAGCCTCAGAGTGACGCGATGAAGCTATCGCTTCCACGAAAACGACTCCCCTTTTTTTATTGTCTGGTTCTGAGCCTACTCATAGTCTTCGTCTGCTGCATATTTCCTGCATAAATTGCAAAGCCATATGCATTGTAGCATGGCTACCACACAACATGAATTACTAGAATAACTCTCTATAGATCCCAAACACTTGACCTGCATATCACGATTCAATTATACGTTTTAAGGGTTTAAGATATGTGTGTCTTGCTTCATGGGCCATTAGTCCTATGTTGGGTAGCATGTGCACTGGGCTATTTGTTCTATCTTGGGCAAAGTTTAGTCCTTGATATAGTTTCATCTAGTGCACTTTGGTAAAAAACGATTTTATTTTGCTTCCTGATAAGGAGGCTCCTTTAAATGCTCCTAGATCCTAGTACACCTTATGGATTCTTTCACCTTTACTAGCAAAGTTTACATCTACTCTAAGGCTTTTAACCTTTGAACAAATGACCTAGGATTGATTATTTTGTATCCATAAATCCCATGTACATTAATTTGTCCAATAATTCGTAGAAGTCGTGGGGGTGGTGGAAAGAGAGAATGCCCTGAAAGTAGAAGTGGGGGATGAGGGTGATACTGGAGATAGAGGGAGCTTGGTGAGAAGGTATGTGTTATTCTATCAGGAAAGGGACTCGTCCATGTAGAGGTTGTGATGGAGGAGGTTGAGCCAGATGCTCCTAAAATGGAGGTCAATGACCTGGTATGGGCTTTGTGGAGGGAGGGTAAGGGCATGGAGCTCCGTGGATGTATCCATCAATGCATCCACCTTGCGATCCAGGGTACTGGAGGAAGGAGCAGAGGGGGTGGAAGGTGATTGTGCTGCTCGGGCTTTGGTGTTGCCAAGTTGCTCCTCCAGCTGGTGGATGGTGTCTACTGAGACTTCACAATGTCGCTGAAAGTCCATCTTGGTTTGCTCAAGGGCCTTCTCCATAGCCTTGGCTCGATCTTTGGCTTCTTGGGCAAGGTTCTCCACGACCGACAGCTCGTGGTGTGCTCGCTGAGAGCAGCTTCATGTGCTTGTTGGAGTTGCTGCTAGAGTTTTGTAATTTAGGCGAGGGCATGCCCGAGCTGATGAGTTTGCTCATCAAATTTGCTCTGTAGTAGCTGGAAGTTTTGAAGATTGACTTGGTAGAGATCTTTAGAGACTTGTCTTTCCTGTGCCTTGGCCACCAGCAACATCTCCCTTTGTGAAACTTTAACCACTTCTTGTTGATGGTAGATGTAATTTGCCATTTGCGTGATCAGCTCTCTGGCCATGCGTGAAAATCCCAAGGCAAAATTTGGCACGTCGCCATGGGCTGCGTGGACGCTTTTAGCGTAGGATTTGTTGGAGCGAAAATTGCCTGATTGCTTAAACCTAGATTGCCTCAGAATGGCATTCACACTTGTTGCTTGTTGTTGCAAACATTGATGTGCACTCTCATGTAGACACCATGTATATTGCTATATTTTGGACCAAATCTCTGAAAGAACTTTGCTTCATGCCTTGGCCTTTATCCACTGATCCTTGGTGGCTAAAGCATTTACCTATTAACCTTGATTCACTTGCAACTTAATAGGGTCATTCATAATGGACTATCTATGTCATTCCTAAAGCACTTTTTGATTGATCATTCTCATGCTCATGTTGGCCAGGAATCAAATTTAGTCATGTGTCAAGCTCTGGATCAAGTCAAAGGTGGAAACTTTTGTTCCCAATTGTTGTGGCTGGCCTCCACGGTTTTAGCCAGAATGGCACATAAGATTTTATTTGTGTTGAGATATCGAGTTCGTCTAGTGAGGCAGTGGACACTGATGACCCGCCTGGGGGATAGGACCCACACTTACACCACTGGCATGGTTGGTGAGATCTTGGGTGATATGCGGCCAGTGGGATGACAGGCTGTAGGACAGCCATTCTAGAGACTGGTATAGTTATAGCGCCAGCTCATTTAGTTGGGTTCACACTATAGAGAACCCTTGTATGTATTGGTTGAGTACCTTTTCATATCATGTGTACTCTTATCTTGTATATGATTGTGTTGAGTGTTGAGTGAAGAAGAAGATTTTCAGCCTCTCACCTTATGTGTTCTCTATTAGGGTTTTGTGAGTGTGTGTGTGCTTGCAAGAGCTCAAGCTCTCTTCCCCCCTGCATCTTTTCATGGTATCAGAGCCTGGTTCATGCTAAGGACTAAGCTGCAAGCAAGAGAACCACAGGAAGCGGTACGAGGGTAAGAGCTTCAACTACTCTTCCCTATTTGTGTTGGTGACTACACCCTTGTCGGGAGCTCTACGGGAGGCACCGGCAAACGATCTCTGATTGAGGAGCTTTCTTCGTGGAAGTAAAGATATAAGGCAACTATACTATCCTATCGGACGACATTTTCTGGGCCGAAAAACGCGTTTCAGGCGCGTCTGGACGTCCGTTTTTCAAAAAGCAGGCGATTTCGAGCACTGCGGGTAAGTCATCGATTCTCTACAGAACTCTGTTTTAAGAACTGCAGGAAGACAGATTGGCTGTGCAGACACAATGTGTGCTGCAAAGTGCAAAGAGGTCAATAGTTGCCATTGGGTGTATGTATGCATATTGAAGTCACTGGTTGTGACATTTGAGAGTACTACAGTACCGTTGCAGAAAATACAGCAGTTTGTGCAGGACAAACCAGAGTGCTATTTCTGGTAAAATTGTGTGTCTGGCAAGATGTCATAGAAGGTGAGCATGAAGAGGCACCGGAGATACCGGACATAAATTCGACTGCTCTGCAGATGTGAAAGAGTTTAAAGACTGAAACCAAGGAGCCAGGAAAGTTATGTATTGGCTCTCCATTAGTATACAAGACACCATGATTGGGCACATTCAGGATGCCAAGTCCCCCAAGGAGGCATGGGACACCTTGGTAAAACTCTATGAAACAAATACCAAGGCACGTAAGATACAGTTGAAGAATGAACTTCATACTGTGGAGAAAAAGAGCATGTCTGTGAATGACTATGCATTGAAGATAAAGGGTATTGTTTAATCCCTTGCATCTATTGGTGTGTCAGTAGATGATGATGATAAGGTGGAAGTCTGTCTACGTGGTCTCGGGCCACAATACAAGGCGTTCAAGACGTCTATTCAGACTCGGAAAAATATTCCCAACTTTACAGATTTGGTGTCTATGCTGATTATAGAAGAGAAGAGCTTGGCTGAAGACCAACAGTCTTCACAAAACAAAAACAGTTCAGAGCAACAGGCCTTCTATACAAGTTCAGGAAGAGGACGAGGTAGAGGAGGCCGTGGACGCGGTCAAGGAGGTGGCCAAACAGGTAATCAGAATTATGGTTAGCATCAGCAGCAACAACAACGGTCCCAGAATACACAACAACAACATCAATAACACACAGGTGGAAGAGGCGAATTCAGAGGCAAGGGGAGTCAAAGAGGACGTGAAAATTGGCAAAGGCAATAAAATGATGCACGTGAATGCTTTTATTGTTGTAAGCCTGGACATGTGCAGGCAGAATGTTAGGCAGAATGTTATAAGAAGCAGGCTGACATGCAAAATGGAAAAGTGCAGCAGAACAACTATGCATCCTCAAGCAGAAACAATGAGGATAATGAAAGGTTGTTTGTTATGCAGCATGTCGTGAATGCCATGTCTGAAAATGTTGAAGCAACACAAAAAGATGATGTATGGTATGTGGATTTAGGTGCTTCGAACCACATGACAAGTCATGGGGAGTGGTTCAAGGAGATGAAAAACCTTGAAAGACCAGGTTTTGTGGAAACAGGGGATGACACTGCTCATCCAATTGCCCATGTTGGAGATGTGCCATTGTCTATGCAGAATGGCAAAGTGAAGTACCTTGCAAATGTACTTCACATTCCGAACATAACAAAGAATCTAGTTTCAGTTGGCCAGATGATTGAGTAGGGTTTGCAGGGTCCGTTTAACCCTGATGGTTGTTATGTTGAAGACTTTAAAGACAAGTGCAGGTTGGTTGCAAAAGGCAACAGAGTGGGAAGAATGTTTACGTTGAATGTAGACATGCCTGAAATGAGTGCTGCGATGTTTGCAAATGGTTCAAGAATTGTTGCAGACACAGACATTTGGTATAAAAGAATTGGACATGTGAATGTGCAGAGAATGAAGTCTATGCAGACTAAAGGAATTATGACAGGGCTGCCAAAGTTTAAAGTGGAAGGTATGTAGAGAATATGTGAAGCATGCCAATTTGGAAAGCAAACAAAGCATGTATTTCCACGTAACAGATATGTGAGCAGAAATGCACTAGATGTTGTGCATTCAGATGTATGGGGTCCTACGAAGACCATGTCTATGGGAGGCTGCAGGTATTATGTGACATTCATTGATGACCACACAAGGAAAGTGTGGGTATATTTCATGAAGGAGAAGAGTGAGGTGTTCACTCACTTTCAGAATTTCAGAGTTTTGGTTGAAAAGCAAACAGGGAAATATGTAAAGTGCCTAAGGTCAGATGGAGGGGGAGAGTACTTCTCCAATGAGTTCTCTGAATTTTTTAAGAAGAATGGTATTCGGAGACAGTTTACATGCAGATACTCTCCGCAGAAAAATGGAGTTGCTGAGCGAAAAAACAGGCACATTGTTGCTGAGATTGCACGAGCATTGATGGAAGAGAAGAATATGCAGTATAGCTATTGGGCTGAGGCTGTTTCTACAGCAGTATACATCATGAACAGGACTCCAACTGCAGCCATACATCATGTAACTCCAGAGGAGAGGTTTACTAGCAGAAAACCTGATTTGTCTCATCTGAAAGTCTTTGGATGCATTGCATATGTGCATGTGCCAGATGAGCTGAGAACTAAGCTAGATCCAAAAGCTGAAAAATGTGTGTTTATTGGATACTCCCTTGAGCAAAAGGGATACAGGTGTTATAACCCTACTACACGTGAGTTGAGGGTAAGCAGGGATGTTGTCTTTGATGAGATGAGCAGTTGGTATGCTGCTGAAAAAGAAGCTGTTGGGCCTGATGTGAGTGGAAGTGTGGTTGCACAGAATGTAGGTCAGCAATCACAGTCTTTGAGTGGACCACGAGAGTCCTCATCTAGTGGGTCTGTTGATAGACCATGGAGTGGCAGGCTACGTCATAATACCAGTCCTGCAAATGTGATTAGTACATCATGTAAAGAAAAAGAGAAAGTGGTTGAGCCCCTTGGAATGCCTGACATTTCTGCAGGGCATTCTCATGTTGATGGAGAGTCTAGTGGCTCAGATATGAGCCTTGATGAGGAGCTTGGGATCCTAGCTATGAGAACACCTGGTGTAAAGAAGGCTATGGAAGCCATGAATGAAAAGCTACGAAGATCTGGGAGAGTGAAAAACCCTGTGCAGAGGTTTACCTATGATGGTTATGTGGCACATCATTATGCATATATGGCAAAGGTTGTGTAGGTTGTAGAGCCCACATGCATTGATGAGGCTGTTGGAAATGTGTGTTGGGAGAAATCTATGGATGAGGAGATGGATGCACTATATGGAAATGAGACTTGGGATTTAGTGCAATCGCGTGAAGGCAAGAAAGCCATGTGGATGCAAGTGGGTGTACAAAGTAAAACATAACAGTGATGGAAGTATAAAAAGGTACAAGGCTAGATTGGTAGCCAAAGGATATGCACAGACATATGGCATTGATTATGAGGAAACTTTCAGCCCAGTTGCCAAGATGGCAACAGTGAGAGTTGTGATAGCAGTGGCTACGTCAAAGCAATGGTCTTTACATCAGATGGATGTAAAGAATGCATTCTTGCATGGGGATTTGCAACAAGAAGAGGTGTATATGTTGCAGCCACCTGGTTATGAGGATGTGAGTCACCCCGAGCATGTTTGCAGGTTGAAGAAAGCCTTGTATGGCTTAAAACAAGGACCAAGAGCATGGTCTGACAAGATTTTAGAATATCTTGTCACTATTGGCTTTCATGTAGCCAATGCAGATTTCTCGCTGTATGTGAGACATGGTGATAGAGGGGTTGTGCTTGTTGTCATCTATGTAGATGACTTGATTATTACGGGGGACCATGATGTAGAGATCTTTGATATAAAGATCTTGCTTAGACAGAAGTTTAAGATGAAGGATCTGGGGGAGCTCAGATATTTCTTGGGCATTGAGGTGATTAGGTCACCACATGGTATTGGATTACTGCAAAGACAGTATGGCTTGGACATGTTGTCCAAGTATGGTATGACAGGCTGTAAGCCTATTTCTGTGCCATTAGATTAGAATGGCAAGTTGAGTGCAAATTCAGGAGAGATCAGGAGGATCCTACTATGTATAGGTGCATAGTAGGAAGCTTGATCTACATGACGATCACTAGACCATATTTGAGCTATGCTGTTGGGTTGGTGAGTCAATTTATACAGGTTCCACGGAAACCGCATTTGGATGCATTGAGATGCATACTGAGGTATGTGAGGTCTACTTTGCATTGTGGACTATTTTATGAGACTTGGACAGAGATATGTGTACATGGGTACACAGATGCTGATTGGGCTGGTAGTATCTCAGATAGAAGATCTACTAGTGGCTTCATGTTTTCTTTGAGGAGTGCTGCTGTGACTTGGAGTAGCAAGAAGCAGCCCACGGTTGCTCTATCCAGTTACAGAGGCTGAGTACAGAGGAGTTGCTATGGCAGCTCCTCTGTACAGAGAGGAGCTGCTATGGCAGCATGTGAGGTAGCTTGGTTGAGAATGTTACTTGCAGATTTGGGTCTATCAGTGGATAGACAAGTTGTCATTTTCTGTGACAACATTAGCAGTATACAGTTGGCCAGGAACCCAGTTTTTCATGCTTGCACGAAGCATATAGAGGTCCACTACCATTTTGTCAGAGAGAGAAGGTCTTGGCAGGAGACCTTGACCTTGTTTATGTCAGCACACAGGATCAAGTAGCTGACATCTTCACCAAAGCATTGGGTACAGAGAAACTTCACAGATTCAGGGCTTCACTTGGTGTACATGAGATGAAGTTGAGCTCGAGGGGGAGTGTTGAGATATCGAGCTCGTCTAGTGAGGCGGTGGTGGACACTGATGACCCACCTGGGTAGGCCCCACACTTACACCACTGGCATGGTTGGTGAGATCTTGGGTGATATGCGGCCAGTGGGATGACAGGCTATGTGACAGCCATTCTAGAGACTGGCATAGTTATAGCACCAGCTCATTTAGTTGGGTTCACACTATAGAGAACCCTTGTATGTATTGGTTGAGTACCTTTTCATATCATGTGTACTCTTATCTTGTATATGGTGTGTTGAGTGTTGAGTGAAGAAGAAGAAGATTTTCAGCCTCTCACCTTGTGTGTTTTCTATTAGGGTTTTGTGAGTGTGTGTGTGCTTGCAAGAGCTCAAGCTCTCTTCCCCCTGCATCTTTTCAATTTGTGCTTTCCGCTTGGCCATTTTCTTCTAGGTAATAGGGGGAGGACTTTCTGTGAGTGACAAGGAACTCTTGCAAGAGGAATTAGATTACCTCATTAATGAAATGTGTCCCATTGTCGTCTCGCTGACGCGCTCGAGGGGGCAACCAAAGCGTGTGATGTGACTGATTCATACAAGAATTTAGTAGTCAATCGCACATCAGCTTTGCGGGTTGCCCGAGCTTCTACCCACTTAGTGCAATAGTCTGTAGAGCAGCTATTATGTATTGAGCTTGAGTGTATTTGGTTGCTGGACTGATGGGTCCAATGAAATCTATACCCCATTTCTCAAATGGTTGTAAGGACACAATTGGGTTCAGGGGCATGTGGTCCTTGAAAGGAGGGAATTGTTGTACTCTGGCACTCGTCGCACCGTTTGACGTATTCTGTTGCATCTACTATTAGAGTGGGCCACCATAACCCAGTCGTGTGAGGACCTTTCATGCAGTGATATCTGTTGCAAAGTGCCCCCCAGCACAAGCAGAGAGTGAGCCTATTCAAGAAGGAGGACATACTCATCTTCTCGAACATAGCAGTGTAGAATTTTATCTTTTCCTTGCTTATAAAGTTAGCCTGCAATGAGTTGTAGGGGGCCGCCTATTTGATTAGGCGACGTGCGCAGTCTTTGTTAAGGAGGGGATCTACAGGTAAGCCATTAGCTAAGAAGTGTGCCACCTCCTTGCCCCATTCAGGAATCAAGCATAGCTAGAATAGGGCGGCGTCTGGTAAATCATCATCTACTCCTACCTAAGGTTCACCGTTGGGTATCCTTGACATGTGGTCTGCTAGAACATGTTGAGATCCTTTCGTCATTGTGATGGTGAAGTCAAACTCGAGCAATATAAGAAGCCACCTATTGATTCTACCTGTCATACAATGCTTGTTTACTAGGTACAGAAGAGCTTGATGGTCTACGAAGAAAATAAACTTAGTTAATGGCGAAACTTCTTGACGGCTAGTTCCTCTCTCTCAGTTGTGGTGTAGTTTCTCTCTGCTTCATTGAGTTGGTGACTGGCAAAGTTGATGGGGAAATCTATCTTGTGTTCTCCTGGTTTGCCAGCACATAGCCAATAGCAAAAGTGAGGCATCAATGTGGACATGGAAGATAATGTCCCAGTTGGAGGACCGAGAATTGGAGTTCTTGGTAAGGATTTTTGAGCATTGTATAAGCCCATTGGCATTCTTTAGTCCACTCAAAGACGATTAAGAGTCCGTAAAGAGGTCGAGCAGTTTTAGCGTACATAAAAATGAATCACTCATAGTAGTCGACGTGCCCCATGAAGCGCTAGACTCCTTTGAAGTTTGTGGGTGGGGCTATTATTAGTATAGATTCCCTGCCTGGAGACAATATGCCGTAGGATCGCTCCGTGGTGTTGAACCCAAAATTGACATTTAAGTGGGTTCAACGAGACATGGTACATCTTGCACTTTTCTAACACTTTGCGCAAACATGCACAAGGTGCTCCTTCCAAGAGGAATCGACATAAAGGTCATCCATAAAGATGTCAAGGAATTTCCAAAGATATTCCTTGTAAGCCCGAAGGTACCAGGGGCATTGGTTAGCCTGAAGGGCATGACTCATTATGCATATGTGCCCCATTCATCAGTGGCAAAGGTTGTTTTGTGCTGATCCTTGGGATTGATCAGCACCTGATTGTATCCAGAGAATCCATCAAGGAAGCTGTAAGCTTTCTTAATAGATACTCATTCTAGCACATGTTCTGTGAAAGGTAAGGGATATTGATCCTTGTGGTAGCGGCATTGACATTTTTCAGCTGTACGCATACTCTAACTTTGCTGTTCTTCTTGGTCCCTATCACAATGGGTGATACCCATTCCGTATGCTCAATTTCATAGATTAATCCGGCATCAACTAGTCTGTCGATATCTTTGCAGACCATCTTGGAGTATTTTGGGTTCATCGGATAATCTCGTTGTTTGACCGACCTGACTCCATCAACCATTGGAATGGTGTGCTTTAGGAGGTACACCTTTCATGTCCATGTACTTATAGGCGAAGCAATTCTGGAACTCTATCAGCAGAGCAATGAGCTTAGTCTCTTCCTCTGTGGAGAGCTCTTCTCCAATATATACTAGCCTCGAGCTTCACCTGGGCCTGCCAGATTTATCTCCTTAACCTTGGCTGGACCATCATAAGAGGTCCCTGGTTGTCCATTATCAGACCTTTGGGTCGAATCCTATTGGATGAATCTATCGGCCATCTCAAAGGTCATGAACTGTTTAGGCACCTGTCTTGTCTCTTCAGCTTTAGTACTTTCTACTCGACTAGCCTTTTGGATTCTTTTTTTGCAAGTGCTAACTTTTTTTTACGTGATCTACACTCTAAGTAGTAAAGCTTTTTTGGTTCTAGTTGGGTATTGTGACAGGCCCAGCTGGCTTTGGGATGGTAGTGTACCAGAAGGGAGCTATTGGCAACCTCCTTTTGCCACATTTCATTGAAGTGGTCATGTGCTTCCACCGTCCCCACATACTATCATTTGGGAAGACATATCATTCTGGGCCCAGGGAATCCCTCATACTTGTGAGTTCTATAGGAGTGTATACCTCTTGATGGCTCTATTCTAATAACCTGTTCAAGTTCTTGGGTGATGACATTGGGTAGGTATGTTGAACTAAGCATGTATAGAGATGTAATCTCCTGCCCGTCTGCCATAGCAAACCTTGTGCCAATGCGTCTAGGTAAAATGTATCTAGGGTAGCAAGGATATGCATCTAGTTCTCAGAGTCTTCCAACTCTAGAAGTGGTGCACACTCCTTACTATCCTTTTCATCTTCAAGTGTCTTGTGACACGTCTAACATAGATGGACTGCGGTGGATCACGTTGTTGTGACCGCAAATGGTTTGCCACTCATTGGGTGTACCTTCCACGTGCGTAGATTGATCTTGAATGTTTGATCCTTTCTCCGAATGTATATGTGGTCGGTATCCCAATCATGAATCATTTTTTATTTCCTCATGAATGGTCTGCCGCCAAGGATGCAATTGTAAGAAACTAGCTGACGTCCAAAGTTCATCACCACAAAGGTGTGATGGTAAGTAGTTCCAAGGATCTTAATTTTCAGATCCCTTAGTAGACCAATGGGTCTAGCCGTGGCACCACCAACAAGTTTGACCAACAAAGTGGTGTCATCCATGGTAGGCACTCCCCATTTTTCCCAGCATTGTTTTGTAAGAATGCTTACTCCTGCTTCCCCATCCAAGATTCTTATGACCTGGAGGCCATCGAAGGTTATCAGTAAAGCCGCATTGAGCTCATCACCTTCGAAGTATTGTCCAAGCTTATTCACTCAAACCGTGGGGGTGCCAGTTATCTCATGGGTATAACGAGATCTTCTTCCTCTGATTCATTGGAGTTGTAAGGCTCCGTAGATTCGTGCATGCTTGCCCCTAGGCGTCCCTCCATCTAATCCTTCAGATCATTCTATAAACTTGGGTTGCCTTGATACGGATTTGGATCTGAGAAGAGAGGAAGGAAGAGAGACCTGCAATGTCTCTTGGTGCGGAGGTTCTCATGTGAGGAAGGTTGGTTTGGCTTAGTCTTAAAGTCTTTGAGTGTACAGGATGGGAAGAGGGATTTCTATGCTTGTTCTCCTAAAATGGTCGTTCCCCAAATTTCTAAGATATTCAGCCACCTTGTTTCCCTATAGGCTGCTATAGTAGAACCTATTGCTTATGTTAGCCTTTGTAGGGGTGGTTGGTCTGAGAGCTCTCTCGCGGCGGATATACCTGAGCTTTTTCAAAATAGGTCTCAAGTTTGAGTCCGATGGGCATGGCTCAAGGAAGGCGGTAGGAGGTTCATCTTCCATTTGTGCTTTGGTAGTCCCGGAACAACTCTTGGGCTGCCAAGAGGCTCTCCTTTTCTTCTACGGGGTTAGGATATTCAATGAGATTTTTCAATAGTTGACACGTGTCGATAGGTTCTATGGCTTGGGTGAAAGAGTGTAACAAATCTTCCTCTTTAGATGAAGAAGTTGATGCATGAGTTGTCGTGCCATCTTTTGAATTGCTTTTGATAACCACTCGGCTCTCACCCTTGTTGATCTTTGTGGTTTTCTTTCTTGAGCGCCTAGTTGCACGCGCTTGTTCCTTCGGGAGGGATACTTGTTTGGCCCTGTTCTTGTGAGGTTGATGCCTCTGCTATAGCATGAGTTGCAGCCCTTTGCAGTCTAGTTACAATGTTAAGTGGGACTGATCGGATGAAGTTGTCTCTAACACTCAGCAAGTTAAAGCTAGTGCTCGGATTAGCTTCGCGAGCCTTTTTTGTTGTTCCAGGTCCTAGCGGCGGATATCCTTATACATGTGATCAATACCATACCCTACACATAATGGAGTCAAGGCGAGAGCGCATACGGAGGTACTCGCCTCAGTTTCCTGTTGGGACACTTAGCCACTCGGTGAGGTCCCGTACAATCAAAGCACTGTATGGGTGGTCGTTTAACCATCCTATTTATGTCTCTGGCTTGCGGCATTGGGGCTACTAAGTACATTCAATACATTTAGTCTCCCTCCATAACGTAGTGACTCAAGATTTAAGAGGGAGGGCTTGTTGAATTCTCTAGGGTTTCATAGGTAGGAGCTTCAGGAATATCTCCCTCTTCCCCTTCTTTGAAGAATTCTGTCAGTTTTAGCTGACAAGCTAGTGCAACCCTTGGCAGTAGGGGTTGAGGTGGGAGAACCAGAGGTGGTAAGGGCATTTAGAGTACCTTGAGGATTCCTCTTTGGGCCACTTCTTGGCATGGTTGAGGTGCGTTATGGAGCGCTGGAGCTAGCAAAGCTAGTGGTTTCCTAGGGTTGGTTGGCAAAGCTTGAGGTAGAGCCTGAGCTAAGGCAGCTCTCTCTGATGATTGGAGACTTTGTGATTCCCCCATTTTACATAATAGGTGTAGTAGAGGTTAGGACGGAGCCTCAGATATGGACACTCCATGCTGGTATGGTTAGCTTGGCAGATCGGGCACCATACAAGCTCCCTCTTTTGATAGAGATGGGGTTGACCTCCCCGAACCTGGACCTTGGCTGGTTCTCCATTTTTGGGTTATCTGCTGCATAAATGCCGCGGCCAACTGCTCGACTTTCTATCCTCCAGACATGGACTCTTCATTTTTTCCTTCAGACTTTGTGCTGGTAGTCTTGAAGGAAGCCTCATGTGTTCCTTCATGGAGTTCTTGGGAACATGTTCCCTTGAAATTGTCCTCAAAAGCCATAGCACTCCTACAACATTGCTCAAAGGAGGTATGGCCCAAGGCATACAATGAGTTGTGTAAGGGCACATCATCCAGACCCTCTAGAAATCTCCCTATTAATCTTTTGTCAGAGAACTTGTCTCTAGCACTGTAGCATGAGTGGAGATATCTAACTCTATTGATGTAGTCTCTGATGGTTTCTCCTTCCCTCTATCTTACGTTATGCAGCTGCTCCACTAGGCTCCATATGGTGACATGGCAAGAATATCTTACCTTGAAGGCCTCTTTCAAGGCTTCAAAGGTTTCCTTTTCCTCAGCTTTCAAGGACCTAAACCATTGACCTACTTTGCCATCAAGGGTGAGGCCCAAGGTACTCACCTTGACTTGATCTTCTACATGGCCAAAGGCTTCGCAAATTTGATTAAACATCTCCAAATGTAGGATTGGATCTCCAGTCCCATCAAACTTAGTGATAAGTTTTGAGATGTTAGTGGGTTTATTCTGCTCTAATCTTGGTGTAGGTGCAGGTTGTACTGGTGCTGGGGGTGTGATACCCGAGCCACCCCCTCCCTATTTCCATGGATAATCTCAGCATTTCTAGTGTTAGCCCTACCATGGCTGAAGCAGGTGTAGTTTAAGGAAAGATTGGTGAAGGAGGGAGACCAGAGGAATAATATACCATTGGAGGCCCTTGTCTGATAGGTGGGTTAGCATCATGTACACCTTGTGGTCCCATGTGGAACCCCGGGTAAACTCCTTGTGGTGGGTACTATTGACATACATGTGGAGTGGGTTGATGTGAAGGGCCTAGGTACACCCTTCCACTTTGGTGAGACGTTTCTAGTTCTTGAGATGATGGATCTGGCCCTAGGTTTTGTACAGCTCTTTGGGCCCTATAAAGGATCAGCCACACCTAGGATAGGCACAACTCTCCAGACTAGTGGTTCAGTCTCTGGGTCTGTTGGCTTTAACTTTGCCCTGCTTCTACTCTAGGATCTAAAGATAGAGTGGGCTCACTTTCTTGTGTTTGGTCCATACCTCTCACCTTGGGTTGCGGTTCATCTGACTGTGTATTTCCTAGGATAAAATTACAAAGCCTCGAAGCAAGTCTTCTCTACGAATGTGTGGGAGAGGTAGGAGTTTGCTCTTAGACAGATGGTCTGTTCATGCACTAAAGTTCAGGCTCTCCTATATCGACGTTAGGAGTTCCTCATCCCATACTGGGATGGTCTTCTCTTTTGCTGGTGTTGTCAAAGACAAGCATCATTTGACTCCATGTGGTATATTGACCGATGGGTCCAACCTTATAAGCAAGGGAGATTTAGGAGATTTCACTTCGTCAAAAAGAGGGTTATTTTGTACCAATCTACCTGATTGTAGGTGCATGGAAATGTGGAATTGCTGCGCCAGAATCCCCTTGTGAATTTTGTTTTTTTGGGAAAATGGTATGGCCATACGCTTTGAAGTGGTACGGGCATACACTTTCAAAATGAGAAAGGAATGGGCGTATGCTTCTCAGGGAAAGATGGCACAGACATTTGCTTTCTGAAGAGCACGAGCGTGTGCTTTTGAAATGAAGGAAGGAATGGGCGCTCGCTCAAGAATGGGAAGGAACAAGCGTACCAAGCTAGCATCAAGAATGGAATGGGCATGGCAAAGATGCCATGGGTGTTCGCTTCCAAGGGCCTAAGGGAACACGCATTCGCTCTCAGAAGGAGAAAGGAATGGGTGTCCCCTTCTAGAATTAGGTGTTCCCTTCTAGAATTAGGTGACAAGAGGGAACCATTGCACGGGCGTGGCACGTTCGGAAATGGCTGTGGAATTTTTGGAACGGCTGTGGCACTGTCAGATTTAGAAATTTTTAAGATTTGTCTAGGGATATCAGGGAATTTAAGGTTGCAGGTTTTGACAGCCACTCAGTATATTCTCTGACAATTTAGTTACACCCACCTGATTAAATGCAATTAAATGCACTTTATGCTTAATTTAATGTGAATATTCTAATTTTAATGCAATTTCCACATTCAGGCAGAAAATCCTACTAGATTTGGTTAGCTAAGGAAGGGAATATGCGTGGCAAATGTGCACGGCCATGGCCTGTAAAGCGAACGATCGCTCGCTTCTCAGAGAGGCCAACAGAGTGCAGTTTTTGTTTGGTTTTTTCCTCAATTTCATGCTGATTCAGGTGTTTTTCCATTGATTTTTTGTGTTTCTCATTCAATAGAGATATAGAGCTAGTCCTTAGCTATCTATTGGTGCCTACAATGCATAATTAAAACTAAAAATTTGAGATTAATTTGTGGATTAAACTAAGATGCAAACTTGAAGAAAAAAGAGTAGAAAATCAAAGTTTTGCATGAATGTTAAGGGCAATGTGAGAGCACTTACTTGCTCCTTCCACGTTCGGTGAAGATTTCAATGCTCTGATGCTTGATTAACCTTTAATACTTCGGATAATCACCATAAAAAGCAAAACAAACATAAAATCATGCAACTAACCAGTGGATTTTCACTCCAACCGGGCTAAACAAAGACACTATCAAATGCATAGAATGGAGGACCCTAAGCTAAATGCATTCCCCGCCAGCAGTGGCACCAAAGATGTTAAGGATAACATGCTACCTTGCACATAAGAGAGAAATAGAAGAGAAGAGAGACATATGCAAGGGTCGATTCCAGAGAGTTGCACTTAGCCAACGCTAAGAGGGTTAACTCCTTGATGTTCTTGTGTCACCCAAGAAGAGATTCAATGGCTAGGTAGTGAGCAAGAAGGAGGGAGCTATGGAGGGCTCAACCTTCACCTCATGCAACAAGCATGCAAAAGGGACTTGTTAGATATAGCAAAGAGAGGGTAGAGAAGAAGAGAAATTAGAGCATTACCATCCCTACTCCCATACACCAACAATCAAGCATGCAAACAAGAAAACACAAGCTAACATGCATCCACAAGCTCAAATGAGAGAGAGAGAGAGAGAGAGAGAGAGAGAGAGAGAAGAGGCAAGCTTAAATGAGACCAATGGGATTATCCCTTTTCATATTCCATAAAATGACTTATATACAAGAGCTCATAGTTACAATGGCCGGATGCCCATTTACAATTGGGGGCCCAAAACTAGTCTTCCTAGGCTCTCTAGCTCTGTACAACTATTCCTTATGACTGGCACTGCACAAGTCGTAAGCTCGTTCGGTCGTCCCATGTCTCTATACAATAAGTGCATTTCATAGTTACAAAAGATAGATTACAAAGAGTGTAGCCATGTAAAAGGTAATGTTAACTAGAGTGGTTAATAGTGAACACACTAGGACTAGCCAAGAAACTTTTTTCCTCTTTAGGAGGTTTCTTCCCTGTGCTAGTATACACACATCTTGGGGTATACTTATTATCTTTGTATAGCACACATTCATTATATATCTATCATCTCATTATATTCTCCCTTGAGCTTCGCCACTGTGTGTGTGTGTGTGCGCGCGCGCGCACGCGGATTCTTGGAATCTTGTTTCAAACATTTGGTATTAGAGCATACGCTACTTGTTGTGTTATGTTGCTGCCTACCCTTCCCCTTGAGTCACCTATCTTCTTGAATTGGATCAAGGAGCCCTTATGGGAGAAGAAAGAGGACCATGAAGTGTATTGTAGTACTTTGAACTGCAGTTTGCGGTTAGATTTTCATTTCGGTCGTGTTTTGGGGGCCGTTTGCACGGGTTTTGGTTTTTCTGTAGACATCTTTAGGGCCTAGATTTACACTATTCTTTATTAGATTATGGAGTAGTATTTTTAGATATACTATAGGTGAGTGTACAGATACACATGAAAGCATCATCAAACACTCACCACACACTACAAGGGATTGGGCTCATACCCGCGCTCTTAGCCGCTAAAAATGACTTGTGAAAAAAAGTAGCGGGCCCGTGTATCAGCGCGTGTATAATCGCGGCCAGAGACATGCGTGTAAAACCGCGTGTACAGTACCTCTTAGACGCGCGTATACACGGGTGTGTAGCCGCGTTTTTTTACACAGACGCGTTGATACACGCCCCTATACACGCTTCTTATTATATTAGACGCGCTTATACACGGGTGTATAGCCGCATCCTGCTCAGTTCCCATGAACCAGACGCGTTTTTACTTGCGTCTATACACGCGTTTCTTTAATTTAGATGCGCTTATACACGCGTTATTGCCAGTTTATACGCGTTAATACACGTGTAATTTCCAGGGTATCCGCGTATATACACGCGTGTTTTAGCAGTTTTGACGCGTTTATACACGCGAACAGAGAGCAAAAAAAAAATCCAGAGAGTGCTATTTGGTGCCTGAATACTGTTCTAGCATTCCAGCACCCAATAGCACTCTCTGGTTTAGGGTTTTTGGTGCATTAGACCATCCCATTAGACCATCCACGAAGAACATATGCACGAGGGAGATTAAGACAAGAACGACATGAATGCATACATTGTCATTACACGATTCAAGACAGCCATGAATGTAATACTATCGATCAATCAATTCAATATTACTATCAAAATTTCATACATGTATACAAGGGAGTCCATATCTCGAAGTAGCCCATGGCTTGAGTTTACAAAAAAATATATACAATCACATCCTAAATATGGAATGTGATACTACAAGTCTGAGTACTACTCAGACCCAGATGATGACTCGGTGCTCCCCCCATGCTCAGATGAGCTCGCATCGGTCGGAATGTCCGAGGAGTAGTGCTCACGTCCACCCTCTGCAGCGGCGGCCGGTGGATCATCAGCAGCTTGTGCCTGTTCAAGTAATATATAGTATATAAGTATATATATATGCAATTCAATAAACCAAAACCATTCGTTACGAATTTTCAAGTACCTGTCGACCGTATGGTCTCATGGCCAACTCAAACTGCGCGTCCGTAATACGTCCCTCGGCTCTGAAGATGGCCCACGTGTCACGTCTGCTATGCCGGCGAGCATACGCAGTATCGTGGGTTGTGGGCTTCCTCCCCGTAACCCGTCGCTGTATCATAATCAACACAATTTGTAAGATTAAAACAATTCATAGAATCAATGAATTAAGTAAACAATCAAATAAAGTGGCAGGATACTTACGAACTCTGCCTCCCATGACTCGACGCCGCCAGATCCGAAATGCGAAGATCCAACGGTCTCCATCTGGATCCGTCGTGCCTCCACATGCTGCCTGCTCTTCACGCCACCCTCTGCTCGTTTTTTTGCCTCCTTCCACTCACGTTTGTGCGCAGTGGCAGGTTTCTCGGCAGGATAGCCACCCGCAGCTACATTTAGCCGGTCATCGTACGCGAGTTTTTTAAGGTGAGATCTTTTATTACTTAAGATCTCCCTTATTCACGTCCTTCCCCATACATCCGAGAATGTAGCATGTGGGGGATTGGGGTACCGACTATGTACAGCCTCTATCACCTCCCCAACTAATCGGCTATTTTGATCTTTAAATTTAATAAAACAATTTCTATATGAGTTTGATACTACCCCACGCATGTACTCCATTACCTCCCTCCCCCTCGCATCCATCACTATCCCGCCCCTATCCGTCACATCATAGCAAACCACTCTCTCCATCTCTCTCATCTCCTCCTCTTCCGAACTGTCTCCTCTAACTCTTCTCCCTCTATCTCCTCTCTCACCGCGTGCCCTACTACCTCCCCCACCTCCCCCACCTCCTCCACCAAAGCACCCGCCGCATCCTCCACTCCCACTCTTCCTACTGCTGCGGGTGGAGTCACGACTGGGGGATTGTCTACGTGACGGTGGCTGTGACCCCTGACGTGACGGTGGCTCTGAGGGAGCACGTGATGGTGGCTGTGAGGGTGTACGTGAGTGTGTCTGGGACGAGGTATGTCTCCTCGGTGGACGTGGAAGAGGAGAAGCTGCATGCCGTCTCGTCGGACTCGGAGGAATAGACGGCACTGGAGTGCCCTGGATACTCGCGGTAGGGGTATAGACACCAGGCAGGGAAGGAGGGGGATGGGCATACATATACTCTGTAAGCTCAACCGGACCAGGTTGGCGCCCAAAGTGATTCATCATCTCCATCAACCAATTGCTGTACGCAAATGGATCGGATGAAGAACCTGGAATATCCATAAAGAACCTGCAACAAACATCTTCATGTACATCATGGGCTGTCTCTAGACTCACACAAATATCATCATTCAAGTCAGTTGCCTGCAAATCATGAAATCTGAAACGCCGCAGTTTTCTGTCTGCAGAAACGCGTGTATATACCCGTCAAAAAACGCGTGTATACACCCGTCCAGAAACGCGTGTATACTCGCGTGAAAAAACTCTGCAGACAGGTTACACGCGCTGCTACACGCGTTTGTACACGCGACCTGCGAAAAAAATTTCTCGAAAAGACCGACCCCCCGACAAAGACAGAATGTCCTTATAAAAGGACCAGCCATTGTCGCCCCTGTCAGGATGCAGTAACCCAATCGTGTGCAAAAAGACAAACCCAAAGAGCAAAGAGCAAAGTAAACAAATCTGACAAAAGAGACAAGGCACAGGACAAAGTGACTCACCTCTGAAAAAGTGAGTCCTCTCTGCTCCTTCTCTGCTCCCTCCTTCTCCCGTGTGTGTGCTCCTTTCTCTGCTCCCTCCTTGCTGTTGGAAGAGGCGAAAACAGGCGAAAACGCATGCACTGTTGATTTCTTAGTTCAAAATCTATATTTGGGGAAGGCGGGCTGTTTTTAGTTTAAACTTACCGCCGCGTTTATATTCGCGTTTATGAACGCGGGTATATTTGCGTGTATGTAATGTTAGCTGCGTTTATACACGCGTTTTGCAGAAAGTAGAAAAAATAAAAACACGCGACAAAACTTAAAAGTGCACAAAATTGAACGCAAATTGCGAGTAGCCAAAATTGTTTTGTGTGGAACCCACTTCTTAATTTTGAGTTCCACATAATGCAGGTACAGCCTATAGGAGATGCATTTTAAAGCCGGAGATGGTAGTGGCATTGCATTCTATGGAAATGTAAAGAAAGGCAAGGGGAAGGCATCTAGTAGCCCCAATGCTTCTAAGAAGAAGAAGAAATCAAAGGCAAAGTGTTTCTAATGTGACAAAAGCATGGTCATATGATGAAATTATGTATACTGAAGGAAGCAAATGAGAAGAACGACACTTTGAAGGCTTTGAAAGAGGATCATGGGAATAGTGCTGAAGCAATTGGAGCTATTTATGGCAATCGAAGACATTCCTCAACACTCGATGGTTCATGGATCATTATGCATACTGAAGGAAGCAAATGAGAAGAACGACACTTTGAAGCATTTAAAAGAGGATCATGGGAATAGTGCTGAAGCAATTGGAGAGATTTATGGCAATCGAAGACATTCCTCAACACTCGATGGTTCATTGATCATTAACACTAGAGCATCCTAACAAAAGGGTTGGTATGACTCCCTCAAGCCTATGAGGGAGTCCATCCTCATAGCTATTGAGAATGATGTCAAATGCTCACTAGCCACCATGGGAACATGTGCTATTTCTTTTGTTTTTAGCAATGGTGATACTAAGAAAATATTTATTGTCCTTTATGTGCTAAACATCAAGATCAATCTACTTAGAAATTCAAGATTGTGAGACCCCTACCCTCTACAATCTATTGGAATGCTAGCAGTGGAATAGCAACTACACAAGGTAGAGTATCCCACTCAGGGCCTCGCCTACATCTATCCAAGCAAGAGATTAACTGGTGACTCTTTCCTAAGCCAAATCTCGAAAAATTTTATTGCTGGGAAAACATGGGTGATTCCTCCAAGGAAAAATCTAACACAAACTATCTAATGTGGTCATTTAGTCTACTGGTCTTCTAGTCGAGACTGGTCACGTTGTTGAATGACCCAGCCCGAAGAGGAGCAAGTCTTGCACTTGGCTCAAAGAGATCAATGCTTTTTTCCCCCTCGAGTGAGGCACAGTCGTTGATCCGGTCCCCTAAAACAAGACTTGTCCGGGTTCTCTCTCTACTGTACGTATCTTGAACTAAACTTCTAACCCTAAGTGATTTAATTATAAGGAATTCCATCAATCCAGTCTAACCCCATCTAGTCCCATGGGTTAGCCGACCACCCAACCATTGTATTGGTGGAAATTCAATTGCTCACCCACCCATAATTGAAATGCCATTTTGCTTTTGAAGACAATTACTCACACACTCCTCTTAAACAATTACGCACACACTCCTCTTAAGACAAGGATGAGTAAATCAAACATCAGTGTACCAATACATTTTCACAGCTTGAATATACCAAGTTCCATCCTTTTCAATTAAACATAAGTATCATTCCGGATGCCCTATTGAAGGTCTACTGACCAACCAAGGAGTTCTAGATTCAGTTTCCAAAAATTCATTTCTTATTCATAAAACATCTCGCCAATCCATGAAGATCTCCCTCGTCATACGCATGGGTGTCATCGGCGAGACCGCAAGCCCAAGCATCACCTGGTCAGAATCCTCTAGGATCCTCCTTAGGTATCCTAGAACTTCACTCAGGGACCGCTTCATCGGCCCCTCGTCCATCGTACTGGGAGCACACCATTTTAATCATACCAAGGCTGGTCAAGACCTTGGCAGACTTTCCCATGGGACATCCTCGCCGCCGCCGGCTGTTGCAACATGAGCTCTTCTTAGGTCCATGACCTTATTTAAAACAATAAACCAAATGCTTCCCCCAGCATTCTGGCGTAAAACATTCCTTTTATCAAAACAAGTTTCTATGCAAGTAAAGATTTCAATGTGATAAATTCTTATCCAAAAAATTTATCTAACATTTCTCTATTTATTTTATTTAAAACTATTGAGGTAGAAACATGCTATGTGTAAGCATGAAAATGGAACCGAACACCTTCCCTTAGCATCTATATGATTCATGTATAAGCATACCATGAATATGATAATATAACCAAACATCTTCTTTTGACATCTATGACATTCATGCATAAGCATGCCATGAATATGAGAATGTAACCAAACATCCTCTTTTGACATCTATGACATTCATACATAAGCATGCCATGAATATGAGAATGTAACCAAACATCCTCTTTTGACATCTATGACATTCATGCATGTCATGAAAATGGGAATGTAACCAAACATCCTCTTTTGACATCGTAATATTTATGTATAAACATACATACATATATATATATGTGTATATATATAAGTGTGTATATATATGTGTGTGTGTGTGTATATATATATACATATATATATATATATATCTACATAAAAACATTTTCTTTAAAATATAAATGATTAAGCATGGTCTTCCCATGAATATAAACATGAAATGCATCCACAAGTCCTCTTTTATAAAAAATTATAGGTATAGAATCATAACCTAAGAATAAACATAAAATGAATTTATTTCTTCATATGAGACCATGGGCATCATCCTTCATGATCTAACCATCATTTCTATGACCACCCATACTTAAAGGTGATAAGGAAGAAGAGGGGATAGCCTGCATGGAGGTTTACCCACACAAAGTATATGTTTACATCTTAATCTTCATTATAAGAGGGTTAATATTCTCATAACTAAAACTTTCACTAACTTTAGAAGAATATGGTTTAGAACATTAATCATGGGTTAAAATACTTCCCAAAGTGTAGAGAAGGAAGAAGAGAAGTCATAATCTCTTGTTTAACACATCAGCATTAAGAAAGACCACTAAGAAGTGGAGTAGAGGAGAAAAAACCATACTTTTAGATCATTTCTAAATATGGAGAAAGTAAGAAAAAGAGAGTAGATAGTCCATAGTTTAGGCTTTAGATAGTCCATAGTTTAGGCTTACCACCAAGGTGTGATGATTCTTGATCTTGGTATGGAGAAGAGTAGCCTTCCAAGGAAGAGCTTGGCATTCAAGGAAGAGGATTAGCTTGGGTTAAGGCAAGGTAGAATGGTTTAGTGAAGCACCATATCTTCCACAAGAGAGGGAATGAAGAAAATAAACTAAAATGAACTTTACACTAGTTTTACATAGGTGGAGGGCTCTATTTATAGGCGTGGGAGGCCTCCTACCAACCCCAACTATGATCTAGAAGCTTCCAGCTTTAGTTTGGGCCAAAATGGACAAGATTTGGACTAGTTAAGCCCACTTTTTGATCTAGTTTAGATGAGCTGAGAGGAGAGATAAAATGTCTAGCCACCTCATGTAATTTTTGAAATTAAAAAAATGGCCCCTTGATGTGATTTCTAGGCACCCTCTTGAAGTGTGATTCTCTCTCCTTGTAAGGTGTCAATTTGCTCATTATTTACAATAGTCACACTCTCCTAAGTCTATGCCACTTGTTTGCCACCACACATGTTGGAATATTTTATGTTTTTTTATGACAAATATCTTCTATTTTTCCAATGTTCCACATTTCCCATGTGTGTAAATATTGATATCTAGAAAGATCTCTTATTTTTGGCCTTTGAAAATTTTTACACTATCATTTTTTAATAAGGGTGTGTTTCCATGCACCCACCGTCCAAGAATTTAACCCAATGTATAAATCCTTTTTGGTGTCTAATCGGTCGATCTGTATTATAGAGCCTAGAATAATATTTTCCATCAAAAGGATTTATCAAAATTCCACTAGACTTAATTCTTACCTTATGTGCGATGTGCATCCACCGTCCAAAATATCTCTCAACTGAAAATCCTTTTTAAGATGCTGCTTTGAGGAATTTGATCAGAAAGTCTGGGACAATCTCTCCATCAAAAATATTTCCAAGATTTGGTCTTCTCTCTCTAGAATATATTTCTCTCTCTAGATTAGAATAGGTTAACAAGGTCTTTCATTGCACAAAAGAAAGGGGGTGATCACTGGGAATTGAGGGAATGTGTCGTACACCTTTAGAGGTTAGAGGAGGAATCTTACATTCTCTCCAACTTGAAAAATGTGATATGTCCTCATCTCGCAAAAATTGGGGGTAGTTCTTTACCAATTCATCTTATTTCTCTTAAGTGGCATCCTCTAGATGGTAGAACTTTCACTTGACCAACAATTCCCTTAATACTCTGTTTCTAAGTGTCTTCTCCCGTACATCTAGGATCTCTTCAAGTTCAAGTTCCATCTCACCTTGAGTTGGAACATATTGGTCACCACATGTGGGATTGAATATGAGCACACATTTGCAGTAGTGGATTTTGGAAAGCATCCAAACTATGAAGTGATATTGGGTAGACCATTCATGCGACAATTTCAAATGATTCAAGATTGGGGATACAATTATTTGTACCTCTGACATGATTCTGTCATCACAAGGGTCAACCTAAAGAATCACTCATATCGTGATGTAACGCGGTCTCCAATAGATGAGTTTGATTCTGCTTTATTTGAAGTGTATCAGATGAGGCATACATTCCACAACCCTTCCCTGAGCACTTAATTGATCCCCTAGAATGGAGTCATGTCCTCGCAACATTATCGACATGTGCTTTACCTAAGACAATTCAATTTTGTGACTCAGATGGATATGACATTATTCCTATACAAATGGTACAACCACGTGACCTTCTAGATGATTTGTACTATGGGGATGCATCCACAGCACTGCATGTAGAGGAAGTCTCAGTGGAGGATTTAACACTCGAATCTGCTAATGATGCTGATAAGGAAGATGGATGGGACTCTGATTTTGATGATGATGTGATAATCCCCGAGGAAGAGTTAGGAAAGGCACGCCTACTCTTGAGAGGAAGCGAGGTTCAAATAGAGATCCCTCGAAGCCGACCCAAACATAAATGCTGTAAGAGCCATAAGAGAATCCGTAAACAAGATGAGAGGGAATGACGTGAGAGAATACAAAAAGAAAACGAGGAGTTTAAGAATGAACACTCTCGACCACCACCTCACTTCTCAGGAAAGAATGGATATCTATACTATGTCCAAGCACAAGATAGTATCAAAGACCAAGTAAAACGATCAGATGGATTCCAACCAGAAGAAAAGCTAAAAACTGTTAGTAGCAAAAATCGCAAAAAAAACAAAGAGACCAAAACAAAAACTCAAGTCTCAAACACATTCAAAAGAGAGTGTCGGAAGTGCAAAGATAAAGGTTGAACGAAAAACTCTGATGCAAGATTGCAGAAAAGAGAGATCAAAACTGCATGGTCTTCAATTAGTGATGACTCAAGTGGACAAGAATAATGTCTCAATGTTCCCCCCAACTTCACATAGTACACTCTTCAAGATCGGAAGATTGTTCTTCAACAGCCCATGCGACAAAAGCCAAGCATGCCAGGGGTTTCATATGATGGTCCAGAAGATGCAGAAAAAATTGATATCGCTGAGCCAGGAAAAGAGCCTCGCTATGTGTGGATTGCCATAGACTTGTTCTTAGATGAGGAGAAGTTATTAATTCAAACAATAAAGGAGTATCACGATGTTTTTGCTTGGAGTTATAAAGACCTCAAAGGAATTGATCCAAGCATATGTCAGCATATAATTCCATTGCGAGAGGATGCAAAGCCTTCCAAACAACATCATACTTACAATGAGAATTTTTCACGAAAGATAAAAGAAGAAATAGACAAGCGCTTAGAGGGAAAATTTATCTATGAGATTGAACACGATTCTCCGGTTATAATCAAGTGTCAATTGATCCAAAGGATCAACACAAGACAGCCTTTGCTACTGAAGATGGCATCTTTGCCTATTGTGCTATGCCATTTGGTCTAACAAATGCACCTACAACCTTTCAACGGTGGTTAATGAGTCATGTATTCAAGGAGTACCTTAGGCTATTTCTTGTGATCATTGGACTGACGAGTGTGAGGAATCCTTTGAAAAGTTGAAGCAAGCATTAGTGTCTGCACCCATCTTACAGGCACCAGATTGGAACCAAATCTTTCATGTCCATATTGATGCTTCAAACTTTGCAATTGGATGTATTTTGGCTCAATCGAGAGAACATAATAAGGATTTCCCAATCTCATATGCTAGTCGACAGTTGAACAATGCTGAGAAGAATTATATCATAACAAAAAGAGAAGGTTTGTCCATGATATATGCAGTGAAAAAGTTTCGCCATTACCTTTTGGCAAACAAATTTATATTTTTTGTGGACCATCAAGCACTGCTATATTTGGTGAATAAGCCTTGTGCAACTGGAAGGATTGTGAGGTGGTTTGTCATCCTTCTTGAGTTTGATTTTGAAGTGGTAGTTCGAAAAGGAACAACTCATCTTAGGGCAGATCATTTATCTCGAATCACCTCTGGAGAAGCTCCTGTGGGTGTCGATGATGATATGTTAGATTCAACACTTTTCCTTGAGACAGCTCCTAAATGGTCTGAACCCATCTTAGAAATTTTGACAAGTGGGCAGATACAACTAGCGAGTCTTAATGTGGACCTATGGTGACCATTCAAGTTAATCTCAGGGAGATTATATCGTCAGGGTAATGATGGAGTGTTGCGGCTTATACCTAACCCTGACCAATATGAGGAGATTTTGGAATGGGCACATGAGGGTATTGGTGGAATCCATGCATCAGCTACTACTTGTGTGCGACGTATAACTCAGGATGGGCAATGGTGGCCTACCATGCATGCGGATGCTGAAAAATTTGTTCGTAAACTGTGCTTCATGCCAAATTCAAAAACCAATTCATAATGTCACATTATTCCAAATTTCAACTACACCAAGTTGGAGCAAGTATATTGTGAACTATCTTCAGCATGGTCATATTGATCGAACAATTCCTAAATATCGAAAGCATGCTATTGAAGTTGAAGCGGCCAACTATATGCTGATAGAGGGCCAACTCTACAAGAGGGGCAAGGATGGCAACTTGCGTATGTGTGTATGTGAAGCTGACTACTTGAAAATCTTGACTCATGCACATGCAGGTGTTAGGGGTGGACACTTTTCAGGTGATACCACAGCCAAGTTGATTAGGTGGTCTGGGCTTTGGTGGCCAACCTTACAAATGGATGCCGAAGAATATGTAAAACGTTGTGACGATTGTCAAAGGACCAAACCTCCCATCACAAAGGACAATATGCCATTGCGGCCTATGTTAAGCACACGTGCTTTTGCCAAATGGGGTATTGATTTTGTCGATCCCATTAAACCTCCAGCTCGTCACACACATGCCGAATATATTATAGTCGCAACAACTGACTATTTGACCAAATGGGTAGAAGCAAAGGCTACAGTCAAAAATGATGCCAGAACCACAGCCAAGTTCTTGTATGAGTATGTGTTTACACGCTATGGCTTACCTATTGAAATCGTTAGTGATCAAGGTGTGCACTTTGTGAATGAGGTCATAGAGTTTTTACTTCAAGAATTTATGGTAATTCACAAGCTTTCTACACCCTATCATCCCCAGACTAATGGTCAAGCTGAGAGTACTAACAAGATTCTCTGCACAGTACTCACAAAGATTGTTAAGGGACATAGGACTGATTGGGAGCAAAAGTTGCACTCAGTTCTTTGGGCATATAGAACAGCCTCCTATAAAACATCTGTGGGCACAACCCCATTTGAGCTTGCTTTTGGGCTAGATGCAATTCTTCCCATTGAATTTCTTGTACCTACTCTACGAGTTGCTAAACAATTGGACTGGACTGGTCATGAGCTTTCTCAACGCATTGATGAATTGGAAAAGCTTGATGAGACCCGCTTATTGGCGGTAATGGGGATGTATGCCGAGAAGAGGAGACAAAAGCAATGGTATGATCGAAATGTAACAACTGGCCGATTCAAAAAAGGGGACCTTGTGCTCTTGTACACACTTAAGAAGCATAAGCGAAAGCTCAAGAAACGTGGCCTAGGACCGTTTGTGATTAATGAGCTTACTCCTAGTGGTGCAGTGCGTTTAGAGACACTAGAAGGTGAGCAAATGCCTAACTTCATTAATGGAAGTTGTCTCAAGAAATACAATGAACCATTAACTGAAGCCATGCTTCAACAAATGCATGTTGCCCACACACGCAAAGAAGCACATGACCTACTTAAACGTCAGGCTCAAGAAGAAGCTAAAGCTAGAGTTGCAAAAGTCAAGGAGCGTCGCAAGGCTTCTATGTTGACCTTACAGTTGGCTACTGATGAACAATATGTCGATCCTTTCAATATTCACGTGTGTCTTCATCTTCATGAGACTACCTACTTTGTATCTGCCTTAATTGACTCTGGTGCAGATTATAACGTTCTCTCATTTGACACATGGGTAGCCTTGGGACAACCAACACTTGTGCACATTCCTATTGACTTACGAAGCTTCTCGGGTGAAGATAACCCTATAGAGGAAAAATGTGTCATTATGATGTCCATTCAGGATCACCAGATGTCAGTTCCCTTTTATGTGGCTAGTAAGTCCAAGGCAGTGGTGGTAGAGGTTATTCTTGGTCGATCATGGTTAAGTGCTACCAATTGTTCATTAGATTGGAAGAATAGACAATACAAATTACAAATTGATTCTGATTGCATCTTGGGATCTGCTACTCCACGAGTTTTATCATGTCAAAAGGGTGGTAGTTCTACCTTACACAACCCACTTTCAACATCTGCTCTTCAAGCTCCAAGACAAATCATGTGGATAATCGATGAGTCCTCAAGTGAGGGCCATGGCTGGCATGTTCCAACTACTCTAGTCACTGCTCAAAGAAAGCCAGGCAAGAAGGAATTATCAATTTGGCTACCCAAAGATGCGTACAAACTTGTACCATCTAGCCTAGTTGCTAAACATCCTAAAAGGCATATCTTTTCCAAGCCTAAGCCTCAGATTGTTACTCATTGGGTCCCAAAGCATGTTCTTAAAGCACAAGGCTATTATGAGGGTGCAACAGCACTTTGGCTTCCCAAATGCCATGGTTTGCTAGAGCCAGAAGAGTGTATCAATAAGATTCCAAAAGCCACTCTTGGTTTTTCATATCAGTGGGTGCAAAGGAAATCAACACAACCTCTTCAAGATAGGATAGGTGGTTGTGATAGCACCTACAAATCTCCTTGTGTTGACCTTCCCCAAACATGTATTGAATCACTAGTTGTCCCAACTTCTCCTTGTTACACACTTCTACCATCAATATGTGTACCTAAGACAAATCCAACTTTATATGAGTCTCCTTTGAGCATAGATTCTAGCACTTCACTGCCTAAATCCTCTTATCTTGCTCAAATTCCTCGACAATTGCTATCCTTCCCACCTCTTAAGAAGGACATATCGAAAACCAAAGGTAAGGCATTAACACTACAATTGAAGCTCTTTGGTAGATCAGTGTTTGAATAGTCTCACTTTTACTAATGTGGTTCCTTCTGCCTTTACAGGATTGTGTTCTTTTTTAGATGATCTTATCTACATTGTTTTTGATAGGGATTGTAATGATGGATATGAGTGTATAAAGTTTTAAGTTTCTAAATTTCATTGTTCTACGCCCAGATACCTCCTGATGGATACTTGGCGAGATACATGTCCACCATGCATTGACCCTGATAGTACTCAACCTGAACATCGCGGGGGTTATAGTACTCCTCCTTTTCAAACTCATCCTAGGTACTTTTATGCTCCCTTAGGTGAAATTTGCTGTGGGCGTCACTTTGTCACTTTATTTTATCAACAGCATCATCCATTTCCACATTGTCAAGAGTATGCACGACTCGTATTAGGGGAAGCTTCACACATTTGTTGGCTATGCCGCTCTTACTTTCGACGATATGGCACGGGCTTAATGAAACAAATTGTGGGAATTACACCCCAACGCCATAACCTTCTTGATGTGAGAGTACCAGACCGAGGACCAAATCAACGTAGATTACCTGAGGAGGTTCAAGCACAACAATGGAGGGATACATGCATAAATGACAACCACCTGTCTTGCAAGCCCTTCTTCCCCCAGCCTCAACATGTCAATTTTGGATCACTATATTGAGCAATTCCAAAATCGGCATTGTCTGCTTAACCTTCCCATAGAACCAATGCCATATTTTAGCGAGGAAGCACTCCTTCCTCTACCACCTTCTCCAAAGGCCGTCTTTTGTACAGGGTTGTCCTTGCATCCTGAAGTGATTGATACAATCTTTCCAGCAGAAGTGGACACGGATCCACGCCACCAGTGCAAGGATAAGCTCATCAACTCCACAATAAGATTAACAAGCCAGGGCACTTTTCTCCCACTGGGTTTTTTCCCTCGGCTATATTCGGTGATTTGCACCAATAACAAATTTTATTCTTTTCTTTTCTTGTTTGTTAATAAGACATTTTGCAGAGATCTCAGCTAAACAAGAGCATACAAACACGCTCCAACAGTCCACCTACCGTGCCCACAAATTAGGAAGGGGGGAGACATGCAATGCCTACAAAGAACAAAAGAAGCAATCTGCACATCAGCAATGCATCAAGACAAATGTGCCACATCAACGAGCACTACAACAAGTGTATTCAAATCATAATCTTTTGTTCTTTATGTGCTTTTCACTTTGCATATATTGTTTACATGTTCACACACAGTTGGCTGGTTTAAGTTTTAAATTAGTTGTTACTATGTGGCGAGTGATTTCTAGATTCTTAGAGGACTTAGTAGAAGGTATTTCTATTTGAAGATGGTGTAAGACATATACCAACGGAGTATGCCAAGTTCTTATGCTCTAGAAGTATATTAGTTATCCCTAGTGGTAGCTACCTCTTAGGTATGGACTAGGTGCTACGATAAACAAAAATTTACGAAACACATGCCCTAGAATTATATAGAAGTGACTTGAGACATGACGTGTCTATGGCCATGTGAGATGCTTGGCAGGACCTTGGGTTGTTTTAGCACCTTGGGGCCGATGCCTTGGTTTCCATGGGATGAATATGAGAATGTAACCAAACATCCTCTTTTTGACATGTATGACATTCATGCATGTCATGAATATGGGAATGTAACCAAACATCCTCTTTTGACATCTTAATATTTATGTATAAACATACATACACACACACACACACATATATATATCTACATAAAAACATTTTCTTTAAAATATAAATGATTAAGCATGGTCTTCCCATGAATATAAACATGAAATGAATCCACAAGTCCTCTTTTAGTATAAAAATTTACAGGTATAGACTCATAACCTAAGAATAAACATAAAATGAATTTATTTCTTCACATGAGACCGTGGGCATCATCCTTCATGATCTAACCATCATTCCTATGACCACCCATACTTAAAGGTGATAAGGAAGAAGAGGGGATAGCCTACATGGAATTTTATCTACACAAAGCATATGTTTACATCTTAATCTTCATTATAAGAGGGTTAATATTCTCATAACTAAAACTTTCACTAACTTTAGAAGAATATGGTTTAGAACATTAATCATGGGTTAACATACTTCCCAAAGTGTAGAGAAGGAAGAAGAGAAGCCCTAATCTCTTGTTTATCACATGAGCATTAAGAAAGACCACTAAGAAGTGGAGTACAGAAGAAAAAACCATACTTTTAGATCATTTCTAAATATGGAGAAAGTAAGAAAAAGAGAGTAGATAGTCCATAGTTTAGGCTTTAGATAGTCCATAGTTTAGGCTTACCACCAAGGTGTGATGATTCTTGATCTTGGTATGGAGAAGAGTAGCCTTCCAAGGAAGAGCTTGGCCTTTCAAGGAAGAGGATTAGCCTGGGTTAAGGCAAGGTAGAATGGTTTAGTGAAGCACCATATCTTCCACAAGAGAGGGAAATGAAGAAAATAAACTAAAATGAACTTTACACTAGTTTTACAAAGTGAAGGGCTCTATTTATAGGCGTGGGAGGCCTCCTACCAACCCCAACTACGATCTAGAAGCTTCCAGCTTTAGTTTGGGCCAAAATGGACAAGATTTGGACTAGTTAAGCCCACTTTTTGATCTAGTTTGGATGAGCTGAGAGGAGAGATAAAATGTCTAGCCACCTCATGTACTTTTTTGAATTTAAAAAATGGCCCCTTGATGTGATTTCTAGGCGCCCTCATGAAGTGTGATTCTCTCTCCTTGTAAGGTGTCAATTTGCTCATTATTTACAATAGTCACACTCTCCCAAGTCTATGCCACTTGTTTGCCACCACACATGTTTGAATATTTTATGTTTTTTTATGAAAAATATCTTCTATTTTTCCAATGTTCCACATTTCCCATGTGTGTAAATATTGATATCTAGAAAGATCTCTTATTTTTGGCCTTTGAAAATTTTTACACTATCATTTTTTAATAAGGGTGTGTTTCCATGCACCCACCGTCCAAGAATTTAACCCAATGTATAAATCCTTTTTGGTTTCTAATCGGTCGATCTATATTATAGAGCCTAGAATAATATTGTCCATCAAAAGGATTTATCAAAATCCCACTAGACTTAATTCTTACCTTATGTGCGATGTGCATCCACCACCGTCCAAAATATCTCTCAACTGAAAAATCCTTTTTAAGATGCTGCTTTGAGGAATATGATCATAAAGTGTGGGACAATCTCTCCATCAAAAATATTTCCAAGATTTAGTCTTCTCTCTCTAGAATAATTTTCTCTCTCTAGGTTAGAACAGGGTAACAAGGTCTTTCATTGCACAAAAGAGAGGGGGTGATCACTGGGAATTGAGGGAATGTGTCATACACCTTTAGAGGTTGGAGAAGGAATCTTACAAAGATGACCAATTTCCTTATGAGAACATTATATTAGGAGTTCATTTACAGGTGATGAAAAGGAGCCAGATATTGCTAAGAAAGTCCCACTCCATAGCAAGTGCAAGCATATAAAGCATGGCATCAAAGAGCCATAAAGATATTGTACTAGTTGCCTATCATAGTGTGATAGACTCTATGATTATACATATAATACATGATGCACAAACACTTGGGACACCTTTGTGAAGATGTATAGTACAAACACTCAAGCTCGAAAGATGCAGCTAAACTAGAAGCTACATAATGTGACTAGAAAGTTGAGTATGAGTGATTAATTTGTGATTTAGATGCCCTTGCTTCTATTAGATCACACTAGTAGATGCAGTGATATAATACTGATGGCCTTAGCAAGGAATACAATCATTTTCAGACCTCCATTAGAGTTCAAGAGAAGTTTCTAGATTTTTAGGAATTGATTGCTCTCCTCATCCATGAGGAAATGAATATTGGGGGAGGTCCATTCTTTGAAAATTCATATGAGCAAGCCTTCTACTCAGATACAAGTGAGGCAAATCATCCATCTCGAGGATGTGGTGGTAGTTGATTTGGAAATCAAAACCATAAATAATAACAACAATAAGAAAATTAGTCTTTTATAGGTGGAAAAGGCCACTCTAGAGACAACAGGAGCCAGAGAGGTCGAGGTGATTGGACAAGAAATCTAAAGAGCACGGAGTGCTATTACTATGGAAAACCAAGGCACATTGTAAAGGACTATTATAAAAAGTAGAATGGTATCAAAAGTGGAAAGTTACTTGGAAGGCAACTATGCATCATCAAGTAAACATGGTGATGACATGAGTGACCAGTTTTTTTTATGCAACACATGCTCAATTCCATGACAAGATATGTGTCACAATCGAGAGATATTTGGTATATAGATTATGGTGCCTCTCTCTATTTTGTTCAGAGAACCGTTTCTCTCTCTCATCCTCTCACACACATGCAATGATGTAATCTCTCTCTCTCTCTCTCTCTCTCTCTCTCTCTCTCTCTCCAAGTCTCTCTTTCTCACCCTCTTGTATGCATACTAGTGCCATGGAGTAGCAAAAACTAGTATGCATGATTCATTTAGAGGGCTCTCTCTCTCTCTCTCTCTCTCTCTCTCTCTCTCTCTCTCTCTCTCTCAAATTTGCTCAGAGAATATTTTCTCTCTATCCCATCCTCTCACACACAGGTAAAATTTTAAATTTTTCAGTTATGTAATCTCTCTCTCTCTCTCTCTCTCTCTCTCTCTCTCTCTCTCTCTCTCAACTCTCTTTCTCTCTCTCAGTTATGTAATCTCTCTCTCTCTCTCTCTCTCTCTCTCTCTCTCTCTCTCTCTCTCTCTCTCAACTCTCTTTCTCACCCTCTCATATGCACATACTTACCAACAAGGACATGCAATAACATAAAATTTTATGCATGATTCATTCAAAGGGTTTGAGTTTAATTTTCTTAAAATAAATTCATGCTCGTAGGTGTGAAGTATGGCTAGTCCTAGCAAATTAAAGGGCAAGGAGAAAGTTGCACCTTATACCCTCACAATCCCCAAAGGTAAGAAGTTGAGTTGAAACTTCTTCTTCCATGCGAGACCAGAATTGTACCCCCAGATGAAGAAATGGATGGCTGCAACATGGGGTAGCATCGATAAGGTTAGCCATCATGGATACCATAACAATGGTTTGAAGCCATGTTGGAAAGAGGAATTTATGCACTTGTATGCCAGCATCTACCATTCACCACCAATCATGAACAATGAAGTTGGCATAGTGCTTGGTGCTCATGCCTTTACTGCCATGAAACATGGCATCAATGTTGATTGGAATGATTTTTCCCATCATAGAGATGTCAATGTCAAAGTTGCTAGTTAAGACAGCAAACATATGAAACAAGAATAGGAATTTTTAGGCACAATAAAGGGGAACGATAGTTCAGCATCTACATTTGCATCTAAGGAACTTAACATGGTAATATATCTAGTTGCAATCAAGCACTTGTTATAGCTAGAAATGAGTCATTAATGAACAATTTGGAGGCAGCACAAACCTGAGAGGTAGATGCAAGGAAGAACATGGCAAAAATAGAATTCACATCATCATGGGTTGAAACAAAACTCCTCAATGCTCAACAGAATCGAAGCTCAACTAGTGCACCACTATTGGAGGAAGTAACAAAAGACCTGTCTAGTTTTTTGAAGTTGAATTATCAACTTCCAATGATGTGCTACAAGAGGCTACTCTAGACCGGGTCTACGTTGAAGAGGAGATGGCTAAGACAACTAGGTTCATGTTCAATTTAAGCCAAGTTATTGAATCCGTCACACAACAAGGTGTACAAGCATTCATTCCTCTGCCAATGGAGAATCCCACTCATGTCATAGATGTAAGAAATCTTACCAACAATGACATTGTGAGAGGTGCCCAAAGCTCAAAACAAACATGGAGGGTGCCAATAAATAATAAATAAATGATGATGTGTGATGAATCCTAGGTGTGGCAGGGACAACGTGGCAGTGCGAGGATAAGAGCAAGTGATGAAAAATCAAAACAGTAAGAGTATGGGGGATAAAGAAAGTCGACACGTTTGTTCCAGAAAGGCGGCGAGGCAGTGATGGGGGCAAAAGGAGGAATCAAGATAATTTACAGGGGGGACAGAGATATGAGTGGGAGAATCAAGAGACAGGAGAGAAGCAAGTGTGAGTAAAGAATGAGAAAGATCTATAGTGAAGAAAATTGCAGCAAACGAGAGGGATTCTAGTTACTCGAAGGTCACCGAATTGAAGCGCAAACCAATTGGGGTGGAATTGGGGAAATCAGAGTAGAGGAGGTGTCTTAGTCCAGAGAATCGAGTAGAAGATGTGTCCCTAGTTATTTCTAAAAAGCGACTCTGTTAGAGACATGCTTTAGCCCAATTCATGTTCAATTGTTTACTGTTGTAGGTCAACTATGTGCTGAGTTGAGTCTCTCTAGAGGCCTGCAATCTATATCAATATGTCTTCACTGTAGTTAGGATAGTTGCTGGAGCTTACCTATAAAAACCCTAAGTTTTCAGTGTGTTTTCCTGATAAGTTTCTCAAGGCTGTTGTTGAGACAGTCTTTCTTTGCTTTGTGAAGAGAACAATGAGTTTGAAGCTTGTATCTATGTCATGGTCGATGAGAAATGGTGTTTTGGAGCTTGATTTGAGTTGTTCTGTTTGATTTTGTTGAGATAGAACATCTATGGAGAAGTATAGATAATGATTTAGGAGGTTTGAGCTTCTTTATGTTTGAAACAATCTTCTTTTGTTGAAAATATACTGTCAGAATGGATCAGAAGAGTGTCAGCTATAGGCAGCCATGTGTATAGGGGGTCGATAGATGAAATAAAAGGGTCATTTTGATCATTTTTGGTACAAGGAAAGCTATTCTCAGTTGAGTTTGACAATTTGTAGTCTGATAGAAGTTAGATAGGGTCGTGGGAAAACTGGTCATTCTGGAGCAGTTGTGACTTGATAGTGATCATCAAACAACTGGATGTCCAGAGGGTCATATTTTGGTTTAGTTTAAGTGATTAGAGGGTTTAGAGGTCTTAGAGGTCTTAGAGCCAAGAGAGTCTTCTCTAATTGAGTCAGCCATCAGTAATTAGTAATCAAATGTCGGATCAGTCTCAATAGTAGTCAGTTGTTAACAACAAAGTGTCTTTGGAACCATATCTTCATGAAACTAGCGTAGCATTAGGGCTAGGAGGATAGGAAGAACATAAAGGAGAGAGTTACTAATCTAAATAGGGATTCGAAGTCGATTGGTTCTGCCTCCAAGAAAAGAATTGGTGGCAGTAAAGACCAGTTTTTGGAATAGCATCAGCAGACAGCTGGACATCATCAAAATTTAGGGGAATAGCATCAGCAGCAGACAGCTGGACATCATCAAAATTTAGGGAAATGTCTAACGTGGTGCTAGGGAGGATATATTGATGCTAGCTGATTGGGGAGTATAATAAGAGAAAGAGGAGGAAAAATAATGGGGTTAGATTCTGCATCAGGCATCCAAATTAGTTTACAGGCATCTAGGGCAGAATAGTATTGACAGGGTGTTAGCAAAAGGTAGCCGACAGGATCTAAGAAGTTTAGGATAAAGTGTTTATGATCAATTGCCATTGGAGGACATGCGGACATGTTTCTTTCTGAATCTGTTGTAGTCATTCGTCCTAAGTTATGATCAGGTTTCAATCATTTCTGTTAGACATCTAAGGCAAATTTTTGTTATTTTTTCTGTCGTCTGTAGGGGATCAAAAGGGGGTCGGCGGCCAAGAGTTGGGTAAGGCTCTGGGGGGATAGTGGTTATAGAGTTTACTAAAGCGGGAGGATCACAGAGGATTTAGAAAGACTCATTTTGGAATGGAAACATAAAGGAGGATTTTGGAGACCGATTTCTGTTATCTGTGCATTAGAGTGAATTCGGGTTAGCAAAAGGATGCCAATGGGTGCCATGGAGTTCTGAAACAAGTTTTTGAAGCATTCTAATATTGGCAGGATAGTTTCTCATTTGGGGTCATCGGTTGATGTCTAATTTAGAAAGCATTCATTATCTCATTTTCCTGGGGAAGCTGGAAGAGATTTAGGTTAGCTGTTCATCAGCTGACCTAATTCTCTTACCCAAAAGCCTCAGCTGAAGCCAGATGAGGCTTTTGGGTAAAAGGTCTAAAGTCTTGGAGGTTAGGTTTTACGGTAGAGGACAGGAGGAGGTAGCAGCCAGGTCGGATAGAAAGATGTAGAGGTGCCCATTTGTGTCAGCCCAAAGGTTAAGGGATAGAGCCTGAGTTATTTGTTGTCATTTGAGCTGGGATCCTAGAGTCCCCAAGTTCTGATCCTTACACATTTTCTCCGTGTGTGTCTACTGGTTTTGTAATAGAGGTCATCACCTAGCCACCATACATGCTTTGGTGCCCCCACTGAGGACCAAAAAGCTCTTGTGTAAATCTTTGATTTGCAGGTTGGAGATCAATTGTAGATTAACTCAGGACAAATGACTGACTCTACATATGATGTCTTCAGAGGTGAGAGAGGGGAAGGTGTATGTCTATCCTTAAGAAGGGTTGAGCTGACAGCCTTGAGAAATAACAAAGATGATGATGTATATAAGGCTAGGATGATGGGGTTGCTTATGGAAGGGGCAGCCAAGGAATGGTATGAAGATGTGCTGACAGAGAAGTAGAGGGGTAATTGGGATTATTTAAGGAATGCACTAAGGAGGAAGTATGGGAGCACTGAGAGTCTTGAGGAGCTATGGAAGGAGCTCACGATGTTATATCAAGGAGAGCAAGAGGAAATTACTACTTTTGTTGATAGATTTGAGGGGGTGTGGAGGAAAATAGTGAGAGTGTTGGGGGAAAATTAGGTACCTCCTGATTGTCAAAAGGAAGACAGGTTCATAGGTTTGCTGCATGGAGTTATAAAGGATAAAGTGGAGCTCAAAGAACCAAATTCTTATGTTGAAGTAGTTAGACTAGCAAATAGAACGGTGGAAGAAGAGAGTGCGGAGGCAGGACGACCTGGCATGTAAAGAGAGAGAGAGTGAGCTCTATCAGCCAGGTTTGAACATGGAGCTGGTGGGCCTATAGTTGAGCCATTACCGGTTGAAGTTGTATAGAGAGGTCGTCATGTGCTAAGGTTCCCAGGGGAGCAAAGGTTAGAGACAGAAGTCTTAGGAGGGATTACATCAAGAAGTCCAAAGGTTGACAGAGTAAATTGGGAACTTGAACCTTGCTATGCAGGGCATTCAAAATCAAGTTAGAAGGCCATGGTAACAAACCATTGCAAAACATAATGGATAATTTTCAGTGTTTTAATTGTGGGGAAAGGGGGCATATTTCTCCATAGTGTACCCAGCCAAGAAGGGAGCCAGGGGGTGTATACCCAATAATTCAGAGGCCTAAAGGGAACATGAGAGTTAAAAATATGGAGGTGAACAATGGAATTCAAGGGCTAGCACAAGGGCAGGTACCACTACAAGGTCATTTAGGAAATGCACATATGCTGGAGAGCATTTAAGAAGAAGAGAAGGAGGAAGACATGCTAGCAAATAAGAGAACCAGGATGCAAACATCTGAGTTAGAGGAAGCTGGTAGGGAGACTAGGGCAAAAAAGAAAAGAGAGAAAGGGAAGGCACCCATGGAGCAGCCTAAGTCTAGTAAGTAGGGAGAGTCACAACCAAAAGGGGGGAAATTAGGATGGATGACTTTCAACTGGGATAAGGGGAACCTCGTTATAGCCTCTTGTCAGATGTTAAGAATAAGAAGGTAGACATCACCTATGGCTAGTTGTTGTAGCTGAATTCAAAGATAAGAAGACAATGTCATAAGTTGGCCAATGTGTCAGGAGAGTCAAAGTCAAGACACCTCAAGCCAATGTAGTGTAGCTAAGTAGGGTATCTGACATTATGCCAATTATAGATGCTACAGGGCAGTAAAGTAAGTAAAGTGTATATTGATTGTGGATCCCAAGTATGTGTTATGACAGAGAAAACAGTTCATGACTTAGGCTTGAAAGTAACAGGCAAGCCCATTTTTAGTGTTAAAATGGCCAACAGCTCTAAAGTCAAATTCTTGGGTGTAATTGAGTCCATAGAAATGAATATATTAGGGTAGAAGGTTGTGATTGACATGCATATAATGATAGTTGGGGTTGGGGCATACCTTATCATATTAGGTAGGCCTTGGCTCATTGCTATGAGGTCTAGATAAGATTGGTATAGAGGGTGCATTGACTTGTTTGTTGATAGACCCAAGGGGAAAAGAATAAGGTATGATCTGAAGACAGATAAAATATTGGAGGAGAGAATATGGAAACAGAGAGGGAAGTTGATTCAACTTCTGTTGGCAGTTATGAAGACTATTCTACAGGTTCATCTGAGATAGATGAGGAGTTAGAGCTGGACCAAAGTTTGTTAGAACTAGAGGCAGACATATGTGGTGTATAGGTGACTAACCATCCAACAGAGTTAGCTGATGTTCAAGATCTGAAGCCAAATATTCCCAAAGATGAGTTGATGCACGTGTTAGCAAAGGATTTTACTAAAGAAGAAAAAGAGCAATATGAAGAGTTGCTGAACAAACACCTCAAGCTGTTTATAAAAGATTATACTCAGATGAGGGGTACCAACAGCATTGTACATGAAATCAAGTTAAAAGAAGGTGCTAAACCAGTAGTTCAAAAACTAAGAATATTGGGAACAATACAGAGACAAATATTGGCAATAGATGTTACCAAGCTGCTTACAGGCTGGTTTTATATATCCAGTAGATGATGCTAAGTGCATGTCTCCCATTGTGATTGTTCCTAAAAATGGGAATAAATGGAGGATTCATGTAGAATATAAACCACTGAATATAGCTACCAAAAGAAATCACTGCCCTCTTACCTTTCAAGATGAGATTCTAGATCAAGTAGTAGGGCATGAAAGGTACTTTGTATGTGCTGGATTTATTGGATATTATCAAATAAGAATAGCTCCTCAGGACGACCAGAAGAAGACTAGTTTCATTACTCCATGGGGAGTATTCTACTACAAGATGATGCTTTTTGGTTGCTTAATGCCTATATGCTAGCTTCCACAGAGTTGGGTAGACAACATTCTTGCACCATACTTGGGAACTTTTGTGAGGATATTCATGGATGATTTTTGTGTGTATAGTGACACATGTTGCTGCATATACAGAAGCTGGATATTGTCTTTAAGCATCTGGATGATGATGGAGCTCAATTGAACCTGACCAAATGTAAAATAGCAAGAGACGGAGTTGTACTGCTAGGACATGAGATAAGTGACAATGGAATAGCACTAGATCCATCAAAGGTGGAGAGTCTACTGTAGATGGAAAGCCCCAAGACAACTAAAGAATTTATGAGCTTTGTACAAATTCTGTCCACCAGGTCTTTCTACATGTTGGGTTGAGTTTGTCTACCCTTTGAAGAAGGCAAGTCATCAAGATCCTTTCAGTTAGAGCCAAGTTGAAGAGGATGCATTTGAGAGCCTTAAGGACAAGCTATCTACCTTGCCAGTCATAACTCCCCCAGAGACTAAAGCCAACCATTTTATCTAAGTCTTAGTGTTGGGAAACATGCAGTACAGGGGCTGTGTTAATGCAAAAAGGATCCAAGCAGTCATATATGAGGCCATTCTTTTACATAAGCAGGGGTTGAGAAAGCCTGGCATAAATTTGAACTGCTAGTCTGGACACTAGTATATGCTACCAAGAGGTTGAAGTCTTATATGATCTATAGACCTTTTATTGTACTTACCTCTTGTAACCTTCTTCCACATGAAATGAAGTATCTTGGGGATCAATGAAGAACATTGAAAAGCAGGTGGTTCCAGACCATAGATTACATGAAGATCTACAGGATGTAGATGGGACTCTCTAATTTGTTGGGGATTTTAAAAGAACTCTTGGTAGGGGGGTGCTGGGTTTGTCTTTGTGAGAAGACAAGGCAAGGAGCTATGGTCTGGTAGCCAGGAGATTCAAGTTAGAAGCAACAATGAGGCTGAGTATGCAAGCCTCAATTTGGGTCTAGAAGAGTGCAGACATAGGAAGATTAGAAGGTTGGTTATAAAGGGAGATTCTCTACTGGTTATAAGGGAGGTACAAAACTTGGAAAGTGCAGACATAGGAAGATTAGAAGGTTGGTTATAAGGGAGATTCTCTACTGGTTATAAGGTTGGTTATAAGGGAGATTCTCTACTGGTTATAAGGGAGGTACAAAACTTGGAAAGTGAATAAAGATGAAATGAAAACCTAGTTTTTGAAGGTGAGAAAACTCTTAAATTGCTTCTAGGCCTTCCAAATATGGCATGTATCCAGGGAAGGTAATATGAGAGCCCACGAGTTGGCTAAGTAGGTTTTCTCAAAGGATTTGCATAATGTGACAATCCAAGAACCCTTATATCAAGGTAGAGAAACCATTTTTGAAGAAGAACAGGCCTTGTTGTCAGGTTTTGCAAAAAGAGAGCTGGATGCTTCAAAGAGGAAAGCAGTTGTAGAAGAGCCTTGAAATATGTATTGATTGGAGATGCATTGTATCATAAAGATAATGATGTTTTTTTTAGAAGAGTTTTTTTTATCAAAAAGAGATTTTGACTTGTCTAAAAGCTTCACATGAGGAGGGTTGTGGTGTCCACTATGGTGTAGACATGACAAAGAGGAAGGTATTGACATCAAAAGTTATGTGGCCAAGCATGAATAGAGATATCCACCATTGGTGTAGGAGGTGCCCTGAATGTTAAGCTTTTCAAAAGAAGATCTTAGTTCCTAAACCCTTACATCACATCATGAGTTAAGCTACATCATTACTACCGTGGATTATTTGACAAGATGGCCAGAGGCCAATGCTATTGCCCAGCAGGTCTGCAGATTTGTATATAAAATGATTTGTTGCAAGTTTGGAGTTCCTTTAAAAATGTCAGTGATTAGGGGAGAGAATTCAAAGAAAGTTTAGTTAGAGAGCTGACCAAGAAGTTGGGAATTAAACACAGATTTACCATCCCCAATGCAATGGGTTGGTAGAGAGCTTCAATGGTGTGTCGTAGAGATTATTATTCAAGCTTGTGGAAGATCATCCTAGTGATTGGGACTTGTACCTGGACAAAGCTATTTGGGCATTTAGGGTATCCAAGAAGAATGCTATTGTGGGTACTCCCCATATCACTTAATATATGAAGAAGATTGTGTGTTGCCTATGAATGTGATGTTACCATACTTGACTTTTTATTACAACATAACGTGGCCCAAGAGGAGAAAGAGAAGAAGAGGTTAACCAATTTGTATTCTTTGATGTTGGATAGAGAAGAAGCAGTTAAGTGGTATGAAAAAGTTAGTCAGAAGAGAACTGAGACTTTCAATGAGAAGCTGGGAAACAAAGACTTGAAGAAGGGAATGTTGGTTCTTAGATACAATAATGCTTTAGATACTACTTTTTAGACCAAGTTTAGGGTCAAATGGGAAGGACCATTTATCATTCATGAAGTATTTTCCAATGGATCTTATCAATTGCAAGACCTGAGTGGTCAGATGCATGCAAGCAAGGTGAATGGCCTGAGACTAAGGCCATATCACATCAGAGTAATGTGAAAGCATGAACCAGGATGTGAAACACTTGAAAGTTTTTCACTGTAGAGTTGGGAAAATATGTGAGAGGTACCCCAAGCTCAAAACAAACATGGAGGGTGCCAAAAAAATAATAAATAAAGGATGATGTGTAATGAATCCTAGGGATAGCATGGCAGTGGGGAGGATAAGAGAAGGTGCTAAAAAACAAAAATAGTAAGAGTATGGGAGATGGAAAAATATGGTGCGTTGATGGCTTCAGAAAACTTTTCCTCTATAGCTCTGTTTGAAGCTCACCGTGAGAGGAGGCTGACACTAGCATCAAACCCCAACAAACAAACCACCAAAGGACACCAACACACCTAGCTGATGATCCCCAACCTTCAGATGCCACAACAGGAACCCTCAAGACTCTCCCAACCTCCCAAACAGCTAATCTGTCTATTAAAAACAGCTAATCTGTCTATTCAGCATGTTCTCCATGGTCAGCAAACTGATCTCCAATGCTTTTGATCCATCAATTCAGAGCCTCTCCTGACTTCAGCTGACACCCAACTAATTAGAATAACCTCCACCGGACCTAGAAATGGTCAGAAACTGCCTCCCAATGTCATCCCTTTGTATCCTATTAAAATTTATCCTCCAGAGTTCCAAACTGTCCTCTACAATTAGCTCACACAAAATCCTAGTCTCAGAACCCCTCAAAACCACTCAATTGCCCTCAGCTGACCCCACTGGTTGATAGTCTCCTCAACTGGCTACCTTAAATATGTTAAAAACCCACTACCCTTCTACCTCCAAATTTGGATGGGTCTTCCCAGTCCAGAATTGATCCTCCAGTGTCCTCCACTATCCTCCAGCGTCCAGATACTTGTATACACACTCCCAAGACTATCTTGGATCCCCAGCTGACCCTCTTCTGACTGCCCTTAAACTGCTTTTGCCTCAGAGCTGCTGGCTGCCATAGAAGCCCCTTCTGATGTAGAAATGTCCTCCAGTTGTCCTCACACTTCTCCAATAGCTCAGACAACACTAATCTTTAAGAGATATCACCTCACAGACATCTTGCTGGTGACTGCTACTACCAGCTCTTAGCTGCCTCCTCACAATGAGAATAGTATCTACCCAACTACCCATATAGACTTGGTGGACACAGATACTAACTCCTTTTAGTCAAATGACCCCACAGGAACCACAAAACACTTAGACAAGACCAGCCCCAAGCCTCAGAAAGCACTCAACTGACCTGTTGGGTCAAACCGCTGCCTCCTCCTGAAACACTGTAAAGTAACAAGCCTTCTGTCTGTTGTCCTCCTCTAACAGGTCTAGAACTATCAACTATGTCTCAGAATCATCTCAAACCAACTCAGAAAGGCTATATCAACATCCATAAACCACCCGCTGAAATATTTGATGTCAGGCTGACTCTCATCTGACTCTATATTCCCTTCTTATCCTTATTGAGTTAAAAAGGCTATATCAACATCCATAAACCACCCGCTGACATATTTGATGTTAGGCTGACTCTGTATTCCCTTCTTATCCTTATTGAGTCATAGTAGCTACCCAACTACCCAAGTAGACTTGGTAGACATAGATACTAACTCCTTTTAGTCAAATGACCCCACAGGAACTACCAAACACTTAGACAAGGCCAGCCCCAAGCCTCAGAAGCACTCAACTGACTTGTTGGGTGAGACCGCTGCCTCAGAAACACTGTAAAGAAACAAGCCTTCTATCTGTTGTCCTCCTCTGACAGGTCTAGAACTGTCAGCTATGTCTCAGAATCATCTCAAACCAACTCAGAAAGGCTATATCAACATCCATAAATCACCCAATGACATATTTGATGTCAGGCTGACTCTGATCTAACTTTGTATTCCCTTCTTATCCTTATTGAGTCATAATTGACTCAGAACCAACTTTCCAGACAACAAACCAGAAAGAAACAAACTACAGGCTCTCACTGAGCTACTGTACCAAACAAAACTTGGGTCTCCTCCCCGTCTCCATGTTATCTTCCACATCAATTCTTCAATCACACCTTTAGTCTCCACATCTATATCTTCTGATGAAGCCTTCCGACTCCCGTAACACTTCCAGTACACTTACAACAATCTCTTCAATTTATGGGCAATCCACCATGACCTCACCTACATCTACTGTCTCCATCCTTGGATCCCCAAACATGCTACCTAAAACCTCGTTAACTTCACTCACATATTGGCCCAATGCCCTTGTGGTTTCTGATACAGCTCTGACACAATAATCCATCTCTTGCACATGGGACTCTATGTTTTAAACAAAACAGATAAAAAGAATGAACCTGATTCAGAGTTTGACAAAGCGCCTTTCCATAATCATAGGCCTTAGGGCTAGCACACTTTTTTCCATGCACATCAAAAACCAATAGCTCATCCAAGACTTCATCTAGTAGGTTACCATCATCAGAATCTGCCTCATCATATCCCTGGGCTGGAGATGTCTTATTATTATCTTCACACGCTATCATGTCCTGTAATGCCTCATCTAAACACATCTCCAAGTCTAGGTCAGTTTTCGCATGTGGTGTACTTGCCTCAGCTTCACCTGTGCACTTATGCATGTCTTCATGCACAATAGCAATCCGTAAGACACGTGACTCCTTGCATCATGCAACTGCAGCATCTCCATGTTCATGTAAACCATGCGATCCACCATCAAATAGATCTTCAAACTCAGTACATGCATCTGAAGAAGTTTTGACCACTACCTCACCACATCAGAAGCGTTTGTGGGCCCACACATTGTCATATCCATCAACCACCTCTTCTTCTTTTTCCTCCATCATCTGATTTTGCTCCAAAAGAACTCTTTCTTCATGTCTCACATTCAGCCTTTGTCTTCTAGCATGCTTCTTCCTCTTCAAGATTGTTTGCTCTTGGTAACATGCTTGTTATGCTGCCTCTACATAAGTACGACATCGTTGATGCAACACCTTTTCCTACAACTTGTTCATGGAAGACTTGAAGGAAGTAAACTAACTGAAGTGCCTCATGCACACTATCTATCTTATCAAAAAAAGAAACATAATCAAACCACAGCTCCTCAAATCTGTTTATAAAGTCATTGATAGGTTCATCATCTTCCTGGACCAAGTCTTCCACCTCCAACCATGCTGCATAATACTCATTAGCTTCAAACTTATATATAAGAGCTTCAGATAGATGCCTCCAGCTGCATTTGATGTCAGCCTGCAAACCTTGCCACCACAAAAGAGCATACTCCTTCAAATGTTGTTTAAGGAAGAGTGATTTCCTCCTATCATTTTCTGAATCGCATATGATGTCCACATATTAAACAAATGTATGGACATTCTCATCTCCATCACCATGAAAGTACCAAACATTTTCCATGCTCACCAAGGCTGGAATCCGACCTGTAAACTTACTGAAGGGTGCCTTGAAAAGCCCTCCTTAGTGGGGGCACCAAAACAATGATGGCTTCAGGAAACTCTGCCTTATAGCTTCATATGAATCCCACCACCATGAGAGGAGGCTAACTCTAGCCAACAAACAAACCACTAAAGGATGCCAACACACCTAGTTGATGATCCCTAACCTTCAGATGCCACAACAGGAACCCTCAAGACCCTCCTAGCCTCCCAATCAGCTCATTCGCTATTCATCATGTCCTCCATGGTCAGGAGTGATCTCCAATGCTTTTGATCTATCAATTAAGAGACTCTCCTAACTTCAGCTGACACCCAGCTGACCATAGAACAACCTCCACCTGACCCAAAAATGGTTAGAAACTGCCTCCCAATGTCCTCCCTTTGTATCCTGTCAGAATCTGTCCTCTAGAGTACCAAATTGTACTCTACAGTTAGCTCACACCAAATCCTAGTCTCATAACCCCTCAAAACCACTCAACTATCCTCAACTGACCACTGGCTGATAGTCTCCTCAAATTGCTACCTTAAATATGTCAAAAAAAACACTACCCTTCTGCCTCCAAATTCAAATGGGTCTTCCTAGTCCAAAATTGATCCTCTAGTGTCTTCCACTATCCTCCACCATCTACAGACTTGTATAAACACTCCCAAGACTATCCTGGATCCCCAACTGACCCTCTTCTGACTGTCTTCTAACTGATTTTGCCTTAGAACTAGCTGACAAAGAAGCCCCTTCTGATGTAGAAATATCCTCCAATTATCCTCATACTTCTCCAATAGCTTAGACAACGCTAATCTTAAAGAGATATCACCTCACAGACATCCTGCTAACTGCTACTAGCTTTCATCTGCCTCAGAATGAACACTCAAAACTTAGCTGACATAGATACTAACTCCTTTCAGTTAGCTAACCCCACAGGGACCTCAAAACACTTAGACAAGACCAGCCCCAAGCCTTAGAAGTACTGAGCTAACCTGTTGGGTTAGACTGCTGCCTCAGAAACAATGTAAAGTAACAAGCTTTATGTCTGCTATCCTCTGACAGGTCCAAAACTATCAGCTATGTCTCAGAATCATCTCAAACCAACTCAAAAAAGCTATATCAACATCCTTAAACCACACGATGACATATCTGATGTCAGGTTGACTCTCATCTGACTATATATTCCCTTCTTATCTTGACTAAGTCAGAATTGACTCAGAACCAACTTTCTAGACAACAAACCAACAGACCAATGGTTTATCTCCATCAACTCAAACAGAACAAAACACACACACACACACACACATCACAACCGTACATCAAAACAACAAGGCTCTATAACCTCTCATAATAGATACAAGCCAACCATCTCAGATTTCATCATATGAACAAAGAAGCTTCCAAGTCTCAACATCCCTGAGACTAGGGGATAGAAGCAAAGAAACAACATGAGTAAGGGGAGATTGACAAAACAAGGCTGTCTTCAATCTTACAAAACCAAAAAAATAAGGCTCTGCACCATGTGTGCAGGCCACCACCAAACACACAACAACGAAAGAAATAAGCAATCTTTGGGATAGGCTCAAGTTCCAACAGGCTACAACACCATGGAGATCCTAATCCTCCTATAAAATCCTTTGCCTTCCAATGCACGCTATGCTTTGAACCTCCCAAATCTCAAATCTAGTCCCGCATCAATTCTCACGAACCAAAAAGAAACAAACTGCAGGCTCCCACCGAGCTGCTATAACAAACAAAACCTAGGTCTCCTCCCTGTCTCCATGTTCTCTTCCACAGAAAACCTTTTGTCGCTCTCAATCACACTCACCCTTAATTGCGTCCGACTAGCCATTACGCCTATTGTGCCTCTGGTCAACCACCATGTTGCCATATCAACATGCAACAGTTCTGGTTTCACTTTACTGCAGCTATTCACAACAACCATGCATCCTCAGGTTGGTGGCCATGCAACATCTCTTCTCCCTATGGTTTCATATGTACTCTATTTGCCTTATTATTCTCATGGGGTTTAGGCAGTCATCTCCATTGAGTATATTCTCTTTTCCCCCAAAAAATCCTATCAGTGTTTATTCTAGAAAGGCGGCGAGGCGGTGATGGGAAAAAGGAGGAATTGAGACCATTTACGAGGAGGGATAGAGAGACAAGTGGGAGAATCAAGACATAGGAGAAAAGAAAGTGTCAGTAAAGAGTGAGAAAGATCTATAATGAAGAAAACCGCAACAAACGGGAGGGATTCCAGTTCTCAAAGGTCATAGAATTGAAGCGTAAACCAATTGAGGTGGAATTAGGAAAATCAGAGCAAAGGACGTGTCTTGGTCCAAACAATCGAGCAAGAGATGTGTCCCTGGTTATTTCTAAAAGGTGACTCTGTTAGAGACGTGGTTTAGCCCAATTCATGTTCAATTGTTGTTGCTGGTGTAGGTCAGTTGTGTGCTGAGTTGAGTCTGTCTAGGAGAGGCCTGCAGTCTGTATCACTATAGTTAGGATAGTTGTTGGAGCTTACCTGTCAGTGTATTCATTGTAGTTAGGATAGTTTTTGGAGCTTACCTATTAGTGTATTCAATGTAGTTAGGATAGTTATTGGAGCTTAACTATAAAAACCCTAAGCTTTCAATGTGTTTTGTTGATAAGTTTTAACCCATTGTCTTGGGCTGTTGAGACAGTCTTTCTTTGCTTTGTGAAGAGAACACTAAGTTTAAAGCTTGTATCTATGTCATTGTCTATGAAAAATGGTGTTTTGGAGCTTGATTTGAGTTGTTTTGTTTGATTTTTTTGAGATAGAACATCTATGGAGAAGTTGTCGAATGATTTAGGAGGTTTGAGCTGCTTTATGTTTGAAACACTCTTCTTTTGTTGAAAATATACCATCAGAATGGATCACAAGAGTGTCATCTATAGGTAGATAAAGTAAAAGGGTCATTTTGATCATTTTGGATACAAGGAAAGCTATTTTGAGTCGAGTCTGACAATTTGTAGTCTAACAGAAGTCAAATAGGGTCGTGGGAAAACTGGTCATTTTGGAGCAGTTGTGACTTGATAGTGATTAGCTCGATGTCCATAGAGTCATATTTTGGTTTGGTTTAAGTAATTAGAGGGTTTAGATGTCTTAGAGGACTTAGAGTTGAGAGAGTCTGCTCTAGTTGAGTCAGCCTCAACAATTAGCAATCAGACATCAAATCAGTAGTAGTCGGTTGTTGATAGCAAAGTCTCTTTGGAGCCATATCTTTATGAAATTAGAGCAGCCTAAGGGCTAGGAGGATATGTCGGACATAAAGGAGAGATTTACTGATCCAGAAAGGGATTCTGAATCTGTTGGTTTTGCCTCTCCAAGAGCAGAATTGGTAGCAGTAAAGACCAGTTGGATCAGCGTCAGTAGTAGCTAGAGATTAGGGGAATGTCTAATGTGGTCCTAGGGAGGATAGATTGATGCTAGATGATCGGGGAGGACAATAAGAGAACGAGAAGGACGAATAATGGGGTTGGATTCTGCATCAAGCATCCAAATTAGTTTACAGGCATCTAAGGTAGAATAGTATCAAGAAGGCATCAATATAAGGGAGCTGACAGGATCTAAGAAGTTTAGGATAAAGTGTTTATGATCGGTTGTCATTGGAGGAGACTCTAGAAGACATGCGGACGTGTTTCTATCTAGAATCTATTGCAGTCATCTGTCCTAACTTATGGTCAGGTTTTAATCATTTCTGCGTGAGACACCTGAGGCAGTTTTGTGTTAGTTTTTCTCTTGGTAGGAGATTAGAACAGGGTCATCCAAGAGTTGGGTAAGGCTTTGGGGTATTGGTTATAGAGTTTGCTGAAGTGGGAGGATCACACAGGATCAAGAAAGACTCATTTTGGACTGGAAACATAAAGGAGGATTTTAGAGATGGTTTTCAGTCATTTCTACATCAGTTGAAGTGAATTCAGGTCAGCAAAAGGATGCTAATGAGTGCCATGGAGTTCTTAAACAAGTTTTTGAAGTGTTTTGATACTGGCGACATAGTTTCTTGTCTAGGGTCATTAGTTGATGTCTGATTCGAGAAACAATCATTATCTTATCTATCTGGGGCAACTGGAAGAGATTTAGGTCAACTATTCATTAGTTGAAGTCAGCTGAGGCTTTTTGGTAAAAGATCTGAAGTCTTGGAGGTTAGGTATGATGATAGAGGACAATTGGATGTAGTAGCCAGGTCAGACAGAAAGGTGTAGAGGTGCCCATTTGTGTCACCTCCCCAGCGGTCTAGGGATAGAGCCTGAGAGCTGTTTACTGTCGTTTGAGCTGGGATCCTAGAGTCCCCAAGTTTTGATCCTTACACATTTTCCTGTCGTATGTCTGTTGATGGTGTAATAGAGGTCATCTGAAAGATCTCTGCCCTCTCCGCGCAATGGATTCGGGGGTGCAGCAGCGAAAGTAGCGCTTCTTGCATGGGGCAGGATCCCTCACTTGGGGCCTCGCCCACCACGGAGATCCAAATAAGAGACTAATCCCTTGGTTCTTCCAAAACCGAACCCGAAAAAACTTCTCCCTACCGGAAAGCACGGGCGATTCCTCTAGGATATTTTTACTCTAACATAGTCAGGGTCATTACTGACCAAACTGATCCGACCGAATCTGTGAGTCACTTGGTCAAATCAAGGAAGAAACTTGCACCTGGATCATAGAAACCAACGCTTTTTTCCCCATTGAGAGGCACAACCGTTGATTCTTTTTCCATAGAACAATTACTATCCGGGATTTACTTCATCTATCGTACTATAATAGAATTGAGTCTCATTTTATGGATCCATCAGTCTAGCCTAACCCCATCCCATGGGTTAGCCAACCGCCCAACCACTGTAGTGATGGGATCCAATTAGGAATTTGGTTAGGTTTTGTCCTAAATACTAGGGAAAAGAGTTCCCAAGCCCCCTAGCCGGATATTCATGCAAATTTAATGCCAGTAACACCACTTACACATCCAATATGAAATTGCCTTTTTCATAGATTCAGCTATCTTTAAAACAATCATTTAATGAAACCATAGTGTCACTGATCATAATCCTCCAAAATATCCGGTTGAATCCTAATTTCCAATCATTCCTTCATCGGTGTACCTATGGCATCATTGGCCCAATCAGAACCCTCACCACCTGTCCCTCAGGAGCCTTTTTGATAGTTCCTAGCTCATAGTTCTCGACAATATTTCACTTTATAAAAATCAAGATGGAATTTCCGTTGAAGATCAGAAAGATCAACCAACAGATCCATATAAAAGAGCCATGGACTCATCCGTTGAGGACCAGCAAGGCCAATCAACCAGATCCATGCCCGGTTTCAGAAAACAACTCTTACTCCTTGTTCCAACATCTTCCCCGACGCACGTGTGGGTATCTTTGGCGACCCAGAGCCCGAGCACCGTATGGTCAGCACCCTCTAGGATCCTTCGCGCAGGTCACCTAGCGCTTCACTCATAGGCCGCTTCCTTGGTCCCTCATCCACCATACCGGAAGCTCACCATTTAAATCGAACTGAAGTTGGTTAAGACCTCGGCCGACCTTGCTAGTGAGACGTCCTCCGTTGACTCTCCATCAGCTGTTGCAACTTTATCAGTTAGGTCTCCATGACCTCATTCTCAAGACGGTCAAATGCTTCCCCAGCATTATTGACATAAAACAGTCATTTAAAAACAGGTCATGAAATACAGTTTCTATAATGAACTCTCATCTTTCACATTGTTCCACATCCTTCACATTACTTAATCCATATCCAATTCATACGTATTTCTATTCTCATCCAATCACATCATTTTTCATCTCATCACATCTTTCCTCATTTATCCTCATCACATCTCATCCACTCGCATCTACCCATATTCACATCCCATCACACCTCATTCATTTACCTCACATATCATTCATTCACATCTATCTCAATTTACATCACATTCATTTCACATCTCATCTCATTCATTCTTATCCGATTCACATGACATCACATCTCATTAATTCACATCTTGATTCACATCACATTACATCTCATCCATTCACTCACACTGACATCACATCCTTTCGTATACACATACACATCCACATCCATTCTTGCACATACACATTGCATCTCATCCATTCACTCACACTGACATCACATCCTTTTGCATACACATACACATCCACATCCATTCTTCCACATACACATCCACATCCATTCTTTCACATACACACCCACATCCATTTCCATTACATCACATCTTATCACATTCTATTTTCATCTTATTACATCCATTCACATCTTATCGTATCCTATTTACATCTTATCACATCCATTCACATGCTATTCCCATTTAGTAGTTTTTTCTAGTTTGATTCTGATAATGTGACTTTTTCTAAATTTCTACCAATTGCTTGGCCTAATTAAAGGTTCCTTTTCTCGAACGACTATTTCTATATTGCTTCTCAATTCCTCAATTGAATTATATTCAATATTCTTCTTTTCAATAAAAGAATTCATGGGATTTACAGAAATCAATTCTATCCATATTTTTTCTTTTGATAAATAATCATAAATTGAATTATACTAAAAATTCCTCTTCTTTCCATTTAATTTCTTGGATCTCAAAAATCATGGGAATTCTTCTTTTTTGCATTTAATTATTTGCATTCCAATGTCATGGAAATTTCTCTTTTATCATCAATATTTCTCATAATAAAATACCCATTAATTCAATATGCTAGGAATTTCTCTTTTCCCATCTAAATGATGGAATTCCAAATGTCATAGGAGTTCCTCTTTTACCATTTAAATATTTCTCATAGATAAAATAAAGTTATCTAAAATTCATCTTTGAATTTAAATAAAATACCCATTAATTTCAATATGCTAGGAATTTCTCTTTTCCCATCTAAATTATGGAATTCCAAATGTCATAGGAATTCCTCTTTTACCATTTAAATATTTCTCATAGATAAAATAAATTTATCTAAAATTCATCTTTGAATTTAAATAAAATAACCATTAATTTCAATATGCTAGGAATTTCTCTTTTTCCATCTAAATGATGGAATTCCAAATGTCATAGGAATTCCTCTTTTACCATTTAAATATTTCTCATAGATAAAATAAATTAATCTAAAATTTATCTTTTAATTTAAATAAAATACCCATTAATTTCAATATGCTAAAAATTACACTTTCCTCATTTAAATATTTGAATTCCAATATGGTGGGAATTCCTCTTTCATTATTTAAATTTATCTATGCAAAAAGATAAATTTAACTAAAATCCTTCTTTAATTTTTAAATAAAATATACATTATTTTAGCATCCCAATTTTTCTCTTACTTCATTGGAATACATGGATTTCCATTGTCATGGGGATTACTCTTTTAACATAAAGATAAAGTACTAGAAATTTCTTTTTTTTCTAATTAACTATTTATGCATAAACATAAAATCAATTTTTCCATGATTATAATGAGAATCATTCAATTAATCCTAGAATATGGTAGGAATTCCTCTTTTCATATTATGAATGAAAATGATTTATGTGTTAATTTTTCAAAAACTTTGCCATAGCTTCGCTGCTATTACTGATAATTCTCAATAATTTTGAAAACATAAAGTTTAGTAATATCATATGATAGAATAACCATTAATTGGATCAATATCCTTTTATGGACTTGATTCCTAATTTTTCCATGAATTAAATAGCATAAAAGCATTAAAAATCCACTTATTTGGCCTCAATTTGACAAGCATAGAAATTACTTTTAGATTAGAGAATTGCTTCATGAGAAGCTTCATTTGAATATAGAATAGGTCATAGGAATGACCATTATTTGGGGGGGGGGGGAGAGAGAGAGATGCTTTAAAAAAACATTTAATTTAACCATAAATAAAAATTTATGTGTTTTATCACTACAATTCATTAAAGAACTTCAATTGTATTAAAAAGCCATTCAATTGAATGCTTCTCAAGCTTGAGAGGGGTTGAGAAGAGAGAATATTTGGAGATTAAAAAAAAGAGACCATAAACCACACTTTACCTCCTAGATTGCTTGATTCTTTATTCAATGTAGAGACCCCCAACCGATCAATTGGTTTGGTATGTTGATGAAGACTCCAAGGAAGATTGAAGAGAGAGAGAAACTCCAATCTCTCCAATTTGTAGAGGATTTATAGAGGATAATAGAAAATATCATTATTTCAGTATAATACTGGCATGGTATAGTTCTCATATTTTTTTACAAAGGGCTAAGGATCTATTTATAGGTGAGGGAGGCCTCTAACCAAGTTTAACTAGTTTCTAGAATTTTTCAGGTTCAGTTTGGCTGAATTTCGACAAGATTTAGACCTAGTTTGGCTCCCTTTTGATTTGGTTTGATCCAGGAGAGAGGAGAGATATATCACAATATTTTTGAGTTTAAAACTCCACCACACATGTGAAATAGGCGCCTCCTTGAAGAGCCCCCTTCTCCTTACCAAGGTGTCAAAATTGAATCATTATACCCAAAATATCTCATTTTTTTAGTAATATTCATAGTTTTTTTACTAATAATAAACCTTGTACTTAGTCAACTCTTCATCTTAAGTGGGCATTTACTCATTTTTGGGTATTTTTCTTTTATAAATTGGATTTATCTCCTCCCCACACTTGGATTGATCCTATTGGCCCATAGAAACCTTAATTGGACCATAATCCAAAAAAATTTGAAAATCTAAACCCTTAGGCTAAGGTCCTTTATACTTATTTTCAATTAATTCCAAATGCACATTGGAAAGTTCTTTTTGAATTTGTGTTTCAGGGGAAACCATTTTTGACACTAGGAGGATTTTTATATCCAAAAATATCTCAATTTTGGATTATCTCTCTCTAGACATTTTCTCTCTCTAGATCAAAACAGGGTAAAATAGAATCTTTCTTGATTTCAAAGAGGGGAATAATTACAAGATCAGAAGGGGAGGTTCTTACACCTGTACAGATCAAAAGTTGGAGGGAGGAATCTTACATCCTACCCCACTTAAAAAACACGAGATATCCTCATCTCATAGGTGGAGTATGATCTCTTTCATCTTCTTCTTCTTCTTCAATCACGTCCAGCATTACTGCCTTGGAAGTGGACGGCCAATTTGGGAACATCTCTCTTTAACTTCCCCTATTCTGAGGCGAAGGTCTTGCATTACTTTGGATTAAAACTGCGGGTTGGTTAGAGGGTCTACCTCTGGGATTTCTCTGATTTTGGCGAAAAGAAACCTGATTACTCTCGAAGGAAGGAGCTGGAGTCTAGAATCTTGATCCCTAATTTTCCCTTCCTAGAAACCTTGTTCTAAAAGGAGTTGGGCAATCCATACTGCGATGTCCAAATCCTTGACAGTTATAGCATTTCACTCCCTTGTTCAAGGGTGGAACTTCTGAAGTTGAATTCCAAGGGATTGAGTTCCAGGAAAAGGACATTTCTTCTATTCTGGAACTTCCCATATCCTGGGCTTGACCCTTATATCTCTTAGACGGTGGAAGGTTGGAATCACCTTCTGGAGCTAAAAACCTTTTGAAAGGTGATGGTGCTGGCTTCGATGGCGGGACCTTGACATCAAAGGCCTTAGCGGTTGAGTTCCAGGAAAAGGACATTTCTTCCATTCTGGAACTTCCCATATCTTGGGCTTGACCCTTATATTTCTTAGACGGTGGAAGGTTGGAATCACCTTCTGGAGCTAAAAACCTAATTACTCTGGAAGGAAGGAGCTAGAGTCTGGAATCTTGATCCCTAATTTTTCCTTCCTAGAAACCTTGTTCCAAAAGGAGTTGGGCAATCCATACTGCGATGTCCAAATCCTTGACAGTTATAGCATATCACTCCCTTGTTCAAGGGTGGAACTTCTGAAGTTGAATTCCAAGGGATTGAGTTCCAAAAAAAGGGCATTTCTTCCATTCTGGAACTTCCCATATCCTGAGCTTGACCCTTATATCTCTTAGATGGTGGAAGGTTGGAATCACCTTCTGGAGCTAAAAACCTTTTGAAAGGTGATGGTGCTGGCTTCGGTGGTGGGACCTTGATATCAAAGCCCTTTTAGCGATTGAGTTCCAGGAAAAGGACATTTCTTCCATTCTGGAACTTCCCATATCTTGGGCTTGACCCTTATATCTCTTAGACGGTGGAAGGTTGGAATCACCTTCTGGAGCTAAAAACCTGATTACTCTGGAAGGAAGGACCTGGAGTCTGGAATCTTGATCCCTAATTTTCCCTTCCTGGAAACCTTGTTCCAAAAGGAGTTGGGCAATCCATATTGCGATGTCCAAATCCTTCACAGTTATAGCATTTCACTCCCTTGTTCAAGGGTGGAACTTCTGAAGTTGAATTCCAAGGGATTGAGTTCCAGGAAAAGGACATTTCTTCCATTCTAGAACTTCCCATATCCTGGGCTTATATCCTGGGCTTGACCCTTATATCTCTTAGACGGTGGAAGGTTGGAATCACCTTCTGGAGCTAAAAACATTTTGAAAGGTGATGGTGCTGGCTTCAGTGGCGGGACCTTGACATCAAAGGCCTTGGCGAAATCCTTCGCCATCTGCACTGCTTCGGCCATGGAAACTAGCTTGGCATTCTTCACTCGGATATTCAAAGGTTCGTTTCGTCCCCGAATGAACCTGTCCATCATCTATTCTTCATCCAGTCGTGGGGCGAGTATTTGAGGGAGGAGAGCGAACGCTTGGTGATATACTTCAATAGTTCTGCTCCCCTAGGTTAACTCTAAGAATTCGTTCATCTTTGTTTCCAAAAAGCCGGGAGGACAGAATCTCTTCCTTAGGTAAATTTTGAGATCATTCCATGTCTGAGTGTTTCGATCCACACAGTTTGTCTCGCACTGGTTTCTCCATGCTACTAGCTATTTTTACTATCTTTAGCCTTGCAAGAGCCATTTTGCTCTTCTCATTGTACCCGATGACATCGAAGTACTCTTCCATTGCTTCGATCCACTTCTCCACAGTCTCGCCCAAGTTTTCCCCTTCACCCTTGAAAGGTCAAGGCTGCGACCTATGAAGGGTTTTACAAACATCCAAGTCGAGCTCTTCCTCATCAAGTTGGGGGTTATCATTCCTACCACGACGACCTCGATCCATGATCCTATCAATACGAAAATTCTTGTTAAGTCCTCCAACTAATTCTAGGGTTCTTTAGATTGGTCAGCTCTCCACAGAATCATGGGATAAAGATCCCTTATATAGCACTCATTATCAGATAACAATTCATTCAGAACATATCATTCATATTCCTAACACAATAATGGTCCATCAGACCATTATCGAAAATTCCATCTGAACATTCCTCCATGGAAGTTTCATTTGTCATCCCTTAATTCGATCCACTAGGTCAAGTGTTAACAGTAGCAATCTGTCAATACAATCCACTAATCTCGTGGTGATTTGGTGAAGTCATTATCATCATTCCAGTTACGAACATCATCACAGGGACTCGTCCCATTCATCCTCATTGTGGCTTTGTTCAACTGATCACTTTTCAACCAAAATTCAGGAATCATCTTTTTCAATCAGAATCCAAATCAACTCATCAATTCTCAACCAGAATTTTAAAATCATATCAACCACATTCGAATTCATCATCTAGATAGCATTTTTACTTATAATTTCAAGGTCTTAGATTTACTCATATATACTGCCAATAAAGAGCTGCAATTATACCCTCAGTATATACGGGTAGTCACGGTCCTTGGAATTATAAGGTAAATACCATCATGACTAGGCCTCAAGCAAGTCAGGGATTTCCATACAATTGCGGTACTTCATCTGAAGACCCACTTTCAATTTTATGAATCTTCATTCTGAATATCAATTTGTATGAATTTTATCACACAATTACAACCTTTTACTGTTACTTCACAAATTTTTAACATTTTTGGCTTTTCAATTGATCCACTTTAGTCAATTCGCTCTGATACCAGCTGAAAGATCCTTGCCCCCTCTACGCAACAGATTCGGGGGTGCTAGCAGCAAAAGTAGTACTTCTTATGCGGGGCAAGATCCCTCACTTGTTGGAGCCTCGCCTACGGATATCCGAACGAGAGACTAATCCCTTGGTTCTTCAAAAATCGAACCCGAAAAAACTTTCCCCTATCGGAAAGCACGGGCGATTCCTCCAGGATATTTTTACTCTAATGTAGTCAGGGTCATTACTGACCAAACTCATCTGACCGAACCTATGAGTCACTTGGTCAGATCAAGGAAGAAACTTGCACTTGGATCATAGAAACCAACGCTTCTTTCCCCATCGAGAGGCACAGCCGTTGATTCTTTTTTCCCTATCGAGAGACACAACCGTTGATTCTTTTTCCATAGAACAATTACTATCCGAGATTTACTTCATCTATCGTACTATAATAGAATTCAGTCTCATTTTACAGATCCATCAGTCCAGCCTAACCCCATCCAGTCCCATGGGTTAGCCAACCACCCAACCATTGTAGTGATGGGATCTAATCAGAAATTTGGTTAGGAAAAAGAGTTTCTAGGCCCCCTAGCCGAATATTCATGCAAATTTAACGCCAGTCACACCACTTACACACCCAATATGAAATTGCCTTTTTCACAGATTCAGCTATCTTTAAAACAATCATTTAATGAAACCATAGTTCACTGATCATAATCCTCCAAAATATTCGGTTGAATCCTAATTTCCAATCATTCCTTCATCGGTGTACCTATGGCATCATTGGCAACCAGAACGCTCACCACCTGTCCCTCAAGGGCCTTTTCGATAGTGCCTAGCTCATAGTTCCCGACAATATTTCACTTATAAAAATCAAGATGGAATCTCCGTTGAAGATCAGCAAGATCAACCAACAGATCCATATAAAAGAGCCATGGACTCATCCGTTGAGGACCAGCAAGGTCAATCAACCAGATCCATGCCCGGTTGTTTCAGAAACAACTCTTACTCCTTATTCCAATATCTTTCCCGACGCACGTGTGGATATCTTCGGCGACCCAAAGCCCGAGCATCGTATGGTCAGCACCCTCTAGGATCCTTCGCAGGTCACCTAGCGCTTCACTCATAGGCCGCTTCCTTGGTCCCTCATCCACCGTACCGGAAGCTCACCATTTAAATCATTGGTCAAGACCTCGGCCGACCTTGCTATGCAAGACGTCCTCCGTTGACTCTCCGTCAGCTGTTGCAACTTTATCAATTAGGTCTCCACGACCTCATTCTCAAGACGGTCAAATGCTTGCCCAGCAATATTGACATAAAACAGTCATTTAAAAACAGGTCATAAATACATTTTCTATAATGAACTCTCCTCTTTCACATTGTTCCACATCGTCCACATTACTTAATCCATATCCAATTCATACGTATTCCTATTCTCATCCAATCACATCATTTTTCATCTCATCACATCTTTCCTCATTTATCCTCATCACATCTCATCCACTCGCATCTACCCATATTCACACCTCATTCATTCACATCACATATCATTCATTCACATCTATCTCAATTTACATCACATCTCATTCATTCACATCTATCTCAATTTACATCACATCTCATCACATTCATTTCACATCTTAACTCATTCATTCTTATCCGATTCACATGACATCACATCTCATTCATTCACATCTTGATTCACATCACATTACATCTCATCCATTCACTCACACTGACATCACATCCTTTCGCATACACATACACATCCACATCCATTCTTCCACATACACATCCACATCCATTCTTCCACATACACATCCACATCCATTCTTCCACATACACATCCACATCCTCTCTTCCACATACACATCCACATCCATTCTTTCACATACACACCCACATCCATTTCCATTACATCACATCTTATCACGTTCTATTTTCATTTTATTACATCCATTCACATCTTATCGTATCCTATTTACATCTTATCACATCCATTCACATGCTATTCCCATTTAGTAGCTTTTTCTAGTTTGATTCCGATAATGGGACTTTTTCTAAATTTCTACCAATTGCTTGGCCTAATTAAAGGTTCCTTTTCTCAAACGACTATTTCTATATTCCTTCTCAATTCCTCAATTGAATTATATTCAATATTCCTCTTTTGAATAAAAGAATTCATGGGATTTACAGAAATCAATTCTACCCATATTTTTACTTTTGATAAATAATCATAAATTGAATTATACTAAAAATTCCTCCTTTCCATTTAATTTCTTGGATCTCAAAAATCATGGAAATTCTTCTTTTTTGCATTTAATTATTTGCATTCCAATGTCATGGGAATTTCTCTTTTATCATCAATATTGCTTATAATAAAATACCCATTAATTCAATATGCTAGGAATTTCTCTTTTCCCATCTAAATGATGGAATTCCAAATGTCATAGGAATTCCTCTTTTACCATTTAAATATTTCTCATAGATAAAATAAAGTTATCTAAAATTCATCTTTGAATTTAAATAAAACACCCATTAATTTCAATATGCTAGGAATTTCTCTTTTCCCATCTAAATGATGGAATTCCAAATGTCATAGGAATTCCTCTTTTACCATTTAAATATTTCTCATAGATAAAATAAATTTATCTAAAATTCATCTTTTAATTTAAATAAAATACCCATTAATTTCAATATGCTAGGAATTTCTCTTTCCAAATGTCATAGGAATTCCTCTTTTACCATTTAAATATTTCTCATAGATAAAATTAATTTATCTAGAATTTATCTTTGAATTTAAATAAAATACCCATTAATTTCAAAATTACACTTTCCTCATTTAAATATTTGAATTCCAATATGGTGGGAATTTCTCTTTCATCATTTAAATTTATCCATGTAAAAAGATAAATTTAACTAAATTCCTTCTTTAATTTTTAAATAAAATATACATTATTTTAGCATCCCAAATTTTCTCTTACTTCATTGGAATACATGGATTTCCATTGTCATAGAGATTACTCTTTTAACATAAAGATGAATTACTAGAAATTCTATTTTTTCCTAATTAACTATTTATGCATAAACATAAAATCAAATTTTCCATGATTATAATGAGAATCATTCAATTAATCTAGGATGATTAATCCTAGAATATGGAAGGAAGTCCTCTTTTTGTATTATGAATGAAAATGATTTATGTGTTAATTTTTTAGAAATTTTACCATAGCTTCGTTGCTATTACTGATAATTCTCAATAATTTTGAAAACATAAAGTTTAGTAATATCATATGATAGAATAACCATTAATTGGATCAATATCCAATTATGGACTTGATTCCTAATTTTTCCATGAATTAAATAGCATAAAAGCACAATCCACTAATCTCGTGGTGATTTACTGAAGTCATTATCGTCATTCTAGTTACAAACATCCTCACAGGGACTCGTCCCATTCATCCTCATTGTGGCTTTATTCAACTGATCGCTTTTCAACCAAAATTCAGGAATCATCTTTTTCAATCAAAATCCAAATCAACTCATCAATTCTCCACCAGAATTTTAAAATCATATCAACCACATTCGAATTCATCATCTAGATAGCATTTTTACTTATAATTTCAAGGTCTTAGATTTACTCATATAAAGAGCTGTAGTTATACCCTCGGTATATACGGGTAGTCACGGTCCTTGGAATTATAAGGTAAATACCATCATGACTAGGCCTCAAGCAAGTCAAGGATTTCCATACAATTGCGGTACTTCATCTGAAGACCCACTTTCAATTTTATGAATCTTCATTCTGAATATCAATTTGTATGAATTTTATCACACAATTACAACCTTTTACTATTACTTCACAAATTTTTGACATTTTTGATCCACTTTAGTCAATTCGCTCTGATACCAGCTGAAAGATCCCTGCCCCCTCCGCGCAACGGCGAATTTGGGGGTGCTAGCAGCGTTTGAATTTCTATTTCAGGGGAAACCTTTTTTGACACTAGGAGGATTTTTATATCAAAAAATATCTCAATTTTGGATTACCTCTCTCTAGACATTTTCTCTGTCTAGGTCTAGATAGGGTAAAACATAATCTTTCTTTATTTCAAAGAGGGGAATAATTACAAGATCAGAAGGGGAGGTTCTTACACCTGTACACCTCAAAAGCTGGAGGGAGGAATCTTACATCATACCCCATTTTTTAAAAAACGCGAGATGTCCTCATCTCCTCGTAGGTGGAGTATGATCTCTTTCATCTTCTTCTTCTTCTTCAATCACTTCCAGCATTACTGCCTTGGAAGTGGATGGCCGATTTGGGAACATCTCTCTTTGACTTCCCCTATTCTGAGAGGCGGAGGTCTTGCATTACTTTTGATTAAAACTACAGGCCAATTAGAGGGTCTACCTCTGAGATTTCTCTGATTTTGGCGAAAAGAAACCTGATTACTCTCGAAGGAAGGAGCTGGAGTCTGGAATCTTCATTCCAAATTTTTCCTTCTTGGAAACCTTGTTCCAAAAGGAGTTGGGTAATCCATACTGCGATGTCCAAATCCTTGACAGTTATAGCATTTCACTCCCTTGTTCAAGGGTGGAACTTTTGAAGTTGAATTCCAAGGGATTGAGTTCCGGGAAAAGGACATTTCTTCCATTCTGGAACTTCCCATATCTTGGGCTTGAGCCTTATATCTCTTAGATGGTGGAAGGTTGCAATCACCTTCTGGAGCTAAAAACCTTTTGAAAGGTGATGGTGCTGGCTTCGGCGGGACCTTGACATCAAAGGCCTTGGCGAAATCCTTCGCCATCCGCACTGCTTCGGCCATGGAAACTGGCTTGGCATTCTTCACTAGGATATTCAAAGGTTTATTTAGTCCCCAAATGAACTTGGCCATCAGCTGTTCTTCATCCACTGGTGGGGGCGAGTATTTGAGGAGGAGAGCGAATGCTTGGTGATATACTTCAATAGTTATGCTCCCCTGGGTTAACTCTAAGAATTTGTTCATCTTTGTTTCCAAAAAGCCGGCAGGACAAAATCTCTTCCTTAGATAAATTTTGAGATCATTCCATGTCTGAGTGTTTCGATCCACACGGTTTGTCTCGCAGTGGTTTCTCCATGCAGTTTTGGCTGTTTCTACTATCTTCAGCCTCGCAAGAGCCATTTTGCTCTTCTCATTGTACCCGGTGACATCGGAGTACTCTTCCATTGCTTCGATCCACTTCTCCACAGTCTCACCCAAGTTTTCCCCTTCACCCTTGAAAGGTCCAAGCTGTGATCTATGAAGGGTTTTACGAACATCCAAGTTGAGCTCGTCCTCATCGAGTTGGGGGTTATCATTCCTACCACAACGACCTCGATCCATGATCCTATCAATACGAAAATTCTTGTTAAGTCCTTTTATTTACAATTAAAATCTGACTTTAGATCCAACTCATTTTGAGGTTCTTTAGATTAGTTAGCTCTCCATAGAATCATGGGATAAAGATCCCTTATATAGAACTTATTATTAGATAACAATTCATTCAGAACATATCATTCATATTCTTAACACAATAATGGTCCATCAGACCAAAAATGCCATCTGAACATTCCTCCATGGAAGTTTCAGTTATGCAGGTTTTTAATTTGTCATCCCTTAACTGGATCCACTAGGTCAAGTGTTAATAGTAGCAATCTATCAGCACAATCCACTAATCTCGTAGTGATTTGCTGAAGTCATTATCGTCATTCTAGTTACGAACATCATCACAGGGACTCATCCTCAGGGGGGTCACTCACAAAAAAATGTGAATATCACATGCGTTCAACAGAAGCATATTTTTAATTTATGAAACTTACAGAAATATATTTACATAAGGGTATGATTTTAAATTTTTAAATTTTTTTTACATATTCATAAAGAAAAGGGGATATTATATAGATAAAAAAATTCACAGATAAGGGATTTAAAATATAGGCCTTGAACGCACGTGATAGGGGTATTCTATATATAGTGACCCCCCCGAGGACTCATCCCATTCATCCTCATTGTGGCTTTGTTCAACTGATCGCTTTTCAACCAAAATTCAGGAATTATCTTTTTCAATTAGAATCCATATCAGCTCATCAATTCTCAACCAGAATTTTAAAATCATATCAACCACATTCGAATTCATCATCTAGATAGCATTTTTACTTATAATTTCAAGGTCTTAGATTTACTCGTATATACTGCCAGTAAAGAGCTACAGTTATACCCTCGGTATATACAGGTAGTCACGGTCCTTGCAATGATAAGGTAAATGCCATCATGACTAGGTGTCAAACAAGTCAGGGATTTCCATACAATTGCGGTACTTCATCTGAAGACCCACTGTCAATTTTATGAATCTTCATTCTGAATATCAATTTGTATGAATTTTATCACGCAATTACAACCTTTTACTATTACTTCACAAATTTTTGACATTTTTGGCTTTTCAGTTGATCCACTTTAGTTAATTCGCTCTAATACTAGCTGAAAGATCACTGCCCCCTCCGTGCAATGGATTCGGGGGTGCTAACAATAGAAGTAGCACTTCTTGCACGAGGTAGGATCCCTCACTTGGGGCCTCGCCCACGGATATCCAGACTAGAGACTAATCCCTTGGTTCTTCAAAAGCGGAACCCGGAAAAACTTCCCCCTACCGGAAAGCACGGGCGATTCCTCCAGGATATTTTTACTCTAACGAAGTTAGGGTCATTACTGACCAAAGTGATCCGACCGAACCTATGAGTTACTTGGTCAGATCAAGGATTAAACTTGCACCTGGATCATAGAAACCAACGCTTTTTTCCCCATCAAGAGGCACAGCCGTTGATTCTTTTTCCATAGAACAAATACTATCCGGGATTTACTTCATCTAACGTACTATAATAGAACTGAGTCTCATTTTACGAATCCATCTGTCTAGCCTAACCCCATCCAGTCCCATGGGTTAGCCAACCGCCCAACCACTGTCGTGATGGGATCAAATTAGGAATTTGGTTAGGTTTTGTCCCAGGTACCAGGGAAAAGAGTTCCTAGGCCCCCTAGCCAGATATTCATGCAAATTTAACGCCAGTCACACCACTTACACACCCAATATGAAATTGCCTTTTTCACAGATTCAGCTATCTTTAAAACAATCATTTAATGAAACCATAGTGTCACTGATCATAATCCTCCAAAATATCCGGTTGAATCCTAATTTCCAATCATTCCTTCATCGGTATACCTATGGCATCATTGGCAACCAGAACGCTCACCACCTGTCCCTCAGGGGCCTTTTCGATAGTTCCTAGCTCATAGTTCGCGATAATATTTCACTTATAAAAATCAAGATGGAATCTCCGTTGAAGATCAGCAAGAACAACCAACAAATCCATATAAAAGATCCATGGACTCATCCGTTGAGGACCAGCAAGGTCAATCAACCAGATCCATGCCCGGTTTCAGAAAACAACTCTTACTCCTTATTCCAATATCTTCCCCGACACACGTGTGGGTATCTTCGGCAACCCCAGAGCCCGAGCACCGTATGGTCAGCACCCTCTAGGATCCTTCGCAGGTCACCTAGCGCTGCACTCATAGGCCGCTTCCTTGGTTCCTCATCATCCACCGTACCGAAAGCTCACCATTTAAATCGACCGAGGCTGGTCAAGACCTCGGCCGACCTTGCTACCCGAGACGTCCTCCGTTGACTCTCTATTAGCTGTTGCAACTTTATCAATTAGGTCTCCACGACCTCATTCTCAAGACGGTCAAATGCTTCCCCAGCATTATTGACATAAAACAATCATTTAAAAACAGGTCATAAATACAGTTTCTATAATGAACTCTCCTCTTTCACATTGTTCCACATCGTCCACATTACTTAATCCATATCCAATTCATATGTATTCCTATTCTCATCCAATCACATCATTTTTCATCTCATCACATCTTTCCTCATTTATCCTCATCACATCTCATTTATCCTCATCACATCTCATCCACTCGCATCTACTCATATTCATATCCCATCACACCTCATTCATTTTTGAATTTCTATTTCAGGGGAAACCATTTTTGACACTAGGAGGATTTTATATCCAAAAATATCTCAATTTTGGATTACCTCTCTCTAGACATTTTTCTCTCTCTAGGTCAAAATAGGGTAAAACATAATCTTTCTTTATTTCAAAGAGGGGAATAATTACAAGATCAGAAGGGGAGGTTCTTATTCCTGTACACCTCAAAAGCTGGAAGGAGGAATCTTACATCCTACCCCACTTAAAAAACGCGAGACGTCCTCATCTCGTAGGTGGAGTATGATCTCTTTCATCTTCTTCTTCTTCTTCAATCACTTCCAGCATTACTGCCTTGGAAGTGGACAGCTGATTTGGGAACATCTCTCTTTGACTTCCCCTATTCTGAGGCGGAGGTCTTGCATTACTTTGGATTAAAACTGCGGTTAGAGGCTCTACCTCTAGGATTTCTCTGATTTTGGCAGAAAGAAACCTGATTACTCTAGAAGGAAGGAGCTGGAGTCTGGAATCTTCATCCCTAATTCTCCCTTCCTGGAAACCTTGTTCCAAAAGGAGTTGGGCAATCCATACTACGATGTCCAAATCCTTGACAGTTATAGTATTTCACTCCCTTGTTCAAGGGTGGAACTTCTGAAGTTGAATTCCAAGGGATTGAGTTTCGGGAAAAGGACATTTCTTCCATTCTTGAACTTCTCATATCCTGGGCTTGTTGACCCATTTATCTCTTAGACGGTGGAAGGTTGGAATCACCTTTTGGAGCTAAAAACCTTTTGAAAGGTGATGGTGCTGGCTTCGACGGGACCTTGACATCAAAGGCCTTGGCGAAATCCTTCGCCATCCGTACTGCTTCCGCCATGGAAACTGGCTTGGCATTCTGGATATTTAAAGGTTCGTTCAGTCCCCGAATGAACATGGCCATCAACTGTTCTTCATCCAGTGGTGCCGAGTATTTGAGGAGGAGAGCGAACACTTGGTGATATACTTCAATAGTTCTGCTCCCCTGGGTTAACTCTAAGAATTCGTTCATCTTTGTTTCCAAAAAGCCGGGAGGACAGAATCTCTTCCTTAGGTAAATTTTGAGATTATTCCATGTTTGAGTGTTTTGATCATTCCATGTTTGAGTGTTTTGATCCACACGATTTGTCTCGCAGTGGTTTCTCCATGCTACTCTGGTTGTTTCTACTATCTTCAGCCTTGCAAGAGGCATTTTGCTCTTCTCATTATACCCGGTGACATCGAAGTACTCTTCCATTGCTTCGATCCACTTCTCCGTCTCGCCCAAGTTTTCCCCTTCACCCTTGAAAGGTCTAGGCTGCGATCTATAAAGGGTTTTACGAATATCCAAGTCGAGCTCTTCCTCATCGAGTTGGGGGTTATCATTCCTACCACGACGACCTCAATCCATGATCCTATCAATACGAAAATTCTTGTCAAGTCCTTTTATTTACAATTCAAATCTGACTTTATGTGAGATCCCACTGCCCCCTCTGCGGACCGAATTCCCGGATGGTAGAGCAGAGTGGAAGTGGCTTCCTCTTGCGCGGGGCAGGTTTTCTCACTCAGGGTCTCGCCCTCAAATGTTCGGGCACGAGACTAAGCTGGTAGTCATTCCAAAAACCGAAACCGAGAAATTTTCCATGCCCGAAAAGCGGGGACGATTCCACCATTTTGAATTACTTAACGAATCTTTCTTCTAATAATGAGGTCAAGATATTGAATTAACCTTCAGATTTTGATTAAACTAGATAGAAGGGAAACTATTACAGACTTATTTTGAAGGAATCAATGCTTTTTTCCTGATTAAATCAGGCACAGCCATTGATCTATTCATTAGAGAAGTCTTCAGGTTACTATTAAACTATTCGAGCTCTAAATGTATTCCTATTTATCAATTTTATTATTAAAAAATCTACAGATTCCAGCCTAACCCCATCTGGCCCATGGGTTAGCCACCACCCAACCACTGGAATTGGTAGAACCAAACAAGTACTCACCCACCCATAATTGAATGCCTTTCTTAACTTTTGCTTTAGAATACAGATACTCACACACTCCTCTTTAAACTTTAATTTATAAAACAATCCATTGTCAAACAATTACTGGTTACAGATGTCATAACTCAAAATTTCCATTCAATCCTTGTTTCTCACAAAACAGTATCACTCTGGACTCTCCGTTGAGACCAGCAGGTCAACAACGAGATCTAGTAACAGATTACAATAAGTTTCTCGTCATCATACATATGTATCTTCCACGACATATGCATGGATGTCCTCGGCACCACGAGCCCATGCATCGCCTGGTCAGAACCCTCTAGGATCCTCCTTAGGTATCCTGACACTTCACTCAGGGACCGCTTCGTCGGCCCTCATCCACCGTACCAGAAGCGCACCATTTTAACCATACCGAGATTGGTCAAGACCTGGGCAGGCTTTGTCGTGTGAGCCGTCCCTTAAACACTCCCCGCCAGCTGTTGCAACCGAACTTCCCTTAGAATACACATATACCAAATGCTCCCTCCCCAGCATTCTGGCGTAAGACAGTCCTTTAAGAAAATAGGGTTTCTATGCAAGTTTTCAGTTTTGATTTTCTTTTGAATACAATGAGTATATCTTAATTTCGTAACCCAAGACTTCTAGATCACAGTTCTGGATTCCCAAGAAGAATTCCTCGAATTTTGAATTCTTGATCCTTAGATCAAAATCAAAGGTCTCAACTTAGTTTCAGATTCGGTGGGTGATTTGAGTGTAGATTACTGAACTGGTCACATCGTCATTTCTTGAAACTGACGAAGAAGTTAGGTCTTGGTCATAGTTTGATTCAGGGTTTGTGTCTGGAAAGGTTCTCCCTGAACTATCTTTCCCGAAGGTAATATTTCAATTACTACGTTACTGAATTTAAAACTAAACACGAATTCCTATGAGGAATAAATTAGTCATTTATCTAAATTCCGACTTCGATAGTTTTTCTGAATTTTCTCATTACCATCCTAGAGAATATAAAACGGTATAATTTTCCTTCATTGAGTATTCACTTATTCATTTTTCCAATATTCATGGGATTTAAACATAGGATTAAAGTGAACTCTTATTTTAATTAAAAAATTTTCTTTTATGCAAAAAAAAAATCAATAATGATGAAAGTAACACTTTTATAATAAAAAATTTATTCTTTTATGCATAAAAATCCATAATGATGAAAATAACACTTTTATAATAAAAATTATTCTTTTATGTAACTATTTATGCATAAAAATCCACAATGATGAAAGTAACACTTTTATAATTAAAATATTCTTTTATGTAACTATTTATGCACAAAAATCCATAATGATGAAAGTAACACTTTAACATAAAAATGAATTACTAGAAATTCCTTTTTTTTCTAATTAACTATTTATGCATAAACATAAAATCAATTTTTCCATGATTATAATGAGAATCATTCAATTAATCTAGGATGATTAATCCTAGAATATGGTAGGAAGTCCTCTTTTCATATTATGAATAAAAATGATTCATGTGTTAATTTTTCAAAAAATTTACCATAGCTTTGCTGGTGCTATTACTGATAATTCTTAATAATTTTGAAAACATAAAGTTAAGTAATAACATATGATAGAACAACCATTAATTGGATCAATATCCAATTATGGACTTGATTCCTAATTTTTCCATGAATTAAATAGCATAAAAGCATTAAAAAGCCACTTATTTGGCCTCAATTTGACAAGCATAGAAATTACTTTTAGATTAGAGAATTGCTTCATGAGAAGCTTCATTTGAATATAGAATAGGTCATAGGAATGACCATTCTTTGCGGGATAGAGAGAGAGAGAGAGAGAGAGATGCTTTTTAAAAAACATTTAATTTAAGCATAAATGGAAATTTATGTATTTTATCACTACAATTAATTAAAGAACTTCAATTGTATTAAAAAGCCATTCAATTGAATGCTTCTCAAGCTTGAGAGGGGTTGAGAAGAGAGAACATTTGGAGATTTAAAAAAAAGACCATAAACCACACTTTACCTCCTAGATTGCTTGGATCTTTATTCAATGTAGAGCCCCCAACCAATCAATTGGTTTGGTATGTTGATGAAGACTCCAAGGAAGATTGAAGAGAGAGAGAAACTCTAATCTGTCCAATTTTTAGAGGATAATAGAAAATATCATTATTTCAGTATAATACTGGCATGGTATAGTTCTCATTTTTTTTACAAAGGGATAAGGATCTATCTATAAGTGAGGGAGGCGTCTAACCAAGTCCAACGAGTTTCTAGAATTTTCCAGGTTCAGTTTAGCTGAATTTGGACAAGATTTGGACCTAGTTTGGCTCCCTTTTGATTTGGTTTGATCCAAGAGAGAGGAGAGATAAAAATATCACAATATTTTTGAGTTTAAAACTCCACCACACATGTGAAATAGGTGCCTCCTTGAAGAGCCCCCTTCTCCTTACCAAGGTGTCAAAATTGAATCATTATACCCAAAATATCTCATTTTTTAAGTAATATTCATAGTTTTTTTACTAATAAACCTTGTACTTAGTCAACTCTTCATCTTAAGTGGACATTTACTCATTTTTGGATATTTTTCTTTTATAAATTGGATTTATCTCCTCCCCACACTTGGATTGATCCTATTGGCCCATAGGAACCTTAATTGTAAAAATTTCTGAAAATCTAGACCCTTAGGCTAAGGTCCTTTATACTTATTTTCAATTAATTCCAAATGCACATTGGAAAGTTCTTTTTGAATTTCTATTTCAAGGGAAACCATTTTTTACACTAGAGGATTTTTATATCCAAAAATATCTCAATTTTGGATTACCTCGCTCTAGACATTTTCTCTTTCTAAGTCAAAATAGGGTAAAACAGAATCTTTCTTTATTTCAAAGAGGGAAATAATTACAAGATCAAAAGGGGAGGTTCTTACACCTGTATACCTCAAAAGCTCGAGGGAGGAATCTTACATCCTACCCCACTTAAAAAACGCGAGATGTCCTCATCTCGTAGGTGGAGTATGATCTCTTTCATCTTCTTCTTCTTCTTCTTCAATCACTTCCACCATTACTATCTTGGAAGTGGACGGCCGATTTGGGAACATCTCTCTTTGACTTACCCTATTCTGAGGTGGAGGTCTTGCATTACTTTAGATTAAAACTGCAGGTTGGTTAGAGGGTCTACCTCTGGGATTTCTCTGATTTTGGCGGAAAGAAACCTGATTACTCTTGAAGGAAGGAGCTGGAGTCTCGAATCTTGATCCCAAATTTTCCCTTCCTGGAAACCTTGTTCCAAAAGGAGTTGGGCAATCCATACTGCGATGTCCAAATCCTTGACAGTTATAGCATTTCACTCCCTTGTTCAAGGGTAGAACTTTTGAAGTTGAATTCCAAGGGATTGAGTTCTGGGAAAAGGACATTTCTTCCATTCTGGAACTTCCCATATCCTGGGCTTGACCCTTATATCTCTTAGATGGTGGAAGGTTGAAATCACCTTCTGCAGCTAAAAACCTTTTGTGAAAGGTGATGGTGCTGGCTTCGGCGGGGCCTTGACATCAAAGGCCTTGGCGAAATCCTTTGCCATCCGCACTGCTTCGGCCATGGAAACTGGCTTGGCATTCTTCACTAGGATATTCAAAGGTTTGTTCAGTCCCCAAATGAACCTGGCCATCAACTGTTCTTCATCCAGTGGTGGCGAGTATTTGAGGAGGAGAGCGAGTGCTCGGTGATATACTTTAATAGTTCTGCTCCCCTGGGTTAACTCTAAGAATTCGTTCATCTTTGTTTCCAAAAAGCCGGGGGGACAGAATCTCTTCCTTAGGTAAATTTTGAGATCGTTCCATGTGTGAGTATTTTGATCCACACAGTTTGTCTTGCAATGGTTTCTCCATGCTACTCTGGCTGTTTCTACTATTTTTCAGCCTTGCAAGAGCCATTTTGCTCTTCTCATTGTACCCAGTGACATCAAAGTACTCTTCCATTGCTTCGATCCACTTCTCCACAGTCTCGCCCAAGTTTTCCCCTTCACCCTTGAAAGGTCCAGGCTGCGATCTATGAAGGGTTTTACAAACATCCAAGTCGAGCTCTTCCTAATCAAGTTGGGGGTTATCATTCCTACCACGACAACCTTGATCCATGATCCTATCAATAGGAAAATTCTTGTTAAGTCCTTTTATTTACAATTGAAATCCGACTTTAGATCCAACTGATTCTGGGGTTCTTTAGATTGGTCAGCTCTCCACAAAATCATGGATTAAAGATCCCTTATATAGACCTCATTATCAGATAACAATTCATTTAGAACATATCATTCATATTCTTAACACAATAATGGTCCATCAGACCGAAAATTCTATTTGAACATTCCTCCATGGAAGTTTCAGTTATGCAGGTTTTTAGTTTGTCATCCCTTAACTGGATCCACTAGGTCAAAAGTTAACAGAATATCGTCATTCTAGTTACGAACATCATCACAGGAACTCGTCCCATTCATCCTCATTGTGGCTTTGCTCAACTGATCGCTTTTCAACCAAAATTCAGGAATTATCTTTTTCAATTAGAATCCAAATCAACTCATCAATTCTCAACCAGAATTTTAAAATCATATCAATTCTCAACCAGAATTTTAAAATCATATCAACCACATTCGAATTCATCATCTAGATAGCATTTTTACTTATAATTTCAAGGTCTTAGATTTACTCGTATATACTGCCACTAAAGAGCTGCAGTTATACCCTCGGTATGTACGGGTAGTCATAGTCCTCGAAATTATAAGGTAAATACCATCATGACTAGGCCTCAAGCAAGTCAGGGATTTCCATACAATTGCGGTACTTCATCTAAGACCCACTTTCAATTTTATGAATCTTCATTCTGAATATCAATTTGTATGAACTTTATCACACAATTACAACCTTTTACTGTTACTTCACAAATTACAACCTTTTACTGTTACTTCACAAATTTTTGACATTTTTGGCTTTTCAGTTGATCCACTTTAGTCAATTTGCTCTGATACCAGTTGAAAGACCCTACCCCCTCCGCGCAACGTATTCAGGGGTGCTAGCAGCGGAAGTAGCACTTCTTGCATGGGGCAGGATCTCTCACTCGGGGCATTGCCCATGGATATCCGGACAAGAGACTAATCCCTTGGCTCTTCAAAAACCAAACCCGGAAAAACTTCCCCCTACCGGAAAGCACATGCGATTCCTCCATGATATTTTTACTCTAACGTAGTCAGGGTCATTACTCACCAAACTGATCCGACCGAGCCTGTGAGTCACTTGGTCAAATCAAGGAAGAAACTTGCACCACCTTGATCGTAGAAACCAACGCATTTTTCCCCATCAAGAGGCACAGCCGTTGATTCTTTTTCTATAGAACAATTACTATCCGGGATTTACTTCATCTATCATACTATAATAGAATTGAGTCTCATTTTACGGATCCATCAATCTAGCCTAACCCTATCCAGTCCCATGGGTTAGCCAACCATCCAACCACTATAGTGATGGGATCCAATTAGGAATTAGGTTAGGTTTTGTCCCGGGTACCAAGGAAAAGAGTTCCTAGGCCCCCTAGCCGGATATTCATGCAAATTTAACGCCAGTCACACCACTTACACACCCAATATGAAATTGCCTTTTTCAGAGATTCAGCTATCTTTAAAACAATCATTTAATGGAACCATAGTGTCACTGATCATAATCCTCCAAAATATCCGGTTGAATCCTAATTTCCAATCATTCCTTCATTGGTGTACCTATGGCATCATTGGTAACTAGAACGCTCACCACTTGTCCCTCAGGGGCCTTTTCGATAGTTCCTAGCTCATAGTTCAAGGTCAATCAACCAGATCCATGCCTGTTTTCAGAAAACAACTCTTACTCCTTGTTCCAATATCTTCCCCGACGCTCGTGTGGATATCTTCGACGACCCAGAGCCTGAGCACTGTATGGTCAGCACCCTCTAGGATCCTTCGCAGGTCACCTAGCGCTTTACTCATAGGCCGCTTCCTTGGTCCCTCATTGACCATACCGGAAGCTCAGCATTTAAATCGAACCGAGGCTGGTCAAGACCTCGGCCGACCTTGCTACGTGAGACGTCCTCCGTTGACTCTCCGTCAGTTGTTGCAACTTTATCAATTAGGACTCCATGACCTCATTCTCAAGACGGTCAAATGCTTCCCCAGCATTATTGACATAAAATAGTCATTTAAAAATAGATCATAAATACAATTCTATAATGAACTCTGGTCTTTCACATTGTTCCACATCGTCCACATTACAATTCATATGTATTCCTACTCTCATCCAATCACATCATTTTTCATCTCATCACATTTATCCTCATCACATCTCATCCACTCGCATTTACCCATATTCACATCCCATCACACCTCATTCATTTACATCACATATCATTCATTCACATCTATCTCAATTTACATCACATTCATTTCACATCTCATCTCATTCATTCTTATCCGATTCACATGACATTACATCTCATTCATTCACATCTTGATTCACATCACATTACATCTCATCCATTCACTCACACTGACATCACACACTTTCGCATATACATCCACATCCATTCTTCCACATACACATCCACATCCATTCTTTCACATACACACCCACATCCATTTCCATTACATCACATGTTATCACATTCTATTTTCATCTTATTACATCCATTCACATCTTATCGTATCCTATTTACATCTTATCACATCCATTCACATGCTATTCCCATTTAGTAGCTTTTTCTAGTTTGATTCCGATAATGGGACTTTTTCTAAATTTCTACCAATTGCTTGGCCTAATTAAAGGTTCCTTTTCTCGAACGACTATTTCTATATTCCTTCTTAATTCCTCAATTGAATTATATTCAATATTCCTCTTTTGAATAAAAGAATTCATGGGATTTATAGAAATCAATTCTACCCATATTTTTACTTTTGATAAATAATCATAAATTGAATTATACTAAAAATCCCTCTTCTTTCCATTTAATTTCTTGGATCTCAAATACCATGGGAATTCTTCTTTTTTGCATTTAATTATTTGGTCATGGAAATTTCTCTTTTATCATCAATATTTCTCATAATATATAAAATACCCATTAATTCAATATGCTAGGAATTTCTCTTTTCCCATCTAAATGATGGAATTCCAAATGTCATAGGAATTCCTCTTTTACCATTTAAATATTTCTCATAGATAAAATAAATTTATCTAAAATTTATCTTTGAATTTAAATAAAATACCCATTAATTTCAATATGCTAGGAATTTCTCTTTTCCCATCTATATGATGGAATTCCAAATGTCATAGGAATTCCTCTTTTACCATTTAAATATTTCTCATAGATAAAATAAATTTATCTAAAATTCATCTTTGAGTTTAAATAAAATACCCATTAATTTTAATATGCTAAAAATTACACTTTCCTCATTTATATATTTGAATTCCAATATGGTGGGAATTCCTCTTTCATCATTTAGATTTATCTATGCAAAAAGATAAATTTAACTAAAATCCTTCTTTAATTTTTAAATAAAATATACATTATTTTAGCATCCCAATTTTTCTTACTTCATTGGAATGCATGGATTTCAATTGTCATGGGGATTACTCTTTTAACATAAAAATGAATTACTAGAAATTTCTTTTTTTCCTAATTAACTATTTATGCATAAACATAAAATCAAATTTTCCATGATTATAATGAGAATAATTATATTAATCTAGGATTATTAATCCTAGAATATGGTAGGAAGTCCTCTTTTCATATTATGAATGAAAATGATTTATGTGTTAATTTTTCAAAAATTTTACCATAGCTTCGTTGCTATTACTCATAATTCTCAATAATTTTGAAAACATAAAGTTTAGTAGTATCATATTTTCTAGTATCTTGCTGGCCCCCCGCAGCACCCCAGCCTGCTCATCTCTCCTTGTTTTTTACTATTCAAATGTAATTTTTACCTCATCAAGACATTGTCGCTTCCCTTTCAACTTTGCAACCGTAATATTCATCATATTATTCACAACTAATAAGTCTGCACTTGAGGCAGGTACCGTTATGTAGTATGTAGACATTCCAAAAGTTGACATATAGCCAAATGCCCTCTCAAGTCTAGGTATCTTTTCACTTGTATAGAAAATGTAGGCTTTTCATCACCCTTACTCATAGATTTGGTTTCTCCATGTGATATCCATTCTTCAAGGTTGACTTTAGGTGCAAAGCATGGTCCATTACTCAACCTCCATTTCTCCATCTTTCTTTCTAACTTATTTTGCTAGCGTATTGTTTTGATGACACTCTCAGCAAACACATCCCATGTCACTAAGTTATCAAAATTTACAGTCTTTCTGTACTTTTCCATGTGAATTCGCGTGCAAAATGTACACCAAGCTCACTATTCGGAGGAGCTCCCTGATACACTGTGATGCAAAAGTACATTGTTCATATGATTCTGGCCTCAATCCCTTTAGGTAGTGTGTAAGATTCCTCCCTTCAGCTTTTGTGATGTAAAGGTGTAAGAACCTCCCCTTCAGTCTTTGTAATCATCCCCTAATTCAGAATACAAGAAAACATTGTTTTTTCTTGTTTTTGGCCTAGAGAGAGAAATGGTTCTAGAGAGAGATAATACAAATTTGAGATATTTTTGGATACAAAGTTTTCCTAATATCTAAGATGAATTCCCCTGAAATAGAAGCGCAAAAAGAATTTTCCAATGTGCATTAGAAATTAACTGAATATGTGTATTGGAGACCTTAGTCTAAGGAGGGTCCACATTTTCAGAAATTTTTGACTAAGGTCCAAATAAGGTTCTAAAGGGCCAATAGGATTAATCCAAGTGTTGGGATGATAAAAATATAAAGAATAAAAGAAAATACCCCAAAAATGAGTAAATTCTCACATAAGATAAAGAGTTGACCAAGTACTGGGTTTATTAGTTAAAAATTAAGGTTTAATAGTAAAAAAATTAATTTTTGACACCTCAGTAAGGATGAAAAGGGCTCATGAAGGAGGAACCGTTTTTTTCATCACTACCTTGCATTTTTAATTCAAAAAGGTGATATTTTTATCTCTCCTCTCTCCTCATGTGCAAATTGGATCAAAAAGGGAGCCAAACTGGTCCAAATCTTGTCCAAACTGAAGCTGGAAACCTCTAGAACCCAGTTGGACTTGGTTAGTGGCCTCCCTAACCTATAAATAAATCCTCATTCCTTTGTATTTTCATCTTTGAGTAATTACATGATGCCAGTATTATCTTCATTTTAGTGTAATTCTGTTATCCCTCTATTTTGCCTCTACTTTTGGAAGCTTTGGAGCTTCACAATTCTGTTGAGATATCGAGCTCATCTAGTGAGGCGGTAGACACTGATGACCCGCCTAGGGGATAGGCCCCACACTTATACCACTGGTATGGTTTGTGAGATCATGGGTGTGATATGCGGCCAGCGGGATGACAAGCTGTGTGACAGCCATTCTAGAGACTGGCATAGTTATAGCGTCAGCTCATTTAGTTGGGTTCACACTATAGAGAACCCTAGTATGTATTTGGTTGAGTACCTTTTCATATTGTGTGTACTCTTATCTTTGTATATGGTGTCTTGAGTGTTGTGTGAAGAAGAAGAAGATTTTCAGTCTCTCACCTTATGTACTCTCTTTTAGGGTTTTGTGAGTGTGTGTGTGTGTGCTTGCAAGAGCATAAGCTCTCTTCTCCCCTCTTCATCTTTTCATGGTATCAGAGCCTTGTTCACGCTAAGGGCTGAGTTACAAGCAAGATAAGCACTGGAAGCAGTACGAGGGTAAGAGCTTCATCTACTCTTCCCTATTTGTGTTGGTGACTACACCCTTGTCGGGAGCTCTACGGGAGGCACCGGCAAACGATCTCTGGTGATTAAGGAGCTTTCTTCGTGGGAGTAAAGCTATAGGGCAACTATGCTGTCCTATCGGATGAATTTTTCGTGCCGAAAACGTATTTCGGGCGCGTTAGGACCTCCGTTTTTCAGAAAGCAGGTGATTTCAAGCACTACGGGTAAGTAATCGATTCTATGCAGAACTCTGTTTTAAGAACTGCAGGAAGATAGATTGGTTGTGCAGACATTGTGTGTGCTGCAAGGAGGTCAATAGTTGCCATTGGGTGTATGTATACACATTGAGGTCATTGGTTGTGACATTTGAGTGTAGTACAGTACTGCTGTAGAAAATACAGCAGTTTGTGCACGACAAACCAGAGTGCTGTTTCTGGTAAATTTGTGTGTCTGGCAAGATGTCAAATGATGGCATAAACTAGATTGTTGCTGAGAAGCTTGACAAGAACAACTTCCATGCTTGGAGGTTCAGATTGACAAATTTCTTGATGGGAAAGGGTTACTGGGACTACATAGAAGATTTTATGCATAAATAGATGCATAAAGAATTTTACTTTTAATCCAGAAGAGTTATTCTTATCAATTTTGATTTTATGCATAGAAAGATGCATAAAAGATTTATTTTTATTTCAAAAGTATTATTTTCATTGAAATTGAATTTATGCATAGATAGATGCATAAAAGATTTATTTTTATTTTGAAAGTGTTATTCTCATTAAAATGGAATTTATGCATAGTAAAATGTATAAAAGGTTTATTTTTAATTCGAAAGTGTTATTTTTCTTAAAATTGAATTTATGCCTAAATAGATACATAAAAGGATTTTTATAAAAGTGTTATTCCTACTAAAGTTGTCTTTCTGCCTAATTAGATGCGTAAAGAATCTTTATATCAAAAAATTAGAATTCTCTTACATTCTATAAATAGATGTGATAGGAATCAGATAGATGTAAATGGATGTATGGATGTGGATGTATGGATGTAGATATGGAATGTGGATGTATGAATGTGGATGTCGATATGGATGTATGGATGTGGGATGTGGATATGGATGTATGAATGTAGATGTGGATGTGGATGTATGAATGTGAATGTGGATGTGGATGTGGATGTATGTGAAATGTGGATATGGATGTATGAATGTGAATGTGGAATGTGGATATGGATATGGATGTATGGATGTATGAATGTGGAATGTGGATATGGATGTATGGATGTGAATGTGGATGTGGATGTGGATGTATGAATGTGGATGTGGATGTGGATGTGGATGTGGATGTGGATGTGGATGTATGAATGTGGATGTGGAAATGGATGTGTGGATGTATGAATGTGGAATGAGGATATGGATGTATGAATGTGGAATGTGGATATGGATGTATGGATGTGGAATGTGGATATGGATGTATGAATGTAGATGTGGATGTGGATGTATGAATGTGAATGTGGATGTGGATGTATGAATGTGAAATGTGGATATAGATGTATGAATGTGGAATGTGGATATGGATGTATGGATGTGAATGTGGATGTGGATGTATGAATGTGGATGTGAAAATGGATGTGTGGATGTATGAATAAGGATGTGGATGTGGATGTATGAATGTAGATGTGGATGTGGATGTGGATGTATGAATGTGAATGTGGATGTGGATGTATGAATGTGGAATGTGGATATGGATGTATGAATGTGGGATGTGGATATGGATGTATGGATGTGAATGTGAATGTGGATGTATGGATGTGGGTATGGATGTGGATGTATGGATGTAGATATGGAATATGGATGTGGATGTATGAATGTGGATGTGGATATGGATGTATGAATGTGGATGTGAAAATGGATGTATGGATGTGGATGTGGATGTGGATATGGATGTGGAAATGGATGTGGATGTGGATATGGATGTATGAATGTGGATGTGGATATGGATGTATGAATGTGGATGTGGATGTATGGATGTGGATATGGATGTGTATGTATGAATGCGGATGTGGAATTGGATGTACGGATGTGGATGTACGAATGTGGATGTGTATGGGGAATAATGAATGTGAATGTGTATGTGAAATGATGAGACGTCGATATGAGTGAATGGATGAGATGTGATGACATATGAATTGGGATGTGAATAAATGATATGTGATGTGAATGAATCTCATGTGATGAGATGGAAAATGATGTGATTGGATGAGAATAAGTACACATATGAATTGAATATGGAATAAGTAATGTGGACTGATAAGGGATAATGTGGACTGATAAGGGATAATGTGGAAAGGCGAGAGTTCATTATAGAAACTGTAATTGTGACTTGTTTGTAAATGACTATTTTATGTCAAGAATGCTGGGGTAGCATTTTGACCGTCTTGTGAATGAGGTCGTGGAGATCTATCTGTTAAAGTTGCAACTGCTGAGACGGAGAGTCGATGGAGGACGTCTCGCATAGCAAGGTCGGCCGAGGTCTTGACCAGCCTCGGTTTGATTAAAATGGTGAGCTTCCGGTACAGTGGATGAGGGACCAAGGAAGCGGCCTATGAGTGAAGCGCTAGGTGACCTGCGAAGAAGGATCCTAGAGGGTGCTCGGGCTTTGGGTCGCCGAAGATACCCACAAGTACGTCAGGGAAGATATTGGAACAAGGAGTAAGAGTTGTTTTCTAAATTCGGGTGTGGATCTGGTTGATTGACGTTACTGGTCCTCAACGGATGAGTCCATGACTCTTTTATATGGATCTGTTGGTTGATCTTGCTGATCTTCCACGGAGATTCCATTTTGGTATGTGAATATATTGCCGGTTACTATGAGCTAGGAACTATTGAAAAGGCCCATGAGTGAACAGGTGGTGAGCGTTCTGGTTGCCAATAATGCCATAAGTACACTGATGAGAAGGAATGATTGGAAATAAGGATTCAACCAAAGATTTTGAGGATTGTGATCAGTGACACAATGGTTTCATTAAAGGATTGTTTTAAAGATAGCTGATGCTGAGAAAAAAGACAATTTCATATTGGGTGTGTAAGTGGTGTGACTAGTTTTATGTTTGCATGAACATCCGGCTAGGGGGCCTGGGAACTCTTTTCCCTAGTACCCGGGACAAAACCTAACCAAATTCCTAATTGGATCCCATCACTACAATGGTTGGGCGGTTGCCTAACCCATGGGACTGGATGGGGTTAGGCTGGACTGATGGATCCGTAAATCGAGACTGAATTTATGTTTAGTTCGATAGATGAAGTAAATTCCGGACAAAAATTATTCTATAGAAAAGAATCAACGGCTGTGCCTCTCAATGAGGAAGCGTTGGTCTCTATGATCCAAGTACAGTCTTTTCCCTAATCTGACTATGGAACTTACGAGTTCAGTCAGATGAGCTCAGTTAGTTAAGGCTTTTGACTATGTTAGGGAAAAGTTATCGTGGTGGAATCGCCCGTGCTTTCTAGACAAAGGAAGTTTTTTCGAGTTCGGTTTTGGAAAAACCGATGGATTAGTCTCTTGTCCGGATATCCGTGGGCGACGCCCCGAGTGTGGGACCCTGCCCCGTGCAAGAAGTGCGACTTCCGCTGATAGCACCCTTGAAATTGTTACGCGGTGGGGACAGGGATCTTACAGGTGTAAAGAAGGCTATGGAAGCCATGAATACAAAGCTGCGAAGATCTGGGAGAGTGAAGAATCCTGTGCAGAGGTTCACCTATGATGGTTATGGGGCACATCACTATGCATACATGGCAAAAGTTGTATAGGTTGTAGAGCCCACATGCATTGATGAGGCTGTTGGAAATGTGTGTTGGGAGAAAGCTATGGATGAGGAGATGGATGCACTATATGGAAATGAGACTTGGGATTTAGTGCAATTGCCTGAAGGCAAGAAAGCCATTGGATGCAAGTGGGTGTACAAAGTAAAACATAACAATGATGGAAGCATAAGCAGGTACTAGGCTAGATTGGTAGCCAAAGGATATGCGCAGACATATGGCATTGATTATGAGGAAACTTTTAGCCTAGTTGCCAAGATGGCAACAGTGAGAGTTGTGATAGCAATGGCTGCGTCAAAGCAATGGTCTTTACATCAGATGGATGTAAAGAATGCATTCTTGCATGGGGATTTGCAGGAAGAGGTGTATATGTTGCAGCCACCTGGTTATGAGGATGTGAGTCACCCCGAGCATGTTTGCAGGTTGAAGAAAGCCTTGTATGGCTTAAAACAAGCACCAAGAGCATGGTCTGACAAGATTTTTGAATATCTTGTCACTATTGGCTTTCATGTAGCCAATGCAGATTTCTCGCTGTATGTGAGACACAGTGATAGAGGGGTTGTGCTTGTTGGTTTGACATGAAGGATTTGGGGGAGCTCAGATATTTCTTGGGCATTGAGGTGATTAGGTCACCACATGGTATTGGATTACTGCAGAGACAGTATGGCTTGGACATGTTGTCCAAGTATGGTATGACAGGCTGTAAGCCTATCTCAGTGCCATTGGATCAGAATGGCAAGCTGAGTGCAGATTCAGGAGAGATTTTGGAGGATCCTACTATGTATAGGCACATAGTAGGAAGCTTGATCTACATGACGATCACCAGGCCAGATTTGAGCTATGCTGTTGGATTGGTGAGTCAGTTTATGCAAGTTCCTCAGAAGCCGCATTTGGATGCATTGAGACGCACACTGAGGTATGTGAGGTCTACTTTGCATTGTGGACTATTTTATGAAACTGGGATAGAGATATGTGTACATGGGTACACAGATGCGGATTGGGCTGGTAGTATCTCAGATAGAAGATCTACTAGTGGCTTCATGTTTTCTTTGGGGAGTGCTGCTGTGACTTGGAGCAACAAGAAGCAGCCTACGGTTGCTCTATCCAGTACAGAGGCCGAGTACAGAGGTGCTGCTGTGGTAGCATGTGAGGTAGCTTGGTTGAGAAAGCTACTTGTGCAGATTTGGGTCTATCAGCGGTTGGATAGATAAGTTGTCATTTTCTGTGACAACATTAGCAGTATACAGTTGGCTAGGAACCTAGTTTTTCATGCTTGCACGAAGCATATAGAGGTCCACTACCATTTTGTCAGAGAGAAGGTTTTGTCAGGAGATGTTGACCTTGTTTATGTCAGCACCACACAAGATCAGGTCGCTAACATCTTCACCAAAGCATTGGGTACAGAGAAGCTCCGCAGATTCAGGGCTTTGCTTGGTGTACATGAGATGGAGTTGAGCTCAAGGGGGAGTGTTGAGATATTAAGCTCATCTAGTGAGGCGGACACTGATGACCGCCTAGGGGATAGGCCCCACACTTACACCACTGGCATGGTTGGTGAGATCATGGGTGATATGCGGCCAGTGGGATGACAGGCTGTGTGATAGCCATTCTAGAGACTGGCATAGTTATAGCGCCAGCTCATTTAGTTGGGTTCACACTATAGAGAATCCTAGTATGTATTTGGTTGAGTACCTTTTCATATTGTGTGTACTCTTATCTTTGTATATGGTGTGTTGAGTGTTGTGTGAAGAAGAAGAAGATTTTCAGCCTCTCACCTTGTGTGCTCTCTTTTAGGGTTTTGTGAGTGTGTGTGTGCTTGCAAGAGCACAAGCTCTCTTCTCCCCTGCATCTTTTCAAATTCTTCATCCTCTCTTGGAGATTACCCTCCCCAACTTAGTGGCCAAAGCTTGCTCGCCACTTCTTTCTTTAGAGAATCAAGCCAAAATCAAAGATAAGCCTTAATCCAATGGTTTTCTATCTTTGTAGCCAAAGCTTGCTCTTGGAGATTACCCTCCCCAACTTGGTGGCCAAAGCTTGCTCTTCACTTCTTTCTTTAAAGAATCAAGCTAAAATCAAAGGTAAGCCTTAATCCAATGGTTTTCTATCTTTCTCAATGGTTATCTCCTTCCCAACCCCTCTAATGCTTAGGAAGCTTTCAATCAAATGGTTTTTTCTTGAATCAAGCTTTCTAATGATTCATAATGTTTAAATGGTTAAATACTAATCTTTATGCTTAATTATAGTGTTTTTATTAGTAAATCTCTCTTTTTGGAAAGATTAATCATCTTTATGGTTAGATCCTTGTTAGAAGGATGGTTCTTAATGATAAACTCATTATCTTAAACAAAACTCTAGGCTTGACAAGCTAGAGAAAAAGATTAGGTACTTTTATGATTTTAATCTAGTTAAAAATGATGATTAATTTCTTTAAGCTTGTTTATGATTAAGAAAAATCATATTAATTCATTTTAAGTTGAAAGAGTGTTATGCTAACATTTTTGGAAATGAGGACTGGATATTTAAGAATAATGAAGAGATTTAATTGTAATTATGCTTATAATTATGTTATGTATGCATAAATAAATTTTAGTTTAAAAGAGGAGTTCTTATCATATTTTAATTATGAATATTCATTTAAAGTTAGAAAATTGAACATTCTCAGAAGTTGCAGCGAAGCTATGGTAAATTTTTTCAGAAAAAAGATAAATCTTATTTTTATGCATAAATTTAATAAAGCAAAAAGAGGAATTCCCATCATATTCTAGGCATAGATATTTTTATGCTAAAAGAATGATTTTTGTCATATTTATGGAAAATACTTTTATATCTTACCTGTTTTCATAGATGAGTTTGGTTTCGTGCTCTTTCCCTTGGTAGGTGTACCCTTTGAATCCTTTTCTTTTGTAGGAGTTTTTGACTGGTATGGATCCTTCCCTTAAGTTGATGCTATGCTGAAAGAATTTGGGGTCAATGCTCTCATCTCCTCATATGACCAAGCAAGAACATCTTGATATTCTTTTAGTAAGGACACTAGCTCTTTCTTGAACTCTTCTTCCAATTCTAGACTAATCTTTACTGGTTTTTCTTCTTTTTCATTTCCCAAATTCACCTCTTGTAGTCTGTCCGGGCTTGCTTTTGCAGTATTTCCCTTCTAGTTTTCTTTTTTCTTTTACACCCAATCACAGATTTCTTGCATTTCTTCCTCTTTCTCCAGATTCCATGCCCATTCAATCTCTTTTGAGGCTTTCTCCTACATGGTTTTTCTTAGTTTGGTTCTCCTTGAGCCCTCTGGTTATGCGAAATTTGATTCTTTTTCCTTTACTTCTTTGGCTGCTACTTGCGCTTTCCCATCCTTTGTTTCCACATAGTGCCTCATCACTTTATCTACATGTAACATGTATAAGGGCACCAAGTCGGGATGCTCGCGGAGTATTCTGTCCTCTTCATCATCATCAAAGCCTTCTGACATATTAAATGTTTCCACATGAACTGGCCTTTGGGCAAGTTTTACTGGTCCCCTTACTCCAGGAAGTTCAACATGGACTTTCTGCTTCCCTTTTCCAGATGGAGATTCTATTTATGCCCCAGTCCTGCTTCGCTTTGTTGTGTCTTAACCAGGGCCTTCCCAATAACACCTCGTAGGACCTAGTGTGGTTTTCAGTGGTTATGACCACTAGGTTGACCCTGAAGTCTACTTGCTTCCCTTAGGAACCTTTCCCATTCTTATGTTAAATGGAATGGGTTCCCATTTGAGACCAAATTGTATTGCAGTTTCCTCTATAACGATATTTACTCCGGATCCACCATCCAATACTGCATCATTGATGAGTAAATTGTTAAGTTGAATTGTGAGTTTGGCCACTTCATCATCTCTAGAAATTGGGGGTTCCTCAGCTTACATTCTACTGCATTCCAGAGTTTCTTCTTCTTTAGAGGTTTTTAATTCTTTACTTAGTCCTTCAATTCCTGCCATCAAGATTTTAGCCTTGAATCTTGGACATAAATCCAGTACTTGTCTCTATAATACTTGTCTGTCCAGCAGCATTAAAACCACATTGGTTTGCAACCAATCAGCATCCTTCTTGCTTTCTTCCAAGGTTCTTTCATTATTGATCTTCCTTGCCTTGGTAGATCTGTGTGATGACTTCACATGAGCTATCCTCCTTCTTCTTGCCTTGCCTTCTTTTTATTTTCTTTGTGGCTTAAATCCTCACCTTCTCTTGCTGATCCCAGTCCAGAGCTGCCTTCTTGTGCACTTTGGGTGAGTCAAGACTATCCATAGGAGTGATCACTATACCCAATTCATTAACTTTAGCCCTTGTGACTACTATGAGGATGTCTTGAACCTCTGTCAGCATGTCGTCCGGTTGTATCATGTTGGTGCTAGGCAAATTTTCTTTGAGTTGTATTAGTTTTGCTTGTCTTTCCTCATCATGCTTTTTCTTCATGGTGCATTCTGCCTTGGTGTGCCCAGGCTGTTGGCAATAGTAGCATGTAAAGGTAGTAGATCCACCAACATGTCCTTGGTTTCGCTTTCCTAAGTAATTTCCGTGGCCTTTGCTCCCATGCCTTCTCATTTTCGGGGCTTTTTTTTCCGCTCCTTCCATGATGTCCACCATGGGGGCTCTATTTTTTTTGTTGTACCTATAGTTCCATGTACTATGATTATACATGTTACAGATGGTACACGTTAGTGGCACTATGCATTCCTCCTTGAGGTGGCCTTCCTGTTTGCATTGAGAGTAGAACACATTTTTATGATATTCTGAGCTTTTTCTCTTTTCCATTTCTTGCATCAGCTGCTTCACTTGCAACACAACTTCTCCGGGGCTCATTTTTGCCTTCGCAGATTTCTTCTTTTTGTCCTTTCTTTTCTTCACTGCTCTGCCACTGGGGTGTCTTGTGAAGTTTCACTTAAATCATCCTCCTCAATTGTGACACTTTTCTTGGGCTTCCTCTTTTGTCTTCTTTCTTGGCTTATTTTTCCTGCCAAGCCTATTTTAGTGCCATTGGAGCAGAACACAAAGCTATAGGTGAGCTTTTGGAGGAGCACACTACATACAGGTGCATAGTTGGTAGCTTGATCTACATGACCATTACTAAGGCTAGACTTGAGCTATATTGTTGGCCTTGTAGTCAGTTTATGCAGGTCCCTAGGAAGCCGCACTTGAATGTGGCTAGATAGATACTTAGGTACATAACGTCCACAGTTGATTATGGACTTTTCTATGAGGCTAGTACATAGATACAGCTACAAGGGTACACGGATGATGATTAGGCTGGTAGTGTTGTAGACAGGAGGTCTACCAGTGGGCTTTATGTTTTTGTTTAGGAGTGTTGCTGTGAGTTGGAGTAGTAAGAAACAGCCAACAATTTCTTTGTTGAGTACAGAGGCAGAGTACAAGGGTGTTGTTATGGAAGCTTAAGAGGTAGCTTGGTTTCAGAAGCTACTTGGTGATATGGGTGAGTCCGTGGTGGATAGGGAAGTTGTCATTTATTGCAGCAATATGAGTAGTATACACGCTTGTTCAGGAGGGATACTTGTTTGGCCCTGTTCTTGTGAGGTTGATGCCTCTGCTATAGCATTACAACGTTAAGTTTTCAATTTCAGCTTGCTTTCTGTTGATGACCACTACATGGATGTCCGGCTTAAGCCCTTGGACAAAACCAATCTAAAAAATTTTGCATTGAGGGTTGGGTCTATTCTGTCACTCTCTGCCTCAATCTTAGTAATTTTTTTGCATAGGCTTCGACATCAATGTCTCGAAGTTCTCTCATTTAATCACATAGTTAAGTTGCAAACTTTATCTTGCAGAATCTTCCTAGAAAAGCAGTCATGGCCTCTTTCTAAGTCTAGAAATGGTTGTCTTGGTATCTTGAAGGTGTTCATGAAAGCATCTCTGTGGGTTTCACTCAGCTCTGATCCCAAGTCTAGCTACTTTCCAGTATTTCTCAAACCTCCTTACATGCAAGTCTTCATCTTCCCCTTTCTCTCTTGAGAAAACTGGAAATTTTTGGCCAATTATTCCTTGGCTCCCTTGAACCTTTTCCGGAGATTTTGTTATTGTGGTTGTTCTTCCAGATTTTATTGCTCCACCCTTCTTGGGCTTCCTGGACCCAGACTGTGCATAGCTTCTAGCTCTTGGCATTCCTTTTCTTGGTCCAAATTATTCTTGAACCCTGAGACTCCCTCTTTCTCATGTGGTGTTGTGGAAGTTTCCACACTATCTTCCTAATTAGAATGGTGTGAGGTACTCCCAATTGCAAGCTTCCTAGAGGGCTTCTTGGAAGGTATTACTTTCCTTCATTCTTAGGTTCACCATCATGTTGAAGGCATGCCACACCATATAAAACTCTCTCTCTCTCTCTCTCTCTCTCTCTCTCTCTCTCTCTCTCTCTCTCTCTCTCTCTCTCTCTCTCTCTCTCTCTCTCTCAAGAACACAACATATTTCTTAGAATAGAGTTATAGCATTCCTATTCAACACATTGTAGCGCAATTACACAGAGATGGAAAGAGAAACAACATTGTTCTTGTATTACTTCCAGAACCAGTACAAACACACAACTGGGCAACTGCTTTGACATGAGACTAGAAACATGCTCTATTATAATCTTCAATTGGTGCCTTCTCCCCTCATTCATTCATCCATTTATTACTTGATGCTTGCCTTGCACTATCCTTTTAAGCTCGGTCTTCTTGATATTGGCAATGGCTACTTCGGTGATTACAGCCCACCATCTTTGTACGTGCAGTGCCGAGGTGGTGCCTCACGACGTTGAAAGTGGTCAGACTGAGTTCTCTTTTGCCACTGAGCTACTGAGCATCGCTACTGAGCTCTTAGGCGTAATAGTGGCCCAAAAGAAGTGAAAATAATACAATGGCTGACGTGGATGCCATGGAGGACTCCGGCAAGGGTTAATATACCCCCTTCTTGATGTAGATTCCATCCTCGAAATATGTCAAGAAAGATTCATCGAGGTATTTGGATGCATGTTATCCTTGGAAATGTTGGAGTCTTGGAAGGAAGGTCTACAAGGCAACAAGGTATAACGAGTAAGGTGTTCACGGAAAATAATTAAAATTTAAGCATAATGCACACACCCAATCAAGCAGTTAGGAAAGATTTCTGTGATACTGGTCGAATTTTTCTAGTTAACATAAGGTTAATATTAAGGCTAGTCCAAATTCTATCTAAACTAAGATGGAGAAAAAAGCATGCCTTGAGTTATGACAATCTCTACACACTATCACTCTAGTGAAACCATCTCTAGCTATTAACTAGCCTCATAAATGAAACTGCTAAGTGGTTATTATTACATGCTTTGGTTTGATTCTATCTAAACTAAGATGGAGAAAAAAGCATGCCTTGAGTTATGACAATCTCTACACACTCACTCTGGTGAAACCATCTCTAACTATTATCTAGCCTCATAAATGAAATTGCTAAGTGATTATTACATGCTTTGGTTTGATTTTATTATTTTTATTTTTTATTTAATAAGAAGAAAAAATAATAAAAGTAGGACACCACCCTGCAGAGACCCAAGCAATGGCCTAGAGACCTCATATAAGAGTATCTAAGAACCGTTAAGTACCTCTACATCGATGGTTTTTTTGTGTTATTATTATTTTAAAGCCCTTTATTGATAGGTTTTTAGCCACAAGGTCCCAACCCATGGAGATCAGGGCTATGTTCCTAAGGCTCCATCATATAAGAGACCTCATATAAGAGTATCTAAGAACCGTTAAGTACCTCTACATCGATGGTTTTTTTGTGTTATTATTATTTTAAAGCCCTTTATTGATAGGTTTTTAGCCACAAGGTCCCAACCCATGGAGATCAGGGCTATGTTCCTAAGGCTCCATCACTCTAAGAGCCAAAAGTCCTACCTAGATCGCATGTGGTGATAGTTTTCTTTGGCCTTTTCTTTCTTTCTTTTTTTGGGTGTTTTGGGTTGTTTTTATTTTTGGTGTGTTATAATTTTTTTCACTTTCACAATTCATATAGAAGACTCTATTTTAACTAAATAGGGCACACTAAAGAATTCGGAGTACTTGACATACTTTAAGGTTGATCTCAGAAAGGATTAAACCATGACCAAATCCTAAATGGTTATCCAAGTAAGAACTAGAAAAGTGATAGATGAGTCACATAATGCTGCAAGCAAGCACTCAAACAAACACTAAATGGAGAATCATAAAAAAGATTTAAAAAATAACAATAGTTGAGGATGGGTTTAGAATACACCTGGGCAAATGGAAAAATCCAGTCTATATCAAGGTTGCACGTCCACTGTAAGTTATAAATCTGGATCTAGTCTACACGATTGCACATCAATAGCCTGTAAATCAAACTCATCTAGCAAGCTCATCTCATCAAATAATTGTAGCTCGTAAGCATGCTCTAATTCAACATCCCTAGGTTGAGTTTCCCCCTCACTTAGGTCTGATTCATATATATATATATGTCTCCTCTAGTATACTAGGTAACGGTTTGAGTTCATCCTTATTTTGATATGGCATGGGTACTATGGTAAGTGAGCTAAGTAGCTACCACAAGCCAAGCTATCTAAGAAATCTCCCACCATGATCTAGAAGGGAATTGGTAACATTACTTCATTAAATGATAGTGTAAGGCCATAAGTTCTTTCTCTCCTCCCCTGCTCTACAAGCTATTCCTATATAGTTCTTACTTGATAGGGTCCTCCCACCGGGTAATGTACACTCATGCCATCATATCGTTGTGGTGTCTCTCCTACCATGGACTGCAACAATCCTATTCCATAGCGCCTAAAATAGGTTCTACAATGCCAGCATAAATAGGATGATGTGTACAACATGCGACGCTCACAAGTAAAATATGGTGTAAGGGGATGAAACTATAAGTAGAACAAGTCCACAAAGGTGGCTCCACAACATCGCTCCCCTAGTGGTGCATAAAAATAGCATGAGTGGGTTTGGAAAGAAGGAATTCTTAGCTACCCTTGATAGTACCCTTGATAGTCCATATTTTCATAAAATTATGGATTAAGGTCCAAAGAGTGTTCTAAAGGACCAATAGAGTTAATCCAAGTGTTGGGATAAGAAAAATGCAAGAATGAAAGAAAATCCCCCATAAAGGAGTAAATTCTCACATAAGATGAAGAGTTGACTAGTACAGGTACTTAATAGTTAAAAAAATGAGGGTTTATTAGTAAAATACTAAAATTTTAACACCTCACGAGCTCATGAAGGAGGCACCTAGAATAAGCATCATTAATCTAATTTATAAATTAAAAAAATGAGATATTTTATCTCTCCTCTCACCTCTTTCACACTAGATCAGAAAAGTGGGCCTAACTGGTCCAAAACTTGTCTAAATTGGATCAAACTGAAGCTGGAAGCCTCTAGATTCTAGTTGGACTTGGTTGGTGTCCTCCCTCACCTATAAATAGACCCCTAATCCTTTGTATTTTAATCTTAGAGTAATTCTATGCTAGTGTAATTTTTAGTTTAGTGTATTTCTATTATCCCTCTACCTTGCCTCTCCATTGTGAAGCTTTGGGGCTTCACTAAACCTCTTCTTCTCTTGAAGATTACCCCTTTCCCTTGGTGGCCAAGCTTTTCTTTGAGGGCTACACAACTTTTGCAAGGTAAAGAATCAAGCAAACCAAGGGTAAGCCTAAACAATGAAGTTTATACTCTCTTTTTAATGCTAATCTTCTTCTCAACCTCCCTCATGCTTGGGAAGCATTTTATTTTGTGGTTTCTCTCTTAAAACCATGCTTTCCTTGATTTATGATGAATTAATGTTTATGTTTAAGCTTAGGTTTATGCATAAACTAATTTTTATGTTAAAAGTGTAATTTTAACCATTTTCAATTCATAGAAAATGTGGGAAAGTTATGGCAAAATTTTATCATTAGAAAATGAAGGTTTATGCATAAATAATTTTTATTCTAAAAGAGGAACTTTGAGTATTATCATCTCATAGAAAATGCGGGGAAACTATGGTAGAATTTTTATCATTAGAAAATGAATTTTATGCATAATTAATTTTTATGCTAAAAGTGAAATTTTAAGCATTCTCATTTCATAGAAAATATGGGGAAGTTATGGTAAAATCTTTATCATTAGAAAATGGAATTTATGCATAGATAATTTTTATATTAAAAGTGGAATTTTGAGTATTATTATTTCATAGAAAATGTGGGGAAACTATGGAAAATTTTATATCATTAGAAAATGAATTTATGCAAAATAAATTTAATGTTAAAAGTGGAGTTTTGAGCATTATTCATTTGTCAAAAAAATAAAGAAAGTTATGCACAAATTTTTTAGATTCATTCAATTTATGAGAATTATGAAAATGATTAAGAATATAATTCATTTAGGTAAAAATGAATTAGTTTGGGTGCATAAATGTTTTATGTTGAAAGAGGAATTATGGGTATAATTGATTTTGTAAATCCCATGAGATTGTATGCATAACTCTTTTATTCAAAAAGAAGAATATTGAGCATATTTTACTTTGGGAAAATTGAGATAAGAATGTGAAAATATTCATGGATAAATTCTTAGTCAGAAAGAGGAATCACGAACATATTAGCTTTTGGAATTATGAATTATACGTCTAGATTCTCAAAAAATAGAATCTTGGGTACATTCTGAATGGGAAAAGGGATTTCCCAGAAAAAGACCAGAAACACACTTAGTCGGATGAATGTAAATACTTGTGAAGACTGACTTATTCCTAGATTCCCTAGGAAAGGAATTTGGAATTCTTGAATGGATCGAGGATCCAAAAGGGAACGAAAAATTAGACTTAATTGAATTGAGTCGAGAAAAAGTTACCTTTAATTGAGCCAAGTAATGGCCAAGACTTCGAAAGTTATGAAAAGTGGAGTAACTGTACTTTTTACCATGTTGATTGTGGAACAAAAATTTTAATAACTAGATCAAGGAAAGTTGATAATCAGACCTGATTTGCTCAAACTATCTTGTTTATGGGAATTGGATTGAGGTGTAGAATGATTTGGATTGATGTGTGGAATGATGTGGGTGATGTGTGGATTGATGTGGAGTGATGTGTGGTGTGAGATCCCTCTGCCCCCTCCGCGCACTGAACTCCCGGTAGTAGCTGACAGCGGAAGCAGCCCCCTCATGCGCAAGGCAGGGTTTCTCACTCGGGGCCTCGCCCACGAATATCCGGGCACGAGACTAGGTTGGTGGTCACTCCGAAAACCGAAACCGAGAAAATTTTCCATGCCCAAAAAGCAGAGACGATTCCACCTTTTTGAATTTTCTTAACGAATTTTTCTAACGAGATCAAATCTAAACTATCCTTCACCTAAATAAACCAGATAGAAGGAAACTATCACTGATATAATTTGATCATCTGAGCGATTTCAACGCTTTTTTCCTAATCAAGATCAGGCACAGCCGTTGATCCACTCAATTGAGAAAATTATCAGGGAATTAACTAACTACTCGAATCCTAGCGTAATCCTAAGATTTTTCAGTTTGATTATTAAAACTCCACTGATTCCAGCCTAGCCCCATCCGGCCCATGGGTTAGACACCACCCTACCACTGGAATCGGTAAAACCAAACAAGTACTCACCCACCCATAATTGAAATGCCTTTCTTAACTTTAGCTTTAGAAAATAGATACGCACACACTCCTCTTTAAAACTTTAATATAAAAATAATCCATTGACAAAATAGATATGATCACAGATTTCATAATTCAAAATTTCCATTCAATCCCTTGTTTCACAAAAACAGTACCACTCTAGACTCTCCGTTGGGACCAGCTGGTCGGCAACAAGATCCAGTAACAGATTACAATAATCATTTCGTCAACATACATATACATATCTTCCTCGATATATATATGGGTGTCCTAAGCACCGCGAGCCCGTTCATCACCTGGTCAGAACCCTCCAGGATCCTCCTTAGGTGTCCTGGTACTTCACTCAGGGACTGCTTCGTCGGCCCTCGTCCATCATACCGGAAGCACACCATTTTTTACCATACCCAGGCTGGTCAAGACCTGGGCAGGTTTTTACCGCGTGAGTTGTCTCTCGAACACTCCCCGCCAGCTGTTATAACCGAACTTCCCTTAGATAAACATATATGCCAAATGCTCCCTCCAGCATTCCGGCGTAAGACAGTTCTTTAAGAAAACAGGGTTTCTATGCAAGTTTTCAGTTTTGATTTTGTTTGAAAACCATGAATAATCTTAAATCCGTATCCCAATACTTCTAGATCCAGGTCTGAATTCCAAACAGAATTCCTCAAATTCTGTTAACTTGATCCTCAGATCAAAATCTAAGGTCTTAACTTAGTTTCAGATTCGGTAGGGGATTTAAGTACATTTTTCCTGAACTGGGCACATCGTCTCATTGATTGAAATTGACGAAGGAATTAGGTCTTGGTCAATAGTCTGAATCAGAGTTTGGGTCTGGAAAGGTTCTTCCTAAACTATCTTTCTCAAAAGGTACTATTTCAATTTATGTTTTTCTAAATTTCGTTCGACGAATATTTGCTTACAGATTTCTAAAACATAAATTTCTTATGAGGAATAAAATAATCATTTATCTCGATCTCTGACTTCAATAGTTTAATTGAATTTTCTTATTACCCTCTTAGTGAATATGAAACAGTAGCATTTCTTCTCACAGATTATCTACTTATTCATTTTTCCAATTTTTGTGAAAATTAAACAGAGGATTAAGAGAACCCTCATTTAATTATAAAGATTCTATATGTATCTAATCATGCATAAAATCCAATTCTGATAAAAGTCACACTTTTATCATCATAAAAAACATTTATGATGAAAATCACTCTTTTAACAAAAAAAATATCTTTTATGCATATGTTTATGCATAAAAATCATTTATGATAAAAATCACTCTTTTAATATAAAAGAATTTCTTTTATGCATCCATTTATGCATAAAAATCATTTATGATGAAATTCACACTTTTAATGTTTAAAAAATATCTTTCATACATATAAATCATTTATGATAAAAATCACTCTTTTAATATAAAAGAATTTCTTTTATGCATCCATTTATGGTGCATAAAAAATCATTTATGATGAAAATCACACTTTTAATATTAAAAAAATATCTTTTATGCATATGTTTATGCATAAAAATCATTTATGATGAAAATCACACTTTTAATATAAAAAAATATCTTTTATGCATAAAAATCATTTATGATGAAAATCACACTTTAATATAAAAAATATATCTTTTATACATATGTTTATGCATACAAATCATTTATGATGAAAATCACTCTTTTAATATAAAAGAATTTCTTTTATGCATCCATTTATGCATAAAAATCATTTATGATGAAAATCACACTTTAATATAAAAAATATCTTTTATGCATATGTTTATGCATAAAAATCATTTATGATGAAAATCACACTTTTAATATAAAAAATATCTTTTATGCATATGTTTATGCATAAAAATCATTTATGATGAAAATCACACTTTTAATATTAAAAAAATATCTTTTATGCATATGTTTATGCATAAAAATCATTTATGATGAAAATCATTCTTTTATGATCAAAATAAAATTTCAATAAGCTTCCTTCTATGCATAGAATTTAATTCTAAAGAAAGTAACATTTTTTTAATAAAATATTTTGAGTATACATTTTTCTATACCTAGGATGAAAAATAACATTTTAAGAATACATATGCGATGGGAATTACTCTTTTTGAATAAAAAAGTAAAACTTATTTTTCACAATTTTAGAAAAATTTTGCCATGGCCTCCTTTGTATGGCTGACCATTTTTCAATTTTTAACTCTCTAAAATTAATTAGAAGTTCACCAAGAGTATTTAAATCATTCTAATGTAAACATTTTCTACTTTATCAAAGAGAATCATTATGAAAAACTTGATTTTATCGATTAATCATTCATCTAGGATAAAGAATGGTTGGATTTACTAAAGAAGAGAGGGGAATGCCTTTTTTCAATGAGGCATAACATCATATTCAATTTAGAGAAGACAAAAATCATAAAAAACCATAAAATGAATAGAAAAGAGAAAAATCTCCAACTTACGAAGGAATCTGAGAGCTTTCCTTTGGCTTGATGGTTTGAGGGTTCTACTCTTGTTTGAAACAAGAGTGGCCACCAATCTTTAGAAGAGGGAAGGTCAAAAAACTAATGAATTATGTAAATTCACAGTTCTCTGGCTCTTGGGAGAAGTAGGGTAACAGTGCAAAAACACTATTAAGCTTCAACAAAGGGAAAGGCTTCTATTTAAAGGAAAAAGTGAGCTTCTAACCAAGCCAACTGATTCTAGAATTTTCCAGATCAGTTTGGTCAATTTTTGACCATTTTTTGGTCAGTTTAGTCCTTTTTTTGGATTTAGTTGAAATAGGAGAGAGGAGAGATAAAAATATCTCATTATTTGGGAGTTTAAAACTCTCCCACACATGTGAAATAGGCGCCTCCTTCATGAGGGAAATTCCCCCATACTGAGGTGTCAAAAATGCATCATTTCTTTTAAATATCTCTCTTTTTCAACTATTAACCTTGTCCTTCGTCAACTTTTCATCTTATGTGAGTATTTACTCATTTTTGGGGGATTTTCCTTTTATTCTTCTATTTATCTCCTCCCTACATTTGGATGAATCTTATTGGTCCATAGGAATCTTAATTTAAAATTTCAAAAAAATCTTGACCCTCAGGATAATGTCTCTTGAACAGATTATACTTAATTTCTAATGCACCTTCTCAAAATATTTTTGAACTTCTGTTTCAGGGGAACTTATTTCAATAAGATGAGAAATTTTTCTATCCAAAAATATTTAAAAACTGAATTACCACTCTCTAGAAGATTTTCTCTCTCTAGGCCAAAACTGGTAGAAACAAGATCTTTTATATTTATGAAGAGGGATTTGATTATTACAGGGGAAGATGCTGGACATCTTGAGAGGCTGGGGAGGAATCTTACATTCTCTCCCACTTGAAAAACGCGAGATGCCCTCATCTCGCAAACTGGGGGTAATCCCGCAAAACAGATCAGCTTCATTCTCCCAGGTGGCATCTTCAAAAGGATAGAACTTCCATTTTACCAATAATTCTCTAAGAATTCTGTTCCTAAGAATCTTCTATCGAACATCAAGAATTTCTTCATGTTGGAGTTCCATCTGTCCTTGGGTTGAAGAGGTTAGGATTTCATCATCAAGTACATGACTTGGGCTTGGCACATAATTCTTTAGAAGGCTTACATGAAATACATTATGAACTTTGAGATGAGGAGGCAGAAGAAGCTCGTAGGCTAAGTCACCTACTTTCTTTGTAATCAGATATGGCCCATAATATCTGGGGGATAACTTCTTGTACTTCCCAAGAGATAGAGAACTTCTTTCCGTACTGTAATGAAGACCATATCTGCTTCTTCAAACTTTCTGTCGGTCCTCTTCTTATTTGCATACTGCTTCTGTCGATCCTGGGCAGCTTTAATATCTTTATGAATTGACTGCATCTGCTGCTCCATGTCGTCAAGCATCTGTCTGGACATCTCGACCCTAATTAATAGGTCGGACCAAGTTAATGGAGTTAAGCAATCTTGTCCATACAGAGCTTTAAAAGGGCTCATCCGGATACTTCGGTGTAAGAAGCATTGTCGGCGAACTCGACTAGGTGCAGATAGCTTAGCCACTTCTTGGGTTCCCTGCCACAACATGACCGAAGTATATCTTCGATTACTTGGTTTACCCTTTCAGTTTGACCATCGGTCTCAGGGTGATAAGCTGTGCTGAGATCCAAGAAAGTTTCCATTGCTTCGAAAAATGCAGTCCAGAACCTTGAAGTAAACTTGGGATCTCGATCACTTACTATTCTCCTGGGTAGGCCATGCAATCTGAAGATTTCTTTAAGGAACACTCTGGCCATATCCACTGCAGTGTAGGTTTCTTTTATTGGGATCAGATGGGCAACTTTGGTTAGTCTGTCAACTACCACGAAAATGGAGTTGTAACCTGATTGCACTGAAGGTAATCCAGTAATAAAATCCATACTGATACATTCCTACTTCTAGGGGATGTCCAATGGATGTAACTTCCCATGCATTTTTACTCTTTCAGCTTTGACTTTCTGGCATGTCAGACATTGACATACATGATTCAGTACATCCTTTTTCAGACCAGGCCAAAAGAAGCTTTTGTTTACAGACATGTAGGTTTTGATGAAACTTGGATGTCCTGCTATAAGGCTGTCATGGGCTTCATTCAAAAATTGACCCTTGGTTCCCTCATCATTGGGAATGCATAGCCTGCGATTATAATACATAATGCCATCATCTAGGCTGTACCCTTGAACTCTGTTCAACTCCTGAGGAGTTTTGCTTTCCTACATAAGTAGGGTAGCAATAGGGCCAAAGAATCTATCCTACATGATCTTCTCTCTTGCTTCAATAATCAAAGGATTTGATATTACAGTAATTGCAAGCAAGGAGGCTTTTCTGCTGAGGGCATCTGCTACCACATTTTCTTTGCCTGGGCGGTACTTGATTTCAAAATCAAATTCCTGCAGGGTCTGCATCCACCTTCTTTGGCGCATGTTGAGATCCTTCTGAGTGAAGATCCACTTTAAGCTTTGATGATCTGTCATCAAAGTGAACCTTTGTCCCAATAGGTAATGTCTCCACAACTTCAAGGCATATACTACTGAAAGTAGTTCCAGGTCGTGGACAGCATAATTCCTCTCATGCGTTCTGAGTTTTCGGGATTCATAGGCCCACTGCTTGACCTTCCTGCATAAGTGTACCTCCCAAGGCAAAACCACTAGCATCAGTTACTACCTCAAAGGGTAGAGAGAAATTTGGCAGCTTCAGAACGGGATTGGTTACCAAGGCGATCTTCAGCTTATCAAAAGCACTCTAGCACCTGGCAGACCATTAAAACGGGATATTCTTTTTGAGAAGTTTAGTCCGGGGGGAAGCTATGAGAGCATACTTTGGTATAAAAATTCTATACCAACCAGTCAATCCCAAGAATCCTCTGACTTCTTTCACTGTCTTTGGTTCAGGCCAATCTATGACTGCTTGGACTTTTGCGAAATCTGGAGAAATTCCATCTTTGGATACCAGAAAGCCCAAGTATTCAACATGGTTGGGAGAGAAAGTGCATTTGCTCTTTTTGGCAAAGAGTTGGTGCTTCCTTAGAATCTCAAGGACTTTTCGGACATGAGTCTCATGGTCAGCTGCATTCTTTGAGTAAATCAGAATGTCATCAAAGAAAACTAGAACAAAATCATCCAAGTATTCTCTGAGGATGTCCTGCATTAGGCGATTGAATGTAGCTGGGGCATTAGTTAATCCGAACGGTATGACAGTAAATTCATAATGCCCATAGCAAAATCATCCAAGTATTCTCTGAGGATGTCCTGCATTAGGCGATTGAATGTAGCTGGGGCATTAGTTAATCCGAACGGTATGACAGTAAATTCATAATGCCCATAGCAAGTATTGATGGCTGTTTTCGGTATATCTTGATCATTGATCCTGATCTGGTAATACCCGGATTTGAGATCTATCTTTGTGAAGATCTGGGCTCCATTTAGCCTATCCAGAAGCTCATCAATTCTTGGAATAGGATACTTATTCTTAACTGTCCTGCTGATTTAGACCTCTGTAGTCCACACAGAGTCTAAGCGTTCCATCTTTCTTTTTCTGAAAGAGAACTGGCGCACCCCAAGGTGAAACACTGGGTCTTACAAACCCTTGTTCTAACAGTTGTCTAAGCTATTCCTTGAGTTCGATGGCTTTAGGAACTGGCATTTTGTACGTGCGTAGGGCTACTGGTTGAGCTCCGGGGGTTAATTCAATCACATGATCTACTTCCCGAATTGGAGGCATTTCAGTTAGTTCTGCTGGGAATAGATCATCAAATTCACTTAACCATTTTGGTTCTTTAGCCTTAAGCTTTGAGTCTACTGGGTTCATTTTGACAATATAAATTTGATGTTTCTTCCTAAGTCCTTTCAGCAACCTAGAAGCTTTTACTAACTGAAGGTCTGGGGATCCGGAAACTCCAGTTCCTTGGACTTTGTTCCCGTGAAGGTCATGGAAGGAACTGGTTCCATTGTGACAGTGTATGTCAGCTTGATTTTTGTGGAGCCAATCCATTCGAAGGATCCCGTCAAAAACTCCCAGAGGTAAGACTTTGAACCGACAGTCAGTTACATTACCATCTAGATTGAACTGGATAAGATTTGTCTCATGGTGAGTGAAAAGAATCTTCCCACTGGCCAATTCAACTTGCATAGGTTTCCCTGATTTCTGTTCTAAGACTAGCTTATGGAAGCATCCAGGGGAAATGAATGAATGAGAACTGTCTAAATCAATCAAAAGCTTAAAAGGCTTACCCTGATATTCTGCTGGAGTATGGATGACTGAGAACCGACGGTTAGGTCCTTGGTTTTCAATTGCAGCAAAGATCTGCCCTCTTTCCTCTTCTACTACATGTGAAATTGTGACTGCTCTGGCTGCTGCAGTCTGAGAGGCGGAACTCTTTCTCTTTGGTTGCCCCAGTTCTGGGAAGGAGTTCTGAGGTTACTCTTGACGACAAAGGCAGATGGCTGAGCTGGAGTTCTTCTAGGGTTACCCTGGCTTGGGCGAGACGGACCTTGATTAGACTGGTATGAAGGGGTTGGTCTCTGAACTCGGGGTCCTTGACTTCCCTGTCCCCTTGACATGGCACGAGTCGGGTAGTCTTTCAGTTGGTGACCAAAACCTTGGCATCCAAAACATCGGTTTTCACTTCTGAGCTCATCCCTCTGATTTCTTGAAAGAGGTGGGGCCCCTGAGAAAGTATTCTGGGGGAAGGGAAGGGTCTTCCTTCACTTCGAAATCTTCCTGCATCCTGATTCTGATTCGGGCCTTGCTGCCTCTTCGGGGGTGGAAAGTTTGAAGTACTTCCCTAGGCTTGGAATCTTTTAAAGTTAGAGGGTGCAGGCTTTGGCTGGACCTTTACTACAAAGGCTTTGCAAAATCCTTTGCCATTCTTACTGCTTCAGCCATGGACACTGGCTTGGCATTTTTGACCAGTGTGTCTAAGGGTTCGTTTATTCCCCGAATGAACCTGTCCATGAGTTGTTCTTTATCTAGAGGTGGTGAATATTTGAGTAGAAGAGCAAAGGCCTGGTGATATTCCTCGATGGTTTTGCTCTCCTGCTTTAGCTCCAAGAATTCGTTCATTTTGATTTCCAAAAATCCAGGGGGACAAAATCTCTTTCTCAAATAGGTTTTCAAGTCGTTCCAAGACTGAGTATTTTTATCCAGACGGTTGGTGTCACAGTGGTTCCTCCATGCTACCCTGGCTGTTTCCACTATTTTCAGTCGGGCAAGAGCCATTTTGCTCCGCTCATTGTAGCCTGTGACGTCAAAATATTCTTCCATGGCTTCCACCCATTTCTCCCCACAGCCTCGCCCAGGTTCTCCCCTTCTCCTTTGAAGGGTCCTGGCTGAGTCCTATGAAGAGCCTTGCGAACATCAGGGTCAAGCTCGTCATCTTTAGAGAGAGGGTCTGGCTGACGGCCACGGTTTCCTCGTCTCATGATTCTGTCAAAAATTTATATATTATTAAATTTCTATTTTGATATCATCCACGAGATCCTAAGACTTAAGAGGTTCGAAAAACAATTTCTTAAACAAGATAATGATCTTATTGGAGATCTATGACATATGTCCGATAACAGATTTTTCTTTATCAGATCGTCCGTCGTAAACAATCACTTATACAACATGGAATTTTTCTCCAGAAACATTTCTTTATTTATATAAAAGTTGCAATATGTACATAGAAGAGCAGCTCGGCTCCAGAATTCAAAATCTCCTCGGGAGTCGCATAAAACGACGGTACTGGGCCATACCCATGCCCTGATACAAACGTTCACTTATTGACAAGGGAGCTATTATTTTCTCTCCTTAGGAATAAAACAACTAAGGAGTCTGTAGACTTGGCATGAAAGTCTGAAATTTCGAGGCGTCGAATGATATAGAATGACGCCACGCACCATTTTCAACTTTAACAGAATCATAGCCAATGAGAGGTTCTGCCATAGCATTGCACGACGGTCACAAGAGGCGTGGACATATTGCCCTGCAAACCTTATGCTGTAGTCTCTCCACTGGGTTAGGAAAATATAAATCCTCGAAATGGCGTGCGAGTCTTGCTCGGCTTGTTTGAGTTGAGGAAGAAATGAGATGCTCGAAGGCGAACACAGTCATATCTTGAGACTGGGTGAGGTCGGGAATACCAAATAAATAGAGAACTTCCATCTATAAAAACAATTTCTTTGATTAAAAATTATTCATTAAAGAAGCTTACGGAATGAAAATACATTATGAAAAATGCTTTTTCTGAGTTTTTATTATCAATTTTTTTGATAAGAATTTGTTTATCCTTATTAGCTTTCAGCAAGGCTCTAATACCAACTGTGAGATCCCTCTGCCCCCTCCGTGCACCGGGGACTCCCGGTAGCTGGCAGCGGAAGCAGCCCCCTCATGTGCGCGGCAGGGTTTCTCACTCAGGGCCTCGCCCACGAATATCCGAGCACAAGACTAGGTTGGTGGTCACTCCGAAAACTGAAACCAAGAAAATTTCCCATGCCCGAAAAGCGGGGACAATTCTACCTTTTTGAATTTTCTTAACGAATTTTTCTAACGAGATCAAATCTAATCCTTCAGCTGAATAAACTAGATAGAAGGAAACTATCACTGATATAATTTGATCATCTGAGCGATTTCAACGCTTTTTTCCTAATCAAGATCACGCACAGCCGTTGATCCACTCAATTGAGAAAATTATCAGGGAATTAACTAACTACTCGAATCCTAGCGTAATCCTAAGATTTTTCAGTTTGATTATTAAAACTCCATTGATTCCAGCCTATCCAGCCCATGGGTTAGCCATCGGTAGAATCAAACAAGTACTCACCCACCCATAATTGAAATGCCTTTCTTAACTTTAACTTTAGAAAACAGATACGCACACACTCCTCTTTAAAAATTTAATATAAAAATAATCCATTGACAAAACAGATATGATCACAAATTTCATAATTCAAAATTCCCATTCAATGCTTTTGTTTCACAAAAACAGTACCACTCTGGACTCTCCGTTTGGGACCAGCTGGTCAGCAACGAGATCCAGTAACAGATTACAATAATCATTTCATCAACATACATATATATATCTTCCTCGACATATGTATGGGTGTCCTAAGCACCGCGAGCCCGTGCATCGCCTGGTCAGAACCCTCCAGGATCCTCCTTAGGTTTTGGTACTTCACTCAGGGATCGCTTCATCGGCCCTCGTCCATCGTACCAGAAGCACACCATTTTTCACCATACCCAGGCTGGTCAAGACCTGGGCAGGTTTTGCCGCGTGAGCTATCCCTCAAACACTCCCCGCCAGCTGTTGCAACCAAACTTCCCTTAGATAAACATATATGCCAAATGCTCCCTCCAGCAAGCGTAAGACAGTCCTTTAAGAAAACAGGGTTTCTATGCAAGTTTTCGGTTTTGATTTTGTTTGAAAACCATGAATAATCTTAAATCCATATCCCAATACTTCTAGATCCAGGTCTGAATTCCAAATAGAATTCCTCGAATTCTGTTAACTTGATCCTCAGATCAAAATCAAAAGTGTAAGGTTCCCCCTTCTAAAATAGGAGAAACACTTAAGATAGTCCACTAAGTCTTAACTTGGAGAAAATTTCCTATTTATCGACACCTTGACCATGTAGAGATTCAAGGATACGATTCATAGGTAACACCTAGTCCTATCCCACAGGGGAAGCATGATCTTCTAAAAGTCAAATCACCCATAGGGTAATTTATCATAAATTGGGCAACTACTAGACTTGATTTCTAGAGGCAATGCTTTTTTCCTCATCCATGCAAGGCACAGCTGCTGACCTAGTCTTCTAGAATAGAGTTGCCCAAGAACCTAATTATCTAGTGTAGGGCTTTCACTTAATCTGTTGGAAAGCTACCCGACTAATCGGGTCCACCCGTCCGTAGGATGGTGCCATCGGGGCATTCCATCCTCCCACTTTCCACCCTACTCATGCGTCAATTTGTTTTCTAATTAATCCTACCACACTGTTTGACATAAATAAACATGTTCCTTAATTACGGCCCTTTTCACAAAACAATCTTTTTACACAATACAATCATGCCAAAGATAAGATATATATATAAAAACTTGATACATGAATCAATTCCATACAAGCCAAACCGGCTCTCTTATTCTTTTCCTTTATTCTGCTGATGATCTAGAATTCGGCCTTCCAGCCTCTACATGCTGGGCAAAGCCCTACGGGACCATACACCTCATCGTCGGCCCCGCTGTGGCGAGGACTCAAGCCAGCCCGTCACCCTCTCAGGCTCCATCGCTCGATCCTCCCGCCCCTCAGAGGGATGTCTGCACACTAGGGTGGGCTTATTTACCGCACTAGCCTAGGCCCTCAGAACTAGGTAGCATCATAACCTCTCGCCTCAATCAGCGAACCTTATTCTCCCAATGGTATGAGGGATACCTTGGGCCATTCTCGGGCTTTGCTAACGACGCCGTCCGGCTACACAAGCACGGAACGGAGTTAGCATTGAAGCCAGGAAAAACTTGCACTCTTTAAAGATAACAATTTTAATGCAATTTCTTATATTGAATACAGTATCACACAATTCGTAACTTCATACAATTTTATGTCATTATTTTTAAAAGGAAAAGATACACATTTATTAGCACTAATATAGAAAAAAAACTCTTCTTTAAAATATAACCAAGCTAACCTGGCCACCATTTCCTTGAGGAGCTTGAAAAGGGAGGGTCGGGGGCATCTTCTCTAATCTCGTTCTTGCGTGCTCCTCTTGGGGCAATATTCTGACATTTCTGGGATGGGGCCATCTTGAACGTCGACTTGTAGGGATCGCTACTGCGGTCGAAACGCTTCAGTCAAATCTCAATTCTGAGATCGTTTGCTCACTGTATGAGCAAAAGACTATAGCGCACGAACCCTTTCTTAAGGCAAAAACCTCTTATATTAAAGTCTACGCAAATGGGCGGGGGGGAGGAATTGTGAGATGTCCTTAAGACAAAAATGTTTTGCAAAAGGGGAGAAGGGCTGAGGGCTGTTGTAAGTCTATTCACACGGGGGGGAGAAGAGTTAAGGACACTGCCTTCTAGCAAGAGAGGGATGGAGGAAAATTGCCTTATCTGAAAAGAGGCAAATGAGGGGGTGTGAGAGGGGTGGCTGCAAGGGGCGGCTATACTATGGCAAGTACACTACATAGGGACAGACGGCGGTACGGACGGCGGTACAATAGGACGTACGCTGCGCAGAAATGCGTGTTGCCTGTGGAACACCCCGAGGGTTTATATAGCTGAGGGGTAAGGGTACGGGCGTAACGCAAAGCAAGGAGACGAAAGGACGGTGTACCATCAAAGGCTATGGATCAGTGGCCTGCATGGGTCTAGGGGAAAGGTACGGTGTCGGTTGTCCAGGGAAAGGAGTGGTACGCACGTACCTTATCTGGTCTGGGGCAGCATGGGTGTCCACGTAGCTGTATGTGTGGACCACACAGTGGGCGGTCGTCCTTTGGTTCTTGTGTGGCCATCATACGGGCACCCTAGTGCGGCCATCATACGGTCATCCTTTGGTTCTTGTGCGGTCATCATACGGGCACCCTAGTAAGTGTGCACGGTCCAAATTTTGGGGTGAGGTCCCCGAATTTGAGGCGTCCGCCTCGATTTGCGTGCCAGATCGCCCCGGGGGCGCAATATTTTTTTGTCCGGGAGGTTCTCCTGGTCGTTGGGGTTCAGACCGTTTGTCAATCGGATGCCCGGTCGTGCATTTATTAAGGTTTAAAGGTCGTCGCTTTTTAACTAAAATGACTAAAATTTACGTATAAGCTTGATCTGGTGTCCGTTTTGGATGCTGTAAAATCCTATATTAGGGTAAAATCGCACGCAGATTCTAAATTTGGGCTCAGAATTTGAAGATTCTAAGTAGAAATGACTCAAATAATAAAATCAATGATTTTTATACCATAAAAACTCATAAATTTATCTATTACATGAACATTTCTTTATTAGTGAAGATGGGTATATTACAAAAAGTCTTAACTTAGTTTCAGATTCGGTGGAAGATTTGAGTACATTTTTCTTGAACTAGACACATTGTCATTGATTGAAATTGACGAAGGAATTAGGTCTTGGTCAATAGTCTGAATCAGAGTTTGGGTCTAGAAAGGTTCTTCCTAAACTATCTTTCTCGAAAGGTACTATTTCAATTTCTCTTTTTCTAAATTTCATTCGATTTGTTTATAGATTTCTAAAACATAAATTTCTTATGAGGAATAAAATAATCATTTATCTCGATCTGTGACTTCGATAGTTTAATTGAATTTTCTCATTACCCTCTTAGTGAATATGAAACGGTAGCATTTCTTCTCACAGATTATCTACTTATTCATTTTTTCAATTTTTGTGGAAATTAAACAGAGGATTAAGAGAACCCTTATTTAATTATAAAGATTCTATATGCATCTAATTATGCATAAAATCCAATTCTGATGAAAGTCACACTTTTATCATCATAAAAATCATTTATGATGAAAAACACTCTTTTAACAAAAAAAAATATCTTTTATGCATAAAAATTATTTATGATAAAAATCACTCTTTTAATATAAAAGAATTTCTTTTATGCATCCATTTATGCATAAAAATCATTTATGATGAAATTCACACTTTCAATATTAAAAAAATATCTTTTATGCATATGTTTATGCATATAAATCATTTATGATAAAAATCACTCTTTTAATATAAAAGAATTTCTTTTATGCATCCATTTATGCATAAAAAATCATTTATGATGAAAATCACACTTTTAATATAAAAAAAATCTTTTATGCATATGTTTATGCATAAAAATCATTTATGATGAAAATCACACTTTTAATATAAAAAAATATCTTTTATGCATATGTTTATGCATAAAAATCATTTATGATAAAAATCACACTTTAATATAAAAAATATATCTTTTATGCATATGTTTATGCATACAAATCATTTATGATAAAAATCACTCTTTTAATATAAAAGAATTTCTTTTATGCATCCATTTATGCATAAAAATCATTTATGATGAAAATCACACTTTAATATAAAAAAATATCTTTTTTTGCATATGTTTATGCATAAAAATCATTTATGATGAAAATCACACTTTTAATATTTAAAAAATATCTTTTATGCATATGTTTATACATAAAAATCATTTATGATGAAAATCACACTTTTAATATTAAAAAAATATCTTTTATGCATATGTTTATGCATAAAAATCATTTATGATGAAAATCATTCTTTTATGATCAAAATAAAATTTCAATAAGCTTCCTTCTATGCATAGAATTTAATTCTAAAGAAAGTAATATTTTTTTAATAAAATATTTTGAGTATACATTTTTCTATACCTAGGATGAAAAATAACATTTTAATAATACATATAAGATGGGAATTACTCTTTTTGAATAAAAAAGTAAAACTTATTTTTCACAATTTTAGAAAAACTTTACCATAACCTCCTTTGTATGGCTGACCATTTTTCAATTTTTAACTCTCTAAAATTAATTAGAAGTTCACCAAGAGTATTTAAATCATTCTAATGTAAACATTTTCTACTTTATCAAAGAGAAACATTATGAAAAACTTGATTTTATCCATTAATCATTTATCTAGGATAAAGAATGGTTGGATTTACTAAAGAAGAGAGGGGAATGCCTTTTTTCAATGAGGCATAACATCATATTCAATTTAGAGAAGACAAAAATCATAAAAAAACCATAAAATGAATAGAAAAGAGAAGAATCTCCAACTTACGAAGGAATTTGAGAGCTTTCCTTTGGCTTGATGGTTTGAGGGTTCTACTCTTGTTTAATATAAGAGTGGCCACCAATCTTTAGAAGAGGGAAGGTCAAAAAACTAATGAATTATAAGTAAACTCGCAGTTTTTTGGCTCTTGGGAGAAGTAGGGTAACAGTGCAAAAACACTATTAAGCTTCAACAAAGGGGAAGGCTTCTATTTATAGGAAAAAGTGAGCTTCTAACCAAGCCAACTGATTCTAGAATTTTCCAGATCAGTTTGGTCAATTTTTGACCATTTTTTGGTCAGTTTAGTCCACTTTTTTGGATTTAGTTGAAATAGGAGAGAGGAGAGATAAAAATATCTCATTATTTGGGAGTTTAAAACTCTCCCACACATGTGAAATAAATGCCTCCTTCATGAGGGAAATTCCCCCATACTTAGGTGTGAAAAATGCATCATTTCATCTAAATATCTCTCTTTTTTAACTATTAACCTTGTCCTTCGTCAACTTTTCATCTTATGTGAGTATTTACTCATTTTTGGGGGATTTTTCTTTTATTCTTCTATTTATCTCCTCCCTACATTTGGATGAATCTTATTGGTCCATAGGAACCTTAATTTAAAATTTCAAAAAAATCTTGACCCTCAGGATAATGCCTCTTGAACAGATTATACTTAATTTCTAATGCACCTTCTCAAAATATTTTTGAACTTCTGTTTCAAGGAAACTTATTTTAATAAGATGAGAAATTTTTCTATCCAAAAATATTTAAAAATTGAATTACCACTCTCTAGAAGATTTTCTCTCTAGGCCAAAACTGGTAGAAACAAGATCTTTTATATTTTTGAAGAGGGATTTGATTACAGGGGAAGATGCTAGACATCTTGAGAGGTTGGGGAGGAATCTTACATGTGGAAGGATGTGGGATGTGTGGAATGATGTGGAGTGATGAAAAGTGATGTGTGGATGATGAGTGGTTGATGTGTGGGTTGATGTGGTTAATGTGCATTGATGTGGATGATGAGAATTGATGTGTGGATGATGTGGATTAATGTGTGGATGATGTGAATGAATGTGGAATGATGTGGGATGATGTGAATTGATGTGGACTACTGATGTGATGTGAATTGATGTGGAATAATGAGAAATGATGTGGAATGATGAGAAATGATGTGAAATGATGAAATGATGAAGAATGATGTGAAATGATGAAGAATGATGTGGAAAGATGGGAATTTTGCTTGGAAACTATATTTGTATGTGAAACTTGTTTTTTAAAAGATTGTTTTATGTCAAGAATGCTGGGGAAGCATTTTGACTATCTTGTGGAATGAGGTCGTGGTGGGGACCTAAGTGGAAATGTTGTAATAGCCTGACGGAGAGTCAAAGAAGGACGTCTCGCGTGGCAGATCGGTACAGTGGATGAGGGACCAAGGAAGCAGCCTATGAGTGAAGCACTAGGTCACCTACGTGACAAAGGAACCTAAAGGGTGCTGACCATACGGTGCTCGAGCTCTGGGTTGTCCAGGATACCCACGCGTGCATCGAGGAAGAAAATGAGTTGGAGCTACTTTCTGAACACGGGCATGGATCTGGTTAATTGGCCTTGCTGCTCTTCAAACAGATGAGTTCATGGCTCTTTACATGGATCTTGTTGGTTGATCTAGCTGATCTTCAACGGAGAGTCCATATGGATTTTTATATTCCTAGGTTTTATAGGCTAGGAACTACTGAAAAGCCCCTGAGTGAGCAGGTGGTGAGCGTTCTGGTTGCCAATGATGCCATAGGTACGCTGAGGAAGAAATGAATGGAATATGGATTTTATGAAAAAATCTTGATTATATTCCTGGGTACTATGGGCTAGGAACTATTGAAAAGGCCCCTGAGTGAGCAGGTGGTGAGCGTTCTGGTTGCCGATGATGCCATAGGTATGCCTAGGAAGGAATGATTGGAAATTGGACTTGGAACTGGAATATTGAGGTTTATAATGGAAACACTGTGGTTTTATTGTTGCAATGCTAGTTGAAGATAGTTGAGTCTAAGAAAAGGCAATTTCATACTGGGGGTGCGTAAGTGGTGTGTCTATTTAATTTTTGCATGAGAGCCGGCTAGGGGGCTTGGGAACTCTTTTCCCTGGTACCCCCGCGGGAGACAAAACATAACCAAATTTTTATAATGGATCCTATCAATATAGTGGCTGGGCGGTTGGCTAACCCATGGGATTAGATGGGGTTAGGCTGGATTGATGGATTCCTATAATAAAATTTAATTCTGTTCAAGTTACGCGATAATTGAAGAAAGTCACAGGATAATCCTTGCTCTATGGAAAAGAATCAACGACGGCTGTGCCTCTTTTGATGGGGAAAAAAGCGTTGGTCTCTATGAGCCAAGTGCAAGTCCCTCCTTGATTCGGTCATGTGACCCGTGGGTTTAGTCAAAATACAAAGGATAGTTAAGACTCTTGACTACGTTAGAAGATTTTCTAGGAGGAATCGCCTATGCCCTTTGGGCGAGGGAAGTTTTTTTTCCGAGTTCGGTTTTGGAAGAATCGAGGGATTAGTCTCTTGTTCGGACATTCGTGGGCGAGGCCCCGAGTGGGAAGCTCTGCCCTGCACATGAGGTTGCTACTTCCGCTGCAAGCACTCTAGAGTTTGATGCTGCACAAAGAGGGCAGGGATCTCATAGCTCGTATATCAGAGCGAATTGGTTGAAGTTGATAAACCAAGAAGCAAGAAATGTTAAAAAATTTTGAGTTACCAGTGAAAGATTGTAATTATGTGTTGAAATTCATACAAATTGATATTCAGAATGGAAATTCATAAATTGAAAATTGGGTTTTTAGATGGAAGTACTGCAATTGTTTAGAATCCCTGACTTGCTTGAGGCCTAGATATGATGACATTTGCCTTATAACATCAAGGACCGTGACTACCCGTATATACCGTGGGTATACTGCAACTCTTTACTGACAATATAAACAAGTGAATCTTAGACCTTGAAGTTATAAGCAAAAATGCTATCCTAGATGATGATGATTTTTCGAATGCTGGTTGATATGATTTTAGAATTCTGGTTAAAAATTTGATGAATTGATTTGGATTCCCATTGAAGGATGATGATTTTATGAATTCTGGTTGAAAGTAGATGAGCTGAATAAGTCATGATGATGATGATGATGATGATGAGAATTCCAGTAATGATGTTAATAACTTGGAAGACAATCAAGACTTTTAGCAGATCACTATGAGATTAGTGGATCGTGCTGACAGATTATTCGCAGCTTGATCTTTGGCCCAGTGGACCCAATTGTGGAATGACGAATTGAGAACCTGTATAATTGAAATTCCCGTGGGGGGGAATGTTCAGATGTTAAATTGGAAATTACTTGTCTGGTGGACCAATATTGTGTTAAGAATATGAATGAACTATTTTTTGCTAATGAGTTATGTATGTTTCTTCTTATAGAAGGGATCTTTATCCTAGGATTCTGAGAGGGTTGACCAAACTTTAAGGAACCCCAGAATCAGTTGGATCTAAAGTATAATTCCTTTTTGGATTCAAATTATAAATAAAGTAGTCTTTTCACCTGAGATTCCTTGACCGTCTTGTTAAGTTAGAAAAAACGGACTTGACTGAAGAGATGAACTCCCACCCCAGATAGCCGTACAGCAAGAGCCACCACAATAGCTAAGGAAGAAAGAGGACGGATAGATTTATATCAAAATTGATGATCAAGTCTAAAATATTCAGTTCCCTATCAGGAATTTGATTTTTGAATTAAGTACCGCCCTAGGAGTAAGAAGATGATTTTACCGAGATTATCCTCCAGCTGGCGAGATGAGGACATCTCGCGTTTTTTAAGTGGGGTAGGATGTAAGATTCCTCTCCAGCTTTTGAGATGTAAAGGTGTAAAAACTCCTCTTCAGTCTCTGTAATCATCCCCTATTTGAGAATGCAAGAAAACATTGTTTTTCCTTGTTTTTGGTCTAGAGAGAGAAAATATTCTAGAGAAAGGTAATACAGTTTTGAGATATTTTTTCATATAAAGTTATCCCTTTTATTTAAATTTCCCTGAAAGAGAAGTTCAAAAAGAGTTTTCTAATGTGCATTAGAAATTAATTGAAATGTGCACTAGACACCTTAGCCTAAGGGTCCATATTTTCAGAAAATTATGGATTAAGGTCCAAAGAGTGTTCTAAAGGGCCAATAGGGTTAATCCAAGTGTTGGGATGAGAAAAATGCAAGAATAAAAGAAAATCCTCCAAAAAGGAGTAAATTCTTACATAAAATGAAGAGTTGACTAGTACAGGTACTTAATAGTTAAAAAAATGAGGGTTTATTAGTAAAAAAACTAGAATTTTGACACTTGAGGAGCTCATGAAGGAGGCGCCTAGAATAAGCATCATTACTTCAATTTTTTAATTTAAAAAAATGAGATATTTCATCTTACCTCTTTCAAACTAGATCAGCAAAGTGGGCCTAACTGGTCCAAAACTTGTCCAAATTGGATCAAACTAAAGCTGGAAGCCTCTAGATTCTAGTTGGACTTGGTTGGTGGCCTCCCTCACCTATAAATAGACCCCCAATCCTTTGTATTTTAATCTTAGAGTAATCCTATGCTAGTGTAATTTTCAGTTTAGTGTATTTCTATTATCCCTCTACCTTGCCTCTTCATTGTGAAGCTTTGGGGCTTCACTAAACCTCTTTTTCTCTTGAAAATTACTCTTTTCCCTTGGTGGTGGCCAAGCTTTTCTTTGAGGGCTACACACCTTTTGCAAGGTAAAGAATCAAGCAAACCAAGGGTAAGCCTAAACAATGAAGTTTATGCTCTCTTTTTAATGCTAATCTTCTTCCCAACCTCCTTCATGCTTGGGAAGCATTTTATTTTGTGGTCTCTCTCTTAAAACCATACGTTTCTTGATTTATGATAAAGTAATGTTTATGTTTAAGCTTAGGTTTATGCATAAACTAATTTTTATGTTAAAAGTGTAATTTTAACCATTTTCAATTCATAGAAAATGTGGGGAAGTTATGGCAAAATTTTATCATTAGAAAATGAAGGTTTATGCATAAATAATTTTTATTCTAAAAGAGGAAATTTGAGTATTATCATCTCATAGAAAATGCGGGGAAACTATGGCAGAATTTTTATCATTAGAAAATGAATTTTATGTATAATTAAATTTTATGCTAAAAGTGAAATTTTAAGCATTCTCATTTCATAGAAAATATGAGGAAGTTATGGTAGAATCTTTATCATTAGAAAATGGACTTTATGCATAGATAATTTTTATAATAAAAGTGGAATTTTGAGTATTATCATTTCATAGAAAATGTGGGGAAGCTATGGAAAATTTTATATCATTAGAGAATGAATTTATGCAAAATAAATTTAATGTTAAAAGTGGAGTTTTGAGCATTATTCATTTGTCAAAAAAATAAATTCAGTTATGAAGTATATGTCTAGATTCTTGAAAAATAGAATCTTGGGTACATTCTCAAGGGGAAAAGGGATTTCTCAGAAAAAGACTAGAAACACGCTTAGTCGGATGAATGTAAATACTTATGACTGACTTATTCCTAGATTCCCTAGGAAAGGAATCTGGAATTCTTGAATGGATCGAGGATCCAAAAGGGAACGAAAAATTAGACTTAATTGAATTGAGTCGAGAAAAAGTTACCTTTAACTGAGCCAAGTTATGGCCGAGACTTAGAAAGTTCTGAAAAGTGGAGTAATTATACTTTTTACCTGGTTGATTGTGGAACAAAAATTCTGATAATTAGATCAAGGAAAGTTGATAATCAAACCTGATTCGCTCAAAGCAAAAAGAGACCATCTTGTTTGTGGGAATTGGATTGAGGTGTAGAATGATGTGGATTGATGTGTGGAATGATGTGGGTGATGTGTGGATTAATGTGGAGTGATGTGTGGAAGGTTGTGGGATGTGTGGAATGATACAGAGTGATGAGAAGTGATGTGTGGGTTGATGTGGATTGATGTGTGGGTTGATGTGGTTAATGTGCATTGATGTGGATGATGAGGATTGATATGTGGATGATGTGTGGATGATGTGGATTAATGTGTGGATGATGTGGATGAATGTGGAATGATGTGGGATGATGTGAATTGATGTGGACTGATGTGATGTGAATTGATGTGGGAAAATGTGGAATAATGAGAAATGATGTGGAATGATGAGAAATGATGAGGAATGATGTGAAATGATGAAGAATGATGTGGAAAGATGGGAATTCTGCTTGGAAACTATATTTGTATGTGAAAACTGTTTTTTTTTTAAGATTGTTTATGTCAAGAATGATGGGGAAGCATTTTGACTATCTTGTGGAATGAGGTCGTGGGGACCTAAGTGGAAATGTTGCAACAGCTGACGGAGAGTCAAAGAAGGACGTCTCGCATGGTAGATCGGCCGAGGTCTTGACCAGCCTGGTTCGATTAAAATGGTGAGCTTCCGGTAAAATGGTCGGTGGATGAGGGACCAAGGAAGCGGCCTATGAGTGAAGCGTTAGGTCACCTGCGAAGGAACCTAGGGGGTGCTGACCATACGGTGCTCGAGCTCTGATTTGCCCAGGATACCCACATGTGCGTCGAGGAAGAAAATGAGTTGGAGTTGTTTTCTGAGAGCCGGCTAGGGAGCCTGGGAACTCTTTTCCCTTGGCTAGATCGATGGATTCCTATAATAAAATCAATTCTGTTCAAGTTAGGGTCACGGGATAATCCTTGTTCTATGAAAAAGAATCAACGACTCTGCCTCTTTTGATGGGGAAAAAAGTGTTGGTCTCTATGAATCAAGTGCAAGTTCCTCCTTGATTCGGCCATGTGACCCGTGGGTTTAGTTAGAATACAAAGGATAGTTAAGGCTCTTGAGACTACGTTGAAGATTTTCCTGGAGGAATCGCCTATGCCTTCTCGGCGAGGGAAGTTTTTTTTTTAAGGTTCGGTTTTGGAAGAACCGAGGGATTAGTCTCTTTTCGGACGTTCGTGGGCGAGGCCCCGAGTGGGAAGCTTTGCCCTACACGTGAGGTTGCTACTTCCGCTGCCAACACTCCAAAGCTCAATGCACATAGAGGGTAGGGATCTCACAATGTAGTAAGTTCCAAAGCTAGTCCATTTGAAAAAAGCCACTTGATGCACCTTTAATCTGGAAGAGTCATAAAAGATAATAACAGCCCAATCGACTTTGTAGTGTATTAAATCATACAAGTTCAAACCCACCAAGCCTTTGATTCCATAAAATGACAACACTCATCAGAGTGCTTTCCAACTAAGATGGCCGAGCTTTTGCTGTGTCCTACTACCTTGAGCACCTCTAGTGAAGGAGTCTTGGAAAGCAATGAGCCAGATCATGAGCACAGACTTGGATGGAGGATTTGGAGAGCCACTAGAGACAAGAGCGCCATGGTTTTCCATGCTCCAAGTTCACCAAACATGCTTTGTAAATAGTTTCATGAGATTCATGCAAAGGCCATTTAAATGTCCTCTCCTTGAGTAAAATTCCAATGTTAGAGTAGGAGAATGAGCACAACCATCAAGGTTTGGCTCTGTCAAAACTACAAAAACCTTATTGGACACCACCCTTGATACTCTCTTGATACAACTTTTGATCTAAGAGAGTCATAGAAGATACTAGACCCAATCGATTACAATGTGTCAAATTATACAAGTTACACCAAGCCTTTGGTTCCATTAAATGACCAACACTCAACATAGTTCTATCCACCTAAGAAGGCGACTACCTCCATCGAGGAGTCTTAGGAAGTAATGAGCCAAATGAGCATGTAAACTTGGGTGCAAGTTTTGGATAGCTCTTGGAAATGGAAGGCACCAAGGTCCACACTCCAAGTTCACCATTAGGTTCTAGAGAGCCCTTGGAGATGGAAGGCGCTCTAAGTTCACCACCATTAGGCTCTATAAATAGTGTTGTGAACTTCATCAAAAGGATATTTAACTATCCTCTCTTTGGTTAAAGCTCCATTTTCATTTTAGAGCAAGAGAAAGACCGTCAAGGTCTGGCTCTTTAGAAACTACAGAAACCATGTCAAATGCCAAACTTGATGCACCTTGGATCCAAGAGAATCATAGGAAATAGCAACCCAAATGTAATGCATCCAATCATACTAGTTTAGACCCACCAACTAAGACTTCACCTCCACTAAATGACCAACACTCAACAGAGTCTTGGGAAGATAAGAATAGACTTGGATGGAGGATCTGAAGAGCCACCAAAAGTTGGAGGTATCATGTTCCACCACACTCCAAGATGTTGAAATATACAAGTGAATAGGGTATGTGCGGGAACAAGCCCTTAGGAAGAGGTTGTAAAAGAGAATCTGTAAATGTGAGAGAAACTGTGAAAAGGTGAGAAGTATCTACTAGGAGAGAATAAAGGGTAGCATCAGGAGATTTAGGAGGTGTGGAGATATTCTGGGAGAGGTGGAGAGAATCAAGCAAAAGAGGTGGAGTGAATCAAGGAGAAATCAATGGGATTGGATGCTTGGATGTAAACTCTATAAATTGAGGCATTGGCCTAATGAGAATTTGCTGGTTTTTTATTATCCATGCCTACATTAAGCTATCAGTTAATTGCTCACTAATCACATCTTAATTATCATCTAATCTCTTTGTTGATGATGTTGATTCTAGCATTTGATCCACCATAGCTCATCACATTGCTGCAAATTTAACATGGTATTAGAGCCTAGCCTAGAATCCATCAAGTTTATGAGCCCATTATCTTGCTAATCACTTGGCTAACTAGGATTAGTAGATAATTATATTTTTTACCTCTTTTTCAAGTAGCCTCTGTACCCCCAGCTGGTGGAGGAGCTCCCTCTTCCTCTAGGCTCAACATTAGCTCAAAAGCTTTTAGCTATAGCTAGCCATACTCCTAAGGCATAAGCCCATTCAAACAAATCGCCAAACTGCCTGTATAATTGCAGATTTTTGCTAATTTTCTAGCACCGTTTTTGTGAGGAGAATCTGAGATTTCTGCTGCTCCAAATGCAATGGCTCTAATTCCGCTTGGCCCTAGGGGTTTTCAAGGGTGCTCTACAAGCTGGTGAAGACAGATTTGGATTTGATCAAGTCTATAGTGAGATCCAAGCTCTTCATCAAATCTACAGGTGACTTTGGTAAAACAGAGATTAAGCATTTAATGTTTGGTCAAATCTTGTGTTTCTTGGCTTAATCCGCCATGTATAACTGCAAATTTTTGCTAATTTTCCAGTACCATTTTTTTGAGAAGAATCAGAGATTTCTGCTACTCTGGATGCAATGGCTCTAATTCCTCTTGGCCCTAGGGGTTTTCAAGCGTGCTCTACAAGCTGGTGAAGATAGATTTGGATTTGATCAAGTCTACAGTGAGATCCAAGCTCTTCATCAAATCTGCAGGTGACTTTGGTAAAACAAAGATTAAGCATTCAATGTTTGGTCAAATCTTATGTTTCTTGGCTTAATCCTCTACTAGACTAATTGTTATTGATGGCCTTGAAAGTATTTGAGCTCATTTGAACTCTAAGGCCTCACATCTGGACTCCCCGCATACTCTGTTTTTTGCACATAAAATAGAGGATTAATTTGCTAATCAGTGATTAATCAATACTAATCACTATATTTTGGTGCAATTGAGGATTCAAATTAACCATTAGGTATCTGATACAGATTCCCTATAACTTTAGATTGCGATTCGGAGATGGTTTGGTACTCCAACCATTCTTTACAGATTTGTTACCCTTGATTTAATGTAATTTTTGGAAAAATTATACTGATAAATCTGTTGTAATCATCACCTAAACACCAGATTGAGTTGTAAAAGGGTAGACACTGCCCTTGAATCTTGAAATTGGATCAAGAGGTAAGACCCCCTTCACTGTCATCATGAGTATGGCACAAGAGATAGCCAAATTTAATGGGGAGTAGTTTTACACATGGCAGACAAAAACCATGTATCTGCTCATGAGGAAAAATCTGTGGGGGGGTAGTTGAGGGAAGAGATGAATGCCCAGAGGTGAGAGGGAAAATGAGAGGAAGAGCAGGAATGAAAAAGCATTGGGACTTATTGCACTCAGTTTAAATGATGAAATCATTCATCACATCACAGGGATACAGTGGGCAAAAGATGCATGGGATGAACTCAATAAATTATTTGGCACGCAAGCTAAAAATTCAAAGATGAATCTGTTAATGCAATTCTACAAATTGGATATGAAAGAAAGTGAACCTTTAAATCACACACTTGAACAAATATAAAAGCATTAAGCAACAACTGGCAGCTACTATTGGCAAAAAGGTAGAAGATGATGAGGCACTAGCAGTGCTTCTGTGAAGAGTGTGGACACAGGTGAATATGAAAACATTGTAGCAACATTAAAGAATGTACCTGAATTGAAGCTACACTAGATAGAAGGAGCTCTACTAGAGCAAGAGACCAGAGGAAAAGAGAAGAAATGACTGGACTCAATAGTAGGAGAAGAAAAAGCATTCTTCACCCGAGGAGGATTCTCTCGAGAACGAGGACAAGGAAGAGGCAGAGTAGGAGAAAGGACCTTCACTTTCCACAACTGTGGAAATCCAGGACACATGGCAAGAGACTGCTACAGCAAACCAAGTGGAGAAGGAATGACATTGGCAAACTTCATAGAGGCTTCTAAGGAAGTGGAGTCAGACCATCTTTTCTGCAAGAGAGAGAGAGAGAGAGAGAGAGAGAGAGAGAGAGAGAGAAACCCCACAACCCAATGTAACCTGCCCCAACAGAGTAAAACCACCTCTAAGCCAGCGATGATGTAGGCCATGTGGTAGATGTATGTGTGAGCACTTTAGTCAAGGTCACGGGCACTTGTAGTAGCCTTGGACACATAGAGAGAGAGTGTGTCAAGGACTATGAGTTTAGGGACTTGAGGCACTAGTCGCGGACTATCAAGTAAGAGGGAAACTTGGTATAGGGTACAGGTGTGCTAGGAGTATTCACTTGAGGGGAGGTGTTGAAATATACAAGTGAATAATGTGTGTGCGGGAACAAGCCCTTAGCAAGAGGCTGTAAAAGAGAATCTGTAAATGTGAGAGAACCTATGAAAAGGTGAGAAGTATCTACTCGGAGAGAATAAAGGGTAGCATCAGGAGATTTAGGAGGTGTGGAGATATTCTGGGAGAGGTGGAGAGAATCAAGCAAAAGAGATGGAGTGAATCAAGGAGAAATCAGTGGGATTGGATGCTTGGATGTAAACTCTATAAATTGAGGCATTGGCCTAATGAGAATTTGCTGGTTTTTGATTATCCATGCCTACATTAAGCTATCAATTAATTACTCACAAATCACATCTTAATTATCATCTAATCTCTTTGTTAATGATGTTGATTCTAGCATTTGATCCACCATAGTTCATCACATTGCTGCAAAATTAACACAAGAGAGTCATGAGCATCATAAAGAAGTGCCTATCACTTTTCCCTTAGTATGTATAGATGGTTCTTATAAAACAACCCGTTATCTTAGATGATATAATGAATCAGTTTTGCCCTGAAGGACCAATCTATACTGAGTCTCGAATTCCAAAGAACCCTTATATTGTGTGTTCATACTGTAAATTTCTTTTCCCTATGTTTCAAGCAGAATGGACTCCTGCAAAGTCTGAATGGTACCTTTGTGACCTAAAGCACTGGCAACAAGGTTATTCTTGCTAAGGATGTCTTCAATCATATCTTCAAATCACCTAGAAGATATGAATCCACCTAGATTTTCTATCATTTCATTGGGAACTAGGCATGGTTTGCGTGCATTTAAGGGCTTGATGATATGTCTTAACTATGAATTCCCTCCCATAAAGAAAAGGTTTCCAAAGCTTAAGACTTTCATCACCCCTAATAACTCTTTGTCATATACTAAATAATTCTTCTTTGTGTCATTTAATTTTTGACTATAATAAGCCATTGGGAACCCTTCTTGCTAGAGGATAACTCTTATGGATAAATTTATGTTAGCATCGATAATCACCTAAAAAGGATCATCCCAAGAAAACAACTTAAGAATTGGAGACTCAGATGCAACTTTCTTTATTGCATGGAATGCCTCCACTACTTTCCCATACTGTAAACACTTTCTGCCTTGAGTGTAATGCAGACACTTTCTACCACCATGTCTTCATGCCCTTGAGCAAGCCTATAATCTAAAAAACTATCCATGTGGGAACTGTATGCTTGAAATAGATTGATAAAAGAGCGAATCTCTTAAGCAAGCCTATAATCTAAAAATTTATCCATGTGGGAACTGTATGCTTGAAATAGAATGACAAAAGAGTGGATCTCTTGAGAATTCTTGGTACCTTTTCATAGTCAAGGCTAATCCCGTCTCCATTCATGACATATTCCAAATAGTGGATTTCCACTAGGACTCCAATTTATTTATTTTTTGCATTGATATAGAGCTCATTATCTCACAATAGTTGCAAGACCTTTTTAATATCCCACTCATGCCTCTCATACCACTTTGCAATGGCAATAAAGATGGGTGTATCATATAAAAAGATGAACACACACTTTTCTATGAGCTCCATAAAAATGCTAGACATCATCTTATTAAACATCACCGGTGCATTGGTGAGTTTGAATGGCATCACCACAAAATTGTAGTGGTTGCATTAAATCCTAAAGGTTATTTTTGAAATGTCAACCATAAAGATCCAAGCTTGATGATACCACTTTTGAGATCTATCTTTGAAGAAAAGAAGTTAGCACCATTCAGTCTCTCAAGGGTATACACAACCTTGGGCATTGGGAGCCTATTTTTAATTGTGGGAGCTTATTGAGTGCCCTATTTTTAATTGTGGGAGCTTATTGAGTGCCCTATAGTTTGTGCATAATCATGCAAATTTGTCCTTCTTTTCTTGCAAATAAAATAGGTGTTGCAAAGGGAGAGGATCCAACTCGAGTAACTGGGAAAGTTTCTACTCCAACTCACCCTACAATCCCTTACAAAGGTGATAGGGAAACTTATTGGGTAGTTCTATCTTGAGGACTAACTCAATGAAATGATCCTCAAGACGACTGGTGTGAGTTTCGATGGGAGATCATTCTTTAGCATAATATCTGATATTATGCAAGGAGACCATCCATTCTTTACTTCAAAGGGGTTGTTGGTTGAATAATAAACTATTGGCTATGGACATAAATTATGTTGGAATTAGGGTTGTAGGAAAGCACACAAAGCTTGGAGAAGAAGAAGCAAGAATGCACACAACACATAGTGTATTAGATTGTGTCAATGTACAAAGATAAGTTAGCCCTAGAATGATAGGCGTATATACAAGCTAGGGGAAAAACCTCTTAAGGAGGGAAAAAGTGCCCCGGCAGTCCTAAGTGTGTTCACACACATCAATGCCTATATATATGGCAACAAATCCCCCCTGGGAGTGATGGTGTGAACGAGAGCTGGCACTCATGTATAGGGAAGTGCCATGCCCAAAGTAGATCAGTCCACAAAGGGGAGCAAGCCCAAAGCTTTGCGGAAAGCTTCAAACTTCTCATGAGGAAGTGCCTTTGTGAAAAGATTGACGAGGTTGTCCTGTGTTGGCACATATGCCAAGCTGATCTCTCCTACTGAGAGTCTCTCCCTGACATAGTGATAATGTACCTTAATGTGCTTTCTGCGAGCATGAAAAACTGGGTTTCTCGCAACTGCCAATGCGCTCTGACTGTCAGTGTAGATAGAGGTGGCAGACTCCTGTCCAACAACACCCAAGTCAGCCATAAGCCGTCTGAGCCACACACACTCAACCGTTGCTGTGAAAGCTGCCCTGTACTCAGCTTCACAACTAGAAGTGGCCACAGCAGGTTGCTTCTTGCTCAACCAAGACATGCATGAGCTACCGAGCATGAAACAAAAACCGCTTGTGGACACTCTTGTGTCATAGCAACCAACCCAATCTGAGTTCGAAAAAAGCATGTAAATCTGGCGACAACGATCCCCCCTTGGGATAAAACAACCCAAGATGTATGGTGCCACTCAAGTAGCAAAAGATGCGTACTTCCAATGCTGAGACCCTGGGCTATTCATAAACCTGCTCACCTGTGTGACTGCAAACTGAATGTCCGGCCTCGTAATGCATACATAAATGAGGCAACCAATAGCTGTCTGATAGAGTGTGACATCAAAGTGATCTCCAACATCATGAAGACTCAACTTCAAACCTGTCTCCATTGGAGTAGCAATAGGCTTGCAGTCTTCAAGGCCAAATCTCCGCAACAATGTCTCAATATACTTTGTCTGACACAAAGCAATACCTCTATCACACTACTTAAATTGTATCCCCAAATAATGATGCAAATGTCCCAAATCTGACATCTCAAAAGAGGCATTCAAATCAGCCTTAAAATCAGCAATATGACTCTCATTTGGTCCTGTGAGCAGCATGTCATCGACATAGAGAGCAATGATTAGATGTACATCATCCACACGTTTAACATACAAAGTGCTTTCTGTTAGACTATTCTGAAAACCATGTACAGTCAAATATGCATGTATCTTTTCATACCAAGCTCGTGGAGCTTGATTTAAACCATTCAAAGCCTTTTTCAACCTACACACTTTGTTTTCCCGCCCTCTTTGAACAAAACCACGAGGCTGCGATACATACACCTCCTCATGCAAATCTCCATTCAAGAACGCAGTCTTTATGTCCAACTGATGTACATTCCAACCATTATGAGCTACCAATGCACAAATGCTACGAATGGTAGTCATACGACAAGTGGGAGCAAAGGTCTCATCAAAATCAATGCCCTCTTCTTGAGCATAACCCTTTGAAACAACAAGTCTAGCCTTATAGCGATCAACACTGCCATCTGGCTTTTGTTTCAACTTAAAAACCCTCTTACATCCAATGATCTTTTTACCAATAGGCAAATCACACAAAGACCATGTAGCATTCTTCATTATAGCATCATATTCACTTTGCATTACAGTGAACCAATTTTTTGATTTTTGTGCCTCATCAAATGAAAGAGGTTCTTCCTCTTCACACATACTAGACCCAACCAAAGCATAACAATCTGATGCATAAAAGGAATGTTGAAAACCTGAACGAGTACGAATAGACATAGATGCATCAATTTTACTATCACGCAAGGTTTGCACCAGCCATTTAGGCATACCTCTAGCCTGCTCATTTTCAGCCCTATCCTCATAAATTACATCCTGTAAATCTGCATCAGAAATAGGCTAATCTATGATGTCGTTTGAAATTTGCATAGGCTGAATATTTGCCTCATTAAGACTTGCATTTGAATTCCCACCTGTAAATAGAGGCAACAACGTATCAAATACATCCCGTGAGCTCACACCTGTCTCTTTGGTACATGATAGCAAAGGCTGCACAGCATCTTCCACAAAAACAACATCTCGACTAATCAAGATACGCTTTGACTGCGGATGATACAATCTGTAACCCTTGCTCTCAGCACTGTAACCAACAAAAATGCATATCATCCAATTTTCTACGTTGTTGCACAGGCACTAAAGCATAGGCCAAGTAACCAAAGACACGCAAGTGACCAATAGAAGGCTTTCTGCCATGCCAAGCTTTGTATGAAGTAACAGACTGCAAGGCCTTAGTGGGACACCTGTTGAGTACATATGCAGCACACATGATAGCCTCAAGCCAAAATGCATGTTGCAAAGCTTGGCTCTTGACCATACATCGTGCCATCTCCATAAGTGACCTGTTTTTCCTCTCAGCAACACCATTTTGCTGAGGGGTATACGGCACTGTACATTGGTGTTTTATCCCATGACTAGCTAGAAATGCATCAAACTCTTTAGACATGTACTCCTCCCCCCCCCTCGATCAGAACAGAGGGTGCCCACAGTACAATTGGATACATTTTCAGCCCCACAAGCAAAAAAAATTGAAGCACAAAAACACTTCGAACTTTGCCTTCAGTGGATATACCCATGCATGCCTTGAGTAATCATCAATGAAAGTCACGAAGTACAAGTGTTTACCAAATGACGGAGTTTGCATAGGCCCACATACATCACTATGTACAAGTTGCAATTTGTGAGTGGCCCGCACAGAACCATCCTTTGGAAATGCAGAACGCTGCATTTTGCCCAAAATAGGTGTTCTCATAGCTGGTATCCCAAGATCCTCATTAAGGCTCATCTCTAAGCCGCTAGACTCTCCATCAACATGAGAATGCCCTGCAAAAATGTCAGGCATACTAAGGGGCTCAACCACTTTCTCTTTGCCTTTATGTGATGTACTAATCACATTTGCAGGACTGGTATTATGATGCAGCCTGCCACTCCATGGTCTATCAACTGAACCACTAGATGAGGACTCTCCTGGTCCACTCAAAGACTGTGATTGGTTGCTGACTTGTATTCTATGCAACCACATTTCCACTCACATCAGCCCCAACAGCTTCTTTTTCAGCAACATACTAGTTGTTCATCTCATCAAAAACAACATCCCAGCTTACCCTCAACTCACGTGTAGCAGGGTTATAACACATGTATCCCTTTTGCTCAAGGGAATATCCAATAAACACACATTTTTTAGCTTTTAGATCCAGCTTAGTTCTCATCTTATCTGGCACATGCACATATGCAATGCATCCAAAGACTTTCAGATGAGATAAATCAAGTTTTTTGCCAGGTAAACCTCTCCTTTGGAGTTACATCATGTATGGCTGCAGTTGGAGTCCTGTTCAGAAGCAGCCTCAGCCCAATCGCTATGCGGCATATTCTTCTCTCCCATCAATGCTCGCACAATCTCAGCAATGTGCCTGTTTTTCCGATCAGCAACTCCATTTTGCTTCGGAGTGTATCTGCATGTAAACTGTCTCCGAATACCATTCTTCTTCAAAAATTCAGAGAACTCATTGGAGAAGTACTCTCCCCCTCCATCTGACCTTAGGCACTTTACATATTTCCATGTTTGCTTTTCAACCATAACTCTGAAATTTTAAAAATGAGTGAACACCTCAACCTACTCCTTCATGAAGTATACCCACACTTTCCTTGTGTGATCATCAATAAATGTCACATAATACCTGCAGCCTCCCATAGACATGGTCTTCGTAGGACCCCATACATCTGAATTCACAACATCTAGTGCATTTCTGCTCACATTTCTGTCAACGTGGAAATATATGCTTTGTTTGCGTTCCAAATTGGCATGCTTCACATATTTTCTGCATACCTTCAACTTTAAACTTTGGCAGCCCTATCACAATTCCTTTAGTTTGCATAGACTTCATTCTCTGCACATTCACATGTCCAATTCTTTTATGCCAAATGTCTGTGTCTGCAACAATTCCTGAACCATTTGCAAACATCTCGCAGCACTCACTTCAAGCATGTTTACATTCAATGTAAACATTCTGCCCACTCTATTTTCTTTTGCAACCAACCTGCACTTGTCTTTAAAGTCTTCAACATAACAACCATCAGGGTTAAATCGAACCTGCAAACCCTGCTCAATCATCTGGCCAACTAAAACCAGATTCTTTGTTATGTTCAGAACATGAAGTACATCTGCAAGGTACTTCACTTTGCCATCCTGTATAGACAATGACACATCTCTAACATGGGCAATTGGATGAGCAGTGTCATCCCATGTTTCCACAAAACCTGGCCTTTCAAGGTTTTTCATCTCCTTGAACCACTCCCCATGACTTGTCATGCGTTCCACCCTGAATCAACGTACCATACATCATCTTTATGTGCTGCTTCAACATTTTCAGACATGGCATTAACGACATGCTCCATAACAAACAACCTTTCATTATCCTCATTGTTTCTGCTCGAGGATGCATAATTGTTTTGCTGCAATTTTCCATTTTGCATGTCAGCCTGCTTCTTATAACAATCTGCCCCTGTATATGTCTAGGCTTACCAGAGTAAAAGCATCCACGTGTATCATTATACTGCCTTTGCCAATTTCCACGACCTCTTTGACTCCCCTGCCTCTGAATTGGCCTCTTCCACCTACGTGTTGTTGTTGTTTGTGAATTCTGGGACTGTTGTTTGTTGCTGCTGCTAGCCATAATTCTGATTACCTGTTCGGCCACCTCCTTGGTCATCTCCACGGCCTCCTCTACCTCGTCCTCTTCCTGAACTTGTGTAGAAGGCCTGTTGCTCTGAACTGTTTTTGTTTTGTGAAGACTATTAGTCTTCACCCTTTATCCAAGCTCTTCTCTTCTATAATCAACATAGACACCAAATCTGTGAAATTGGGAATGTTTTCTCGAGTCTGAAATAGACGTCTTGAATGCCTTGTATTGTGGCCCGAGGCCACGTAGACAAACTTCCACCTTATCATCATCATCTATTGAAACGCTAATACATGAAAGGGATTCCACAATACCCTTGATCTTCAATGCATAGTCATTCACAGACATACTCTTTTTCTCCACAATATGAAGTTCATTCTTCAACTGTATCTTTCGTGCCTTGGTATTCGTTTTATAGAGTTTTACCAAGGTGTCCCATGCCTCCTTGGGGGACTTGGCATCTTGTATGTGCCCAATCATGGTGTCCTGTATACTGATAGAGAGTAAATACATAACTTTTCTAGCTCCTTAGTTCCAATCCTTGAACTCTTTCACATCTGCAGCAGTCGGATTGATCTCCGGTATCTCCGGTGCCTCTTCATGCTCGCCTTCTATGTAGTCCCAGTAACCCTTCTATGTAGTCCCAGTAACCCTTTCCCATCAGGAAATTTGTCAACCTGAACCTCCAAGCATGGAAGTTGTTCTTATCAAGCTTCTCAACAACAATTTGCCATCATTTGACATCTTACCAGACACCCAAATTTACCAGAAACAGCACTCTAGTTTGTCTTGCACAAACTGCTGTATTTTCTGCAGCAGTACTGTACTATACTCAAATGTCACAACCAGTGACCTCAATGTGCATACATACACCCAATGGCAACTGTTGACCTCCTTGCAGCACACATAATGTTTGCACAACCAATCTGTCTTCCTGCAGTTCTTAAAACAAAGTTCTACACAAAATCGATGACTTACCCGCAGTGCTCAAAATCGTCTGCTTTCCGAAAAACGAAGGTCCTAACACGCCCGAAACGCATTTTTAGCCCAAAAAAAATAGTTCGATAGGACAGTATAGTTGCCCTATAGCTTTACTCCCGCGAAGAAAGCTCCTCAATCAGATCGTTTGCCGGTGCCTCTCGTAGAGCTCCCGAACGACAAGGGTGTAGTCGCCAACACAAATAGGAAAGAGTAGTTGAAGCTCTTACCCTCGTACCGCTTCCTGTGCTTCTCTTGCTTGCAGCTCAGCCCTTAGCATGAACCAGGCTCTGATACCCTGAAAAGATGCAGGGGAGAAGAGAGCTTGAGCTCTTGCAAGCACACACACACTCACAAAACCCTAAAAGAGAACACACAAGGTGAGAGGCTGAAAATCTTCTTCTTCTTCAGACAACACTCAACACACCATATACAAAGATAAGAGTATACACAATATGAAAGGTACTCAACCAAATACATACTAGGATTCTCTATAGTGTGAACCCAACTAAATGAGCTGGCGCTATAACTAAGCCAGTCTCTAGAATAGCTGTCACACACCTGTCATTCCACTGGCCGCATATCACCCATGATCTCACCAACCATGCCAGTGTTGTAAGTGGGGGGCCTATCCCCCAGGTGGGTCATCAGTGTCCACTGCCTCACTAGATGAGCTCGATATCTCAACACCTAATGGTTCTGCACATGATAAATAATTAAGTTGATTTGTATCTTATTATTCATGTGATTAAAATAAACAAACATCTTATATGTGATCATTCTACTAATTTTATTTTATTATGCATGAAAAAATGCTAGGGTGACTAGCATTCATATGCCAAACACAAGTATACATGACATATTCATGATGCAACGTGCGGGGCTAGCTAATCCACAATTGTTGTTATCAAATGAGATGAGGATCGTGCATGGGTAGAGAAAGCTCTAACACATTAGAGGCCTAATAGATCTAAATGGCTAAAGGTTCCCATGGAACTCCTATCTCAATTAGTGTTCAAGTTATGTAAGCGCCTCAAAAATACCCTACAATAAAGTCATATTTTGATTAGATGTTTCCAAAATAGAAATATATATTGCAGAGTCTAATTTTGATGCCACATACCAAAAGAAGATTAGTGGCTTTCTTGAATGAGGGAGTATAGAGTACAATCAAAATGTAGACGTGCTCAAAAATAATTTCACAGACGCCCTCGAAGAGATGGACGCACTATTTACCAAGAGAGGACATGAGCTAGCACAAATAACCAACCCCGACTGGCAGGGTAAAGAATTCTTCAAAAAGGTGATCTCTTACCAAGTTGGGGTGACAAGCCGAATCGATTCACTACTCCCCAGCTAGCAGAGATCACTTGTGCGCATATTCCAAACAGAGTAAGATCACAAATCTTCTCTTGACATATTAAACTTTTTCAATATGTAGCAAGACACATAAAGAGGGTTCACACAATGCAAGACATATAGGCTTATGGACATATTGGTAGGTGGTGAGTTCCCAATGAGAGATGCCCAGATTCCTTCTTCGAATAGAGAATTCTTCACATGGATAAATTTCCATGTGTATTAGTTCCAATTGATGGAGTACATGCTACAAATGTATGCGAAGTTAGAGGAGAACTCATCAGTCATAGTAGGCATGCATGAGAGAGCGACACACGACTCCAGGGTGGGTATCATGGGTCCTCTGAAGGATTTCAGGAAGATGCACTTTGAAAAGGCATTTCTAAGGTGGAAAGGGAAAATGCAAGCCACCCTTGACCCTGACCAACAACCACACTTGTCGTGCACAGCATAGCACCTGTTGTACATGTACATAGTAGCATATATCAATAGTGTGTGTCTCATTTTATTGTTAGTCTCTCTTAACAAAAGAGTATTCGAATTTTTTTGTATTAGGTAGTGGAAAATTGTATGTCATCGAGTATGTATTCCCGAGCACCCATCGAATGCATGGGTGCAGTAGTCTGAGAGAGAGGAGATGGGCTTGTACCCTACGGATTGGATCAACGAGTTAAAAGGGCACCGTTCCAAACAAAGTCATGTAACAAAGATATAGAGTGGCTGATGGGGGTAGACACAGGGACAAAAGATAGGCAATCATAGGGTACCAAAAGCTTAATATACTTAAGTATCCAACCTATCCTCTAGAGCTATTGCTATTATTGTATCTCTAAATTTGCAACAAATAGATAGAGAAGAAAAGAGAACAAAGTGACTACTTCTTTGACATGAAGCATGTTGCATACCTCGACCATCTAGAGCTTGAAAAACATAATGATCTTGATGACTTGTTGATGGAGATTAAAAATGGGCCACCAAAGAAGAACAAAGATTTAGAGGGGGGTGATAAGAAGAAGAGCCCGGAGAAGCCAAGAAAAGATGAAGATGAAGACAACTCTAAGAAGGACACATGAAGTGGGAGAAAACTAGAAAACAAGGATGACACCAAAGAATCTAAGGGTAAGCCCAACTCTTATCCCATAGCAAATCAAAGAAGACCACAAGTTAAAAGGCAAAGTGAAAGTGGAAGAAGGAGGCGACAACCTCCTAGAGATGCAAGCAAGTACCTCTCCATTGTGCAAAACCCATAGGACAAGGGATCAAAACTAGAAATAGCCAAACCTAATGAGAACCTAGGGGGATGGAGGTGACACATCGAAATCTCCCTCCCACCACTAAATGGGATCAAAGTGATCATGAGAAATGATCGGAGGAGGATGTATATGATCTCCCACCAAAACATGTTAGTTTTGTAAGGTGGAACAACATCACCAGGTATAACAAACTCAACTATGCAATCCACCACAAGAGCCAACAAAGGCAACCCCAAACATATACTAAATGGATATGCCAATATTGAAGGCTTATCTAGAAGCTAGATGGAAAGAGTGGTGGGAGAACAATCCAAAACACATCAAGATTGCTACTACAAAAACATTTTGAGCTTCTTGATGGTTACCCTCATACCATGGGTGAATACAATAGCATTTTGGCCAAAATTGGATAGCAAACACTATGAACATCATCTTTGGTTCACATTATCTCATCATGTATCCAAGGATTAAATTGAGAATGTGCGTTATGAACACACTTTATAACGTTTGGATCAATACCCATATCATGCATTTATGAATATCATCAACCCTTTCTTAAGTAGTATCCTCTAGTCTCAAGTGTTTCCACTTTACCAAGATACCAAGATCTCTTGGATAAGTCTATTCCAAAGAGGTGTTTCGACTTTACCAAGATCTCTTTGAGAAGTCTATTCCTAAGAGGCTTGTCTCAAAAGTCTAATATCTGTTATGGCTCTACTTTAAATTCACCTCGCTTAGGGATGATCACTTGGGCATCATTTAATATATGGGAGGGGTGAGCCACATACCTCTTAATGAGACTTACATGAAAGACATTGTGAATCCAAAGATCAGGAGGAAGAAGTAACTCATAGGCTTGGTCACCATTTGTCCTGTGATCACATATGGACCACAATACCTAAGAGATATTTTTCAAAAAATTTCCAAGAATGAGAAACTCTTCTTTGGTTAACTCAGAGAAACACCATGTCTCTCTCCTTCTTGGAGGAGGAAAGAAGTAACTCATAGGCTTGGAATCACCAATTTGCCTTGTGATCACATATGGATCATAATACCTAGGACAAAGTTTTCAAAATTTTCCCAAGGATTGGGAACTCTTCTTTGGTTTAACTCATAGAAGCACACCATCTCCCTCCTTCTTTGAATAGTTTCTCGAATCCCTTTATACATGCATAACTCTTTTATCAATGTAGTGAAGGGATCATGCCTCTGATACCAATGTAATGAAGGGATCTTGGGATGGAGATGAAGGATGCACTCATGAAAGGAGTATCACCATAGGTCCAGTCATCATAGGGAGTAGCACTTAGACATGGAAAAACTGCCAAGAATCCACCATAGAAGCATGATATAGCTATTTACTAAGTGACTTATATAGCCACATACCCTAAAATGTGTCCACACTAGCCCATGCCCAAAGCCTATGTGCCTCAACCCCAATGTGTACATGTGCTAGTGGAAAATAGCTTTGTTACAAACCATCCTCTCCTACAATGATTTCATCCTCAAAATCGAAGAGTGGTCATGCATAAAAAACACATAGAATAGGCTATATACAAAGCAAAAAATCACATCCAGAGCTAAAATATCAATGTCCTCGTCAAGGGTGTATGATCCCTCCTGGATCAAATGGAAAGGAATGAAGTGCACTACTGATAAGACGAAGCTAACAATGCATCCTCTGGGTCGAATGTGAAACCAAGGAGTTTTTTGACCCATCTAGGGTCAAATCAAATAGATAATAGACTTTGGTCAATGATGAAGCTAACCATGTAGCCTCCTCGATTAAAGTAAAATCCGAGCCATCCAAACTCTAGAGCAATGACTCCCTATTCACCTGGGTCAAATGGAAGATGTAGGGAATCAAGGTTGATGATAAAACTAGTCGTGTCTCCACCATGATCAAATGAATAGTCATGGTATACATCGTGGATCACGAAGACTAATGTAGTAATAGCTCTTGGGTTGAAGGGAAAGCTCATAAGCCCGTCCTCACAACCAGGGTGTAAATCTAACATCCAAGGTATCCACACCAAATGAAAGAATAACTCATGGTGGCTGGAATGTTGAATGACCTTGATGCAAAATAATCATCGTGTAGATCAGGACCAAGACACATACCTAGATGGTATGCCACATACTCATCTATCATACATCTCAAGGGGAATATGATGAACACAAAGATGAATGTCCCGGCTACAAAGAAAATAGGATCTTGTTGACAATCATGGAAGCCAAAGGAGCACACACATCTCATGGTTGATATCATGCAAGAAAAAGTGTGAATCAATGCCGTCAACCACCACTGTAACACCACTTGAACAATCAAAGGCATAATCCAATGCATTAATGTGTGTATGGGCTTAGCCCAAACTATGTACCAAATCCTCATGTGCAAATCCATCTATGTGTGTGTGATCCTCCAAGGTAAAAGCATGATCAATAGGATCATCATAAGTGTCATCTCATCACTAAAGACTCACAATGTACATGAGAGATAAGTGGACTTATCCACAAAGTCACTAACCCTGGAATCTCTAAGATCACTAAAGTAATCCTCATAGGTAGGGTCTATCTCCTCCATCAATACTGGATCTAAGAAAATTTCAAAGTCAAATGTAAAACTCTTGAGATCCATATGCATAATCATGTGTCTCCTACTACGAGATCTTACCTCAATAAAGTCATCACTACCCTCACACTCAATGCCTGACTGCTCAAATATATGCACTATACCCACATAAACACTCAATGCCTGACTGCTCAAATATATGCACTATACCCACATAAACACTGCTAGGTAAACTGTGAGAACTAGGAGTAGTGGTATCATGAATGTCTCTACATGTGAAAGCCTTAGAAGAATAGTCTGTTGATATATCGAGCACAAGAAACTCGGGCTTAAGCTCATGTGTATCCCATTACTCCACATGCAAAGTATCATTAACTTTATGTGTGTGAATGGATGCATCACTAATCAAATGCTGACCCACGAGATCATCCAATTTCAAACTATGATCCCTAGGAAGGTAGATAGGCCTAGGTGTATCAACACTCGTAATGCTTGATGCCATCCTACCCTTGAGATCATGCCCACATGATCTATCTCAAAAACATCACTATCACATATGTATATGTATCCATGTCATCATGTGTATATGTATGACTATCATCATGTGCTCGAAGTACCAAAAGTATGTGTGCACTTGACAAAAGATATGTGAATCGTGACACAAAATGGCAACTCAAAATATCAATCATAGAGCGGTGAAGTCAATGTATGAGCGACACTCCTAAGATCAGGATCTGAGATGGTAATATAGTGATGTTGATGAGACAATGATGGTGTGTAGTGTGTCAATCCATAAGAAGGATAGAGGTAATAAAAATGACCCATAGTGTTTGCGAACACCACTCAACACACTCAAAATGTGTAAAAAACACCTCACATAACAAAGCATGTGAAGCAAGTCTACAAAAGCCCCCAATGTGTGTCCTCAATGCGCTAGTCATGTAAAAAGGCTAGCAGCAAATAACACAAGACGTGTGAAAAAGGCTCATAACAAAACACGAGGCATGTGAACAAGGCTCACAACAAAAACACAAGCTGTGTGAACACCCTCTACAATCGCAATGTGTGTGAGCACACCTTAATGCTCAAAACATGTAACAAGGCTCTCAATATACCCAAGGCAAAAAAGCCTTCTCTTTTGTTGTTTTGTTTTGTTTTTTTTTCTTGTTTAAAACGGTGCTCGGTGAGGTTGCGTGCAAGTGTGCAAGCACCGCACTATGATGTGAGAGATGAAATGCTATGAGATAACATTTGTTGTGAGCTCCTTCTCCTTCTCACGTTGGCAACCACTCACCTTGTGTGAGTGATTTGAAGTGATATGAGGTAACATTCGTTGAGTGCTCAGGCTTTGGGACGCTGGGGGAAAACCTTCATCCTCTTGTTTCTTGCTCATGATTCTTTGTGGTTGATTTCTTTATTGCTGAACTTAGAGCTAAAGAGAGCTCTGCGATAGCTATGATGCCTCCTCTACCTTCTTTGGCCACACCTGGGCATTATCCTCCTCTGGGGGCGATGATCAACGTAGCCCCCCAAAAACTCACCAAACGGCAAAAATGGCTAGCCGCATATCCCAATGCCATTCTTGAAAAACAACATCTTCAGGAGGCCCAAGCACTAGGAGAGCAATACCAGGCTCAACTAAAACCGTTGCTCATTTTTGTAACCTTTCACCTAGTACCTGCATGCACGCTGTCCCCCATAGAACCTGAACTTCTGCACCAGGTAAGGCAGGAGCCCTCACTAACACTCAAGGCGGCCGAGGAAGACCTGTTCACCAACATGATGTTGATAAATGATAATTTTGCCCCATATGCACCTCCTAAATTCTAATCCTCGAATGCATGTTCCACAAATGGCCAAACCCAAATATCACGTTCACATTAAACAAATCGATGCGAACAGTGACAGAGTCCAACAGCGCCTCACCACGTGGTGCCCACTGCCCACACAAGATTTGCTGAACTCTTTTACCCTACTATGACACCCAAATCCCAACCTCCACCCCCGTCAAATAAGGACCACATTGATCTTCTATATAATATTACTGGTCCACCTTTTAATCAAGGCCCCATACTTGAGGAAGCTCCTCATCAACTCAACCTTGCCACCCTCCTTCCTTTCCTCCCAAATCCAAATGCCCATTGGAAACTTGTTAAAAGGTAGTCCAAATTTATGGAATGATCTTTGGGATTGGATGGAACACAAACTACAGGATTCTATAGAGGAGGGATCTAACTCATATTCCTTGGATGAATATGAGCCCCATCATCTAGACTTACTCCATCACCCACAACCCACAACCCACAACCCAAAGGCGCACCAACAATTTGCATAAATGTGATGGGCCACTACTTTTTTGAAGATGATGACACCAACATAGCCTTGCCCATTTCTTATAACGGCCGTGTGGTCAAAGGCATCCTAGATGGAGGTGATGGCATAAACATCCTCACACAAACATGCTGGGAAAACTGGGGCCATCATACCACACTGGTCATAAAGTTCACGGATGGGAAATCTGCACGACCCCTCGGCATAACCCCTCAGCATAGCGCATGACCTCAAGGTCAAAGTCTATGACATGACCTTCAACCTCACATTTGTGGGCATGGACTTTCGAAACGTCACCTATGATGTCATCTTGGGCACACCCTTCATGCGACAAACTCAACCAATCCATGACTAGGACACGCATCATGTATGCCTTCACAAAGGGTCTCAAACGCTCAAAGTCAATTTATATACTTGGCACTCACATCCCATGGCCAAAACTCCCTTTGCTGAAGACTCTGTGACACCACTAGAAGCAACGAGCCATTTGTTTATGATGTTATCAAGACCTTGACTTGGCACTCACATCCCATGGCCAAAACTTATGACCACTCCCAGAAGCAACGAGTCCTTTGTTTGCAATGCTTGTTCATCAAGCCCTTGATGATGTGCATGTGCTATACATGGTCGCTTTTGTCAATAGTGACGAAGTTGACCATGACTAGCTGAAAATCCTTGCTACACTTGACACCCTCCCAGATCGCAAACTCGACACGCAATTCGTGGTCCCAAATGGTTAGACCCTTCATGAACCCTACAAAGCCATTGCCTCGCTTAACATCCTGAGTGTAAGTGTATCTCCACAAGCTGAAACAACCGCCCTTAGGGTCTGGATAGATTTTCCCTTTGGCAGAAATATGCAAAAAAAGTGTGCCTTCCTATCTCCCACACCTAGCCATAATCTTTTGCCATGAGAAACCTAGGTCTCCTTAGGCAAACCATCTCTTAAAACTGCCCATGCCAAGATTTAATTACCTAGTGGAAATCGTATACAAAGCCTTGGGTCCTTTACACAAACTATACATACTGTATCTAACCCATTAGCTTGTAAGTTTTGTGGTTCCAATTGATGAGACAAAAGAGGCAATTGTCCTCAGAGGAAGCTGACTCCATAACGCTACAAGTACAATAAACTCCTCTGACAACACAGCCACCCTCAAGCTTCCCCAAGGCAAGGTAACAATGATCCTCTGGGATGGAGAGTGCATCGAATCTGGTCCTCTACCCCTACCAACTACTTCCTCACAGGGTACTCTCACATCCCCAACCATAATTAGTAAGTCTTCCATTGCCCCTGAACTTCAACCAGAACTAAACCCACCAAGAATATGGGTTGGATTCTCGACTGAGAATGGTCTACAATGCAAGCCCACATATATCCTATGGTCCACACCAATCTCATATTCTTAGAGGCGTGGAAAACTCTTAGAAAACCCACACTAACAAAAGAAAACACTTATATTCAAATCTCACATGAAATGCGTCTAATGAGTGTTGGGTATTTCATTCCTAAAATTTCTATAGGAAATAACCAATTGGAGTGCATATTTCATGTCATTGATGTAGGGGAACTCCAAGGCTGGATTATCATTGGAAAAGAGTGGATTGATGCAAGAATTTCTCTTATGCATCTAAGTTATGCATAAAATCCATTTATGATGAAAATCACACTTTTAGTATAAAAAGAATATCTTTTATGCATACTTCTATGCATGAAATCCAAATATGATAAAAGTAACACTTTTATAATAAAATAATCAACTCTTATGCATACTTCTATGCATGAAATTCAATTGTGATAAAAGTAACACTTTTATAATAAAATAATCAACTTTTATGCATACCTCTATGCATAAAATCCACTACCAAATCAATCAGCGAGCAAAGAAACGGCCACCATCGAAATCAACGGCAAAAAGGCCACAGTCCTCTTATGTCCCCCAAGAGGAAATCATACACACACCCTCACCCCCAACTGCCCATCCCCTTACGCCCCATCCTTATCGCCGGCAGTCTCCCCTGTGACCACACCCCATGCCTCACTAAAGCTGTTTGATCGGCCACTGTCAACACCATCCAACAATGACAATCAAGCCTCGCCATCGACATTTCCCCTCAACTCTACATCCTTGACCACCAACACTGCACCCACCACGACCTCATACCTTTATCATGATAGTCAATGGTGGGTGCCCAAGAATCTTCTTACCGCTCAGGGATTCTACGATGGCTACACAGAACTATGGATCCCCAAACGGCCATCTCCACCACCCAAGCACAAGAAGCCAACTAAACCAACAAAAACCAACCCTAAGTCAAAGCTTCAACGTTAGCTCATGCTCGACCGCCTGTTATGAGCACAAGGCTACTATGAAGGCAACACTCACCTCTGGCTACCTAAGCTTGCCGCCTGTGCTCATCCCCCACCATAGCAACTCCCCATGAAGCCGTGACAAAAGATCCCATGGATTAGGCAACCCCAAGCACAACAAAGCCACCAACGCGGGGTACCTACCAACGTGCACAAAGCTTAAGGCTTCCATGAAGGCAACACACACCTATTTCTCCCCAAGCCCCCATCAAAAGCCTATCCTTAGTGTCGACAACCTACACCTAGCTCAAAGCCTTGTTAACCAAAAACCAAGAGCCTCGACAACCCATGGACCTTCATCACTCGGCAATGTTGGTTGCCCAAATGTCTCTTAGAACCCCAAGGCCTCCATGATGGCAATTCCATCATTTGGCTCCCACGGCATACCCCTTAGCATTTCACCTAAACCACACCAACCAAGCCAATACCTATCCACTCGACCACACAGATGGTTTGGTAACCAATGGGTAAGCAAGTCCCCTCTTCCTCAAATAAATCCTATAGACTTGCCCACACCTCACCCACCACAGGCACTCAAGAGCTCAATTTGCCCAGCCCTTTCAACCCACAGTCCACCCCACCCCCCCTTGACTTCACCACCGACGCAAGGAGCTTATCCAACCACTCAAAGATACAAATGGCAGAGCTTATCCAACCACTCAAAGATACACTCAAAGGTAAGCTCACAAATCTCGCCAAATGGGCCACTCGATACAAAACCCACTAGGGGTGCTGACCAATAAACACGTGTTTTTTTTTAGGTCTCTTGGTGATTAGGACCACAAGCACACCTTTTGCCCTCGCCCATGCATAACACCTACAATTCTTTTTGGGCTCTGTCCTATGCACACAACACCTACAATTCTTTTTGGGCTCTGTCCTATGCGCACACACCGCACCAAGCCTCATCATTGACAGCCATCTAGGTACATATCTGGATGGGGGGACCATGGTGGGCGCAAGCCTGGTCAATGGTACCACCCATCGCCTGGATCTTCTTAATCACCCAATCCATCTGACCCCCATAACTTCTTCTTTGGCTTAACATCTATGGATCCTTGCCATCAACTACCACTCCTATCAACACATGATCCTAGAGCTTCAATGACAAAAGAAGACAAAGCACCGAAAGAAAAAGAGAGAACACCAAAACCTGATACCTCAACATCTACGGTAGTCAACATAGACATCATGGTGTCTTGACAAAGATGCTAGAGCTTCATATGCATCGCCATCGACTATAGCATCTTGGAGCGCTAACAGTTACCATGTGCGTTGCCTCCTTGTCCCTTCGGAATTCCCCCCTCGCCACTTGCTTACTAACACCATTGTTTTACTAACTCCTCTTTAATCATACCACCTACCATTGGGATACTGGTCGTTAAGTATTCCATGCTAGTCTATTCATTCAAGTACTATGACTCCTCTAATGAGGATGTCCCGCCCTGCAAAGGCGACAAATAGAAAAACACCAACAAAAGAGAAAAACACCAAAAACAAAATAAAGAGTACTACTGGGCACATACAGAAAAGAAAACTCATAAGAGTCCCCTATGACTAGCTGGATTCTCAATCGCCACTACTTCACTAACTTCTTTCCATCTTACTAACTCCCCCACCCCTCTCATTTCTGGAGAGCCAAGAGAACTAACCAAGTGCGACACTTCCTAACGTGCCTCGATAACCTCTCACTGATCACAAGGATGTGATCGACTTTAGGAAGGGGAGTATGTTAACCACATATTAGTCAACACATTCCTATGATAACTATGTTCACACACTTATGTAATGGGCACCGACACTATATTGTAAATCCCATCATTTGATAAGGGAAACGCCCTAAAGACACTCCCAAGTATTGAGCTTCCAAGGATAGAAAAGAGGATCTTGGTCAGTTGGCCAAACCATAGAGAAAAGCCTTGTAACTATGTTTTGGGCTCCTCGAGTCACTTACTCTAGGGCGGGGCCGAGTGGGAAAAGGTTTGGAACTATAAAAGCCGATTTCTGTAATAGAAGTGGAGTGTTCTCTCTCTCCCTCAACTCTAAAACTCTAATCTAGCATGTGTGGTGTGCTTAAGGTTAGGGTTTGGAGTGATTAGTGCTAATCACTCATTCTGTCATGCTTCCCTCTTTCTTCTTCTCTCCCTCTTGCTGCTTAAGTGATTAGGCTATCAATGCGATCGTCTTCCATGGAGATCCCTCACGATCTTCACGAGAGAGGTTGCATCATCCATTGGATTAGGGCAACTACCTCAGGCTGACAACGAGTGCAGGATGACGACGGTGATGAGTGGCTATGGTGGAGCTCTTGAGCATTACTCAAGCTTGCGTGGATAAGCAACTTTCCATAACTCATTAGGGTAGGGTTTTCGGAGTGTCTTCAAAATTTTTATTTGATTTCAGGTTCTCAAACTAATCGCTCTAAAACAAGGATCAGAACTATGCTAAAGGACCACCACACTGACTTTTGGAACAAGGATGTCCAATCATCCCAGAGAGTAGAACCTTTAGGCTCCTTGGCATTCCTATGGGGTTTGGGGTTAGTAAACACCAAAAATGGCAATGGGTGACGGACATGGTAAAACAAAAATTTGATAAATGGAAAGGGATGCAATAGGGATTGCAACGCAGTCTAATTATTCTAAAACGTATCCTAATACATACTACCATCTTCTTTTTCTCTTTTTAGAGACCCTCTATTTATAATTTAAACACCTTGAAGATTTATGTAGAAATTCTTATGGAGTGGAGCTACAGATTCCTTCAAGCTTCCTAAAGTTTCTTGGAAGTACTCCACTATATGCCAAAAGAGGAAGGTGGTCTTGGTCTCCCTGACCTTAGAGATATGGTAGTCTAGATGGCTCCAAATGAATGATCAAAAGCCTTTCGAGCCCACAAGAAGATTGGGATCAATTGTTGCACTCGGATGCCTCTCAGCTTTCTGTGCTCAACAAGATGGAGAGGGCTCTCATTTATGACTTTGTGCTTTAGTAGCACCCAGATCAAACCCAAAGGCAATCAAATTACCAAAGGTATCTAGAAAGCTTAGAACAAAGACAAAGCCTTGCTCATTCTAGCTAGAAACCTCACGTTTAAAGCGTGTTTATTCCATTTGGATTCTATCTAATTCTCCATGGTGGCAAATACTATATTCATCCTAGCCTTCTTCATATGCTTGTAAGATGTCAAAGAAAGGTGTTTCTATTGAAGGCATCAACGATAAACATGCATCTATAGAACCCTCTACTCCCTCACTAAAAGGCAGCAACTCAAGTAAGAATTGGTACTCCCTCTACTCTCACCATAGTGCTTGACACGCATAACTTAAACCCATCAAGGAAAACTTGAGAACACTTAGTAAAGCACACCAAGCTTAAAACCTAAGAACGGAATGAGATAGATGAAGAGAAAAGAGATGAAACTCCATAGCATCAACTAACATGAACAATACTCATGAGATGAGAAAAAAAACTACTATCATTATTCAATTGTACCTCAAAGAGAAACCCATACAATCATGTCATGGGCGAAGAAACTCCCCTAGCATAGAAAACTAAAAGAGGAAAAAAACTAGTATGATGAAGACGAAAAAACTTGAAGAGAGAGGAAACATTTGATGTGAAGCTTCTCTCAAGCTCAACACTCATCTCCATACTCTCCACGCTGTTGATATGAAGCTCCCTTCAACTCAGATCCCTCTCTCCTTCTTTTGAAATGAGGCTCTCTCTAATCATATGAAGCAAATGGTGGCTTATATAGGTTTTCAAGAACTTGTCTTCATCTTCTTTTTTGCCAAAAAAGAGTGATGCTGAACTTTTCTTTTTACTTTGCTTTTCTTTATTGTTTTAGCCATAGACGGTTGTTTGTCATGCAAAAAACAACAAGGGGCCACATTGGGATATTTATGGACGATGTGGCCTTTTTTCATACATGTGCACGAGCGACTAAATTAGGTGTTCCCACGATGGAGGTGCGCACAGCTGACATGAGCAACTGTTGGCCATAATTGCCAAGAGCCAAGGCTAATGGGGAAGTCCCAAAACCTCTCAATGAAAAAGTGTGAAGTGCATGGTGAGCAAGGATTATAACCTTTCGCTTGTCAATTGTGTAGAGCTCTCATGGCCATCATCTTCTATCATCTATTTTTCTCCTCTTTCTCCTATTGGTGAATGGTCAAGAATCTTCCATTTCTACCTTCATATATAGGGCTAAAAAAAAACTCATAAAAAAGCACAAGGGACTTGGTTTAAGAGTTGCTCCTAGATTTTGGGGAGATTGGAATGAAGAAAAACTTGCATCATATCAACCATCCCCCTGAAAGTAAGGCATTCATTCCTTACGCCAATCACAAAGGCCTATGCCATCTAGTAATTATCACAAAAAATCAATCAAAAAATGACATCAATGTCCCTTCTGGATCAAACACGAAACACTGTGACATCCGCCTCTCAAACTGAAAGTTCTCTTAGATCAAACGGCCATAGCATAGTCAAGAGAAGACAACCAACACCACCTGGATCAAAGACCAAGCTCCATCACATGCCTGAATAGTAGGATAAGAGGATCCATAGATATCCACCAAATCTTCCTCGATCATAAGGCTAAAGCATGCACTAAAGCATCTAACTCATATTGATAGCACCACATATCTCTGCTTCACCTCCAGGATCAAAAAATTTGTTAGATTAGCCCACCTACATCATCATAGCTCCTAGAAAAATAAAATAGGTTGTCAACCCAAAGCATAGACTATATGAAATAAGCCATGCCACCACTATTGAAGAGAATTTGTTGTCTCCTACATCCACCCTCCTGTACTTCTCTGGATCCACATCCAAGTGTGTCATCATAGGCATCAAAAGCAACTCCTTCTCACCAGCAAAAATTGCATCCCTCTGTACATTCAAGAACTCATTTGCATCATCACCAAGCATGTGCACATCGAAGTAAGCAATAGATTCTCCCATAAAAGCATCATAAGTCTCAAACATTGTTCCATCTCATAAGCTTAGAGGCAAGCCATCCCCTTGTTTTCATGTGTATCCATTCGAAACCAAACACAACCCTTCATACTATCAAAATGTCTGACATGTAAGGAAAACACATCCAAAGCATAAATATAGACATCCACTATTCTAGCAAAAGCTCCCTGCCACCAAACATAACACCAAAGGTACCAAACACCAAAGCCAAGAATAATACAAATCACTGTAACGTGAGGTAGATCCATACATAGCAACCATAGCACCCATCTACAACCAAGAGCACTTAAGAACTTGTTAAGAAGACACTTAGGAACGTGTGTAACCACATGCACAACATCTAGAAGATTATGATAATGCTCATCAACCACCTTGTCTCGGTTTTAAGAATAGATTACTCCCCCAAGTTCACATCTCGACACTCCTCAATGCCACCAAACACAAAGACAAAATCAACAACCAAACACTGCACCTTTAGTGGCTCCCCACCAGCCAAAAGCTCACCAATAAAATCTATAAAAATTAAAACATGGACCAGGAATCACATCTATCACCATCAAACTGACATCACTATCTAGAGCATTCACATCCTCCAGCATTCAAAATCATATAACTGTCCTCCTTCAATTTAGAAACAACATCACTACATAGGTCCATCACAATATCCATCTCGTGTTTATCTTCAACAGTTGCACAATTATTATTGCATGTCTTACTATCACCATCCTCATCTACATCATGTACTAGCTTCTGACTCATCATCATAACATACCTCTTGAATCTCTTCTCCATCATAAAATTCACAAGCTACATGTCTATCTTCATCGCATAGAGTAGAGTTTACCTCCACGTTGAAATGAGCATAAACACAGATACCATCATCTAAGCAACCTGTCTCCTTGGTTAGCTCCAAAAAACAAGGGTATGTTCCCATACAGGTGGGCACATAGGCAGCCATCCACTCACCTTAGGCCATCATCGTCCGATTGGCATGGTGCTTACTTCCGCCTTCCTCTTCGGCGATCCTACAGTGTGCAATGCTTGCCCTTGAAGCTCACACATTGGGTTAGGGACGATGGTTGCCATGGACATCAAAGATCATGACTCAACTTGCAATGCCCAGTTCTACCAAAATTGTGCAGGGTGTTCATTCCAATCGGCCGAGCGATTACCTTGTGGGTCCGTCCTGCGGGTTGTGTGAGTGAAATTCCTATGCGCCACTAGGAATAGAGAATGAGACCTCTGGAAAAAAAAAACAAACTTTCGAGGTATTTTCAAGGTGGAACTACGCTAATAAAAACCGAGTATTTTTCAAAAATTGACGTCCACATCATTCGGTCCCAGACGAGCGCTTTAGCTAGCTATCGACGATGAGCGGTTCGTGTGGAGGCAGGAGTCCGCAAGCCTCGAGGGCGCCAGTTGCTGGTTACGTCGCAGCGTTTGGCTTTGCGATGGAGCTCATTGTTGCAAGTATAATTCGTGTATATGTCATATGATGACAAGGAGGCCAAGTCCAATCAAGATAAGGTTGTGTGGTCCGTAACGTCCGTCACTGCTATCTGGTCAGGCCGTGTACGTGACTCAGAATATATTTGTGTGCAACTTTAAAGGTATTGTTGTCACTTCCAACTTTCGAAGACTTGCGTACACCTCTTAAGTTTCTTCACATCCGAGAGATGGATCAATCTAGCCGTCGATCTGAGATTTGAGAGATTAATTAATCTCTTTTCGTGCCCTAATCGATTCTCTCACAAACTTTACAGTACGAGAGGGTAGGTCTTCTAGTCACAGCAGCTGTGGGTCAAGTGCAGATTGCTACGAGAGGTAAGAGCTTTGCTGTTATACGCTTGTGTGTGCGTGTGTTTTGCAGGAGAGGCGTGCCTTGGCCTGTGTTTATCCCTTGTGGACTCTGGAGTAGAGACCATGTTCTTCTTTCTCTCTCTCTCTCTCTGTCTCTCTGTTTAATCTCTCTGCTTTTCAGTCTTTTTGCTGCGTTTCGCCGTAATAAGGATCTTTCAGTGTCTTCTCGTGTGATTTCCAGCATGCCAGGATGGTGCGCCGGAAGATCAAGATCAAGAGAATCGAGGACGCAACCACGCGACAGGTGACCTTCTCGAAGCGTCGGGGGGGACTGTTGAAAAAGGCTCACGATCTCTCCGTTCTGTGTGATGCCGAGGTCGCCGTCATCATCTTCTCGAGCAGAGGAAAGCTCTTCCAGTTTGCAAGCCCCAGGTCAGTACATAAGCTGTGGCCTTCATTTTTGCAATTGTTCTAATCCACATACCAACAAAATTTATACCAAAAGGGGCGACAAGCTTCCACAACGGACCCTTTCTCCCGTTTTCTCCTTTATAATTGGGCCATCTTTATCTTATGCTTGTTGTACCTTGCAATGACTGGGCCATCTTTATCTTATGGTTGTCGTGGGCCATGGGAGAGTTCCCAAGATTCCATCAAATCTTAGGTTTCGAGCTATGAGTGTACTTACCTAGATTCCCTTTCTTAATTTTACATCATGCTCGTAGGATCTACCTTGTGGGCGTCTTTCCTAATCCAAGTTTATCTATAACATGGGAACATGGAATTCACATAATGCATTTCTCCTTAGCATGGGATTTGCATAACACCAATATGGAATTCACAATCATGCTTTTTTTTCTTTTCAAGTGGGATCCATGGGTTTTTGGATCTACACAAGTTTAATAGTTGATGGACACCCCTTTCTTCAAAATGAGGGCATAGCCATGAATTTTTGAATGTTTTTCCAAGATCTAATGCGTCCATTAAAATTGCTTGCATGTATTTTATGGCCAAAGTGCTCGGAGATAGATATCAAAAATAAAACTTGGATCTAGATAACTTCAACATGGAATTCATGTGCAACACCAAACCTTTAAGTAGAGTTCAAATGAACAAAGGCTAAATTTTGCACCACAAAGCTAAATCATCTTGATCGACTAGTCATGGAGAGAGGGCTTTATCACCTTAGCAATAGCCTTCGTAGCACGCACTACGCATGAGGCACCTTGGCTAGTGGGAGAGCTTGGAGGCTCGTTCCTTGGCTCGAGTTAGATTGCACTTGTGGTGTGGTGTCCACACTTTGGTGGCTATTGGTGTGGTTTCGTGATTGGGACATTATCGTGTGTTCGGCGGCTTCCTAGGGTCGTTTTTGTGCAACAAATTGTGTGGACATCTTGGGCTTGGTTGAGCCCTAGCAAACATCTGCACGGTCTTTTATTTCTTTTTTAAAAACATTATTAAAATATTATTTTTTCCAAGAATTAAAAAAAGACCAAAGCTCCATATATTTTTCAAAAATTCAAAAATCATGTAATTTTTTCGAGGGGTTTAATTCCATGATGAAGACTTTTCTTTGAAGTGTGTTCATGCGCGCTTGGCATCTTTGTGAGAAAACTTCTCGACATCACTTATTTGGGACATTAAAGGACATGACACTTATCATTGGTGGTTTGCACGCAGACTAGTTGGGGAAATACCCTCTTGATACTTCCACGAATACAAATTAATGCATTACATAGATCCTCAAATGCGTCACAATGTCTTTGGCTCACCACATAGGGAGTGGGATCTCGACCGTATATTGGAGCATTTGTATTTTCTCATGTTTTAGGGCTTTACCAAGTTGTGGGCTGATGTCGGTCAACTTTATGGTAGCTTTAAAGCCTTCCTATATAAAGGGCCTCTCTCCCACTTGTTGACTCAACCTAATCCCAATGCATAGTGTCTGAAGCCATTGCCTACTCTCTCCCTCTCTTTGACTCTCTCTTTTTTGTCTATATGATGATCGCATCCCCCTGTGCATACTTTCACATGGTATCAGATGTCTAGGTCCTAGCTCTCCACCTCTCGGTGACCCCTTTGTTCCCTCATCTGCATTTTTTGGATCCAGAAGTGATGCTATGTTTTTCAATAGGTGGCTGCATTTTCTTCTCCGAAGTGTCTTCCACATGAGTGCTTCTTTTGTGGGTTGTCCCACTGCAAAGCTTTCGGCTCTCCACCTCTTAGTGACCCATTTCTTTCCTCATCTGAATTTTTGGATCAAGAAGTGATGCCATGTTTTTCAATAGGTGGCTGTATTTGCTTCTCCGAAGTGTCTTCCACATCAGTGCTTCTTTTGTGGGTTGTCCCTACTGCAAAGCTTTCGGCTAGGCATTCAGGGGCAAGGTACACGTGGCTGTGTTTTCTTATGTATTTTCCCTTCTTCATCAAGTGTTTTCTTTTCTGGTGCTCCTACCTTGCGTTTTCCTCGCAGAGTCCAAGTGCAATCGCATGCCCGGGGGGTGGGTGGGGCTATGTTGGTGATTGGTAGGCTATTTTTACAGTTTGGATAGCAGTGAAAGGTAATTTCTTCACGTTTGGTGCAGCCTGACAAGTGGCTTCGACAGTTCCTCTTCTTCCCTGAATTTCCTCCCTTCTCGTTGGGTGTTTCTTGCCTGGAGGTTTCATGCGGATTGTTTTGATGTTGTCTAGCCTCTTCTTTCCTTAGTTTTCTGAGGAGGCTGATTGGTCTTCTGGCTCTTATCCGTTGATTGTGCTTGAGAGAAGTCTTGGAGTGCTGAGATCCGAGGTTTTCAGGCAGTTTACTTATAGCAGTGGTGTTTCTTTTGATGTGGATATGGCTCCCTTGTGTACAACACATGATGGGAGTTGGGACACATATGGTCGCCAGAGCTTTTTGATGCTAGATCACTTCCAATCTTTTGGATTTTGATGACCTAAGCCCCCCTCCTATTAGCACATCCTCATGACATATGGTAAGTTAAAGGTTTTGTCTCGCGATCTGGGTCATGCCGTCACATCAATGTAGAAGAAGATTTAGAGTCATTGCTACTTGTGTGGGAAGGTAGGACATTTGTCTAAGGGCTTCTTGTCCAAGAAGATGGACAAGGACAAGGGTTAGTCTTCATCCTAGAAGAAGGGCAAAGACATGACACAAGATAGTGATTCAGATACTTCTAGTGACTCATCTAGGGCTCCTAAGGCGCTTCCGACTCGAGAGAACTAGGATGGTGTTGTTTTCTAGTTATACAAATAGTTTTCTCCCGTGTGCTTCCAACCAGAGAAGGCTTGTGGGTGGGAGAGGGGGCTGTCAATAGCTCCTCATTTCTAGTGCATGGGACCCGTGACTCGAAGTTCCAAGCATGAAAAATCTAGTAGGTAAAGATTAATTTTCATAGTTATGGATCGGTTCCGTTCCAAATTCATTGCTTGGTGTAGCTGAAGCTATGGACTGGATGTGTTACAAGTTCATTGTTCAAGGTTTTTTGGGACATGATGTGTTCACATTCCACTGTTGGGATGAATGGAGTTCATTGCACACTAGTGTGGGAATTGACAAATGAGCAGATTTTTTTTGTTGTTTAGGGTGGCATTGTGTTTTGAAGAGACATATTGGGTAAAGAGTACGTAGGTAGTCAAGCTATCACTACATGGATAAGAAGGGGATGGGCTAAAAGGGAATTGAGGCTTTTAGGGGGAGGAAAAATGCATGGGTTGAGGGGTAAGAGGGTGGGTAGTGTAGAAATAAGTGTTAATATCGTAATTGTTAATCCATGCACAACACACAGAAAGAGAATAGATAGAAAAATAATTTTACTGATTTGTGGCCAATGGCGTTGTCATTTTAGGTAACTACTTTAGTAATTATTCATTTTACACACACACCCTCCTTTAGAAGAAGTATTTATGCAATAAGTTGAAAGGTATCATAACACCGAGAGTGCTTGAAGATTGGAACAACTTTGGTGAGATTATTTTTGTATATTTGATTTGTTATTGTGTATTTCAGTAGTAGTTGTCCATCTTACCCAAGCTCTATAATAAAGTGATACTTGAGATTATCATGTTTGGTTTCCTTCTGATGTTAAGGATTTTTTACTAGATCTATACAAGGTTGATTGTCAATGAACAAGATGAAGGGTAGTGGTCTTCCAACTTACAATTCTTGTTGAAGATAACTAAGCCATATACCTCCTTTTGTTGCTAGTCAGAAACTACAAAATCTACTCCCGATCAAAACTAATGACAAAGCTATTGACATTTCCTTTTTAGATTTCCAAAATTCTAGTCCTGCACCCATGGTTAATACAAAACTAGTGGTTGACTCCAAGTCACATCATCCTTGAAGTATTGGTGGAATCTCTCAAGATTTTTATTAAAAAAATATGCATATATGCCATAGATACTGGGGAAGTCCCTTAACAACTTGCTAATGTATATTACGAGGATTATATCGAATTCGAGAAAGTAAACTACACTTGAAGCAAAATATCAAGTCCAGTGTAAGTAACAAGGTACCATAGGCTCTCAAGACCTTGTTAATAAGGAACCATCACCATATCGATAGCCTTAACTTTAGTTTTGGGTGTGGTTTACCATGGTGTGCTTATTAGGCAGTGAGATAGGAAGGAGTGAGGGTTGGCAACCAACAATTTTGGTACTACGTCAGTATGAATTTGTGTTGGGGGATCCAAAAAAGACTATCACGATGATTTTGAACTTCTTGGATGCCCAATTGAAGAGGGTCGCCATCTCTCATGGAAAACACGAATGAAAGCTGTCATTTTTCATAATAAAGGGAAACCAAAGTTGTTACTTGTAGGAATTATATCACTAACCTAAATATCAACCAAATTATTATCTTCCATGATATTATTTGTAGGCATTATCTCTCTACTTCAAGCCTTGTATAGCCATGAGATGTCATGAATTGGTGGAACTTTTAAAACTCGTCACGGAGACTATTGTAACCCAATACAGAGAGTGATAGAGATGACACATCTGTGTGGGCAAATTGTATGATTGATAGAGCGAGGACTATTACATGTAAATTTACTCACAGAGCTCACCGTAGTGGCTCACCACAATGGAATGTAATCTTCACATCCATTTGATATATATTCAAGTTAAAGTGAGCTATTATTATGCATGCAAAAGGAGGGCCTGCTTAACACAGGTTAAAAAGTCTCTTTTTAGTTAACTAGTTTAACTTGAGAAAAGCCCCAAGCTACCAACTAAGCTTTATATGGTGCTATTGTGCCATTAAAGTTATATTTTTGTTGTAAAATCTACTTGTTGCTAATAAACATCAGTTGGGTGGTTGGAGATAAGGAGGCAAATTACGTGCATCTGCTAACATGTAGGCATTTCTGCATTAAGTAAGGTATATGATGAGCTATGGGTGGGGCATGTCTTTCCTCATGAGGCTTAGCTATGGAGGGTTGACAAGGGCCTTACATGTATGTTATCTTTCACTTAAGTTTGCATGGGTGTGTCAATTTGAGAAGTGGTAGTGGTTCTAGGAAGTGAGTGCACGGGCCTACCATGTGGAGCTAGAGAAGATTTAATTAAATATTTATAGTCAAGCCATGTTAATGGGCCTTGAGTAAGACCATCATGAATGCACAAGATGTAAAATCTCCACTCCACTATTGTGTAATTGATTCAGGTGTGACAAGAGTCTTTGACCTTATGCTATTGAGAGTGAGTGGCTCTTTACTTGCTTGAGAGACTCCTTGAGAAAGTGATGCGCTCTAATCTCTTTACCGTGTTGATTGTGAGTTGAACACATCTGCCTCTACACTAAAGAGAGCTTTTCTATTTGTAAGGTGCTCGGGGGAACTTCCTTACTTTGACCCTTGCTACAACCAAGGGACATGCCCCTCATTACCATTAAAGGGACATGCATACCTTTGCTATCACAAAGAGACACCTTTGACTACATGTAATGCATCCAACTCATCCATGATGTCACACGGAATCTCCACTGTTACATTCACATTTAACTTATAACCTTTGATCTTTGAACTATGATTTTAAGGTTACATGCTCCCTCTTAATGGCTAAATGGTTGCACCCTTTATCACTTTCTTTTCAATAGCATGATGGCTTGTACCCAAACGAGGTATACGTTGATCAACAACGCTTCAATCTCTTTGGAAGATTCCTAGCTCTTAGTTAATAGCATACAAAATACACAGGTAGCCGCCACCCCCATCAACATAGTTCATCAGCTCTAAGTGGCCTACTTAATTGTTTGAAGCAACCAACAATGTAGCATAACAATAGCATAATATCTTCTATAGTAAGAAGTTGAGAGAGAGAGAGAGAGAGAGAGAGAGAGAGAGAGAGAGAGAGAGAGAGTCATGTGCATCATGTGCATGCTGATCCTTGAAGGGAAACAAATAAAGAGAAGGTTTTGGACCAGATGTCGGAGCATGTGTTGTTTGTGTGGGCAGGAAAGCCTTGTGGAGTACTTAAGTGGTTGTCGGCCAGGGACATGTCTCTGTCAGTTGCTATAGCTTATATGAATTTTTTGTCCATGGACCTAGCCGACAGTAGGTCGACGAGTCCATGAGAATTTTCCAAGGCCTATTGAAGACGTATATTGCTCATTGTTAGAGGTATTCACTCCTCTAGGGAGTAGGGTCACATAATAGGATGTAGATTAGGTATTTCTACCTTTTGATGGGGCAACCATAGGCTAGCCAAGACCTACACCTTTTTGTACTCACCTCTTCCTCTGTAAGTCCTTCTTTCTCAATAGAGGAACAAGAGTATCAAGGCAAACCTATACCTTTGTGTGCTTCAATCTTGTTTTAGCTTCGTTTCCTCTATGTGTCATGCAGTCACATATTTTCTTCCACACCTCAAATTGTATATGGCTTTCAACATTCTCATGGTTGGATAGGACATCATAGGAGATGCCTTGCCTTTGAGCCACCCATGCAAATTTTACTAGGCCAATCTTGTGTTTGCTCGGATGTCTTAGCATCCTTTGTGAATTTAACTGATCCTCCATGCAAGCCCACTTTTGACAAAATCTCCTCTAGTTTGGCAATAGACTCTGCACACCTCTCTTTTGGCTCCATGTTCCATACATAGTTGATGTGCAACATGAGAAGCTTGTCTAGTATCCTAAGCCTTGCATGTAGCGTAGGTGAATAGACACGATGAAAGGGATATCAAGCATTGGATCCCAGTCTTTATCAATTTCATGCTAATTCGGGGGAAGATTTTGATTGCACCTCTTGATCTCGTTGGCCTATTTGGTGCGTGCTTTGCCTTCTCCTTTTGTCTTTGTGTTTTTCTCTTTCTTGCCTATCTACTTTACATTCATGTCTTTCTTTTCCTTCTTCTTTGCATCAACTTTGTTTTTTTCCTTTGCCATCTTCAACTCTAGTGTGGTAATAGTACATGCATGTGAATTTTGAGTTTGCCCCATGCATGCATGTACTTCAGTGTCTTTAGATCACCTGTCAAGTGCCACTCAATGTTGAATGTGTTGATGCTGTCCACCTCTAGATCCATCCTTGTTGATTGTTGTTTAGTCACATTTGTAATTGAATTCCTTTCAAAGTACCATTTGAGTGTATCATGTGATTCCAACAACACCTGAAATGCAGCCAACCACCAAATGTTTTTCTTAGATTGCACAACAAAATATTCCTTCTCTTTCTTCTTCTTTTTTGTTTTCTTTGGTATTGTACTGGATGCACTTTCATCATCAATTGGTGTTTCTTGCATTAACTAATCTTGGTTCGGATCCAATGGTATCACAACTTCATCTTCAAATGTCTCTTTATCACTATCCATCAATGTCAAGGTTATCGTCTCCAACTTGTGACCTTTAACCACTTAGCATTCATCCAACTTGATGACAAATACAAGTGTACTGTCGCATTCGTCATAATATATACATATATATATATATATATATATACCTAGATGAATCCAAGAACATGTCCAAATTCACCTTTTAGGAACATGCATGTTATATACTCATGGTAGTCAACCCACAAGACTTTATAACTATCACCTCCATTATGCAAAGTATGGACTAGATACTACGACATCCCCACTAACGTCCTCAGTGCCCGTAGAACTCTGTATCAAGATATGCTCTCACACACGCCTTTCACGCACGCACTTCACGCACGCACACACATAAGAGCATATATTCACACAAAGTCCTTCGTACTAGGTTTCTGTCAAACCTCTGGAGATGCAGGGCAGACTCAGCCATAATGAAGCCTAGCACTAAGGGAAGTAGCAAATAGAAAGAATTAGTATAGCAAATAAGTAGTTGATAGGGCAAATGCACCGCTAAAGATAGAAAAGAAGAAGCACAATATCAATTGGCCGCAACTCGGACGAAAACTTCACAATGTGAAATCTGCATGTTCGCTAATACAGCTGAATTATATATCTAGATGAATCCAAGAACATGTCCAAATTCACCTTTTAGGAACGTGCATGTTATATACTCATGGTAGTCAACCCACAAGACTATATAACTATCAACTTCATTATGCATAGTATGGACTGATACTATGACATCCCCACTAATGTCATTAGTGCCCAATAGTGGGTGTAGAACTCTGTATCAAGATATGCTCTCACACATGCACTCCACGCACGCACACACATGCACGCGTGCACACACACACACACACACACACAAGAGCATATATTCACACTAAGTCCTTCGTACTGAGATACTGTCAAACCTTCGGAGATGCAAGGCAGACTCAGCCATAATGAAGCCTAGCACTAAGGGAAGTAGCAAATAGAAAGAATTAGTATAGCAAATAAGTAGTTGATAGGGCAAATGCACCGCTAAAGATAGAAAGAAGAAGCACAATATCATAATACTCAATCATTGTCCGTTGAATCGTTAAAGGAGTGCTCCTTCTGCTCCCTTACGGATAGCTCAAAGAATAACCTAGGAAAAGAATAAATAAAAATTTAAATTGATTAATTGATGTAGTAGATTCAAACAAGTATGTGGTGAATTTCATATGTACATTTAAAAGTGAAGTTATATACATAACGAAGTCATGCCACAAAGATTAGTGATAATAATTGTTGGGCACCAAAAAAGATGGAGATTGTCTACACTTTAAAGTATAGTAGTAGAAGAAAAAATAGAGTGATTGCAGATCTAGTTCGGCACCGTCAATAGGCAAGCGGCTGGCACAATATGCGACTAGCAAACATGTAGCATAGCTCAAATTTAGCATGGACAAGCGGGCAGTGCACCAGCTAAATGAATGCCGACTAGCTGTGATACTAATGTTGAGTCTTGGAGTGGATGTCTTGCAAGGTGAGCACACCACACACACACACACACACACACACAAAGTTGAGTTCAGAAATGTGAGAGAGAACGATGCTGGAAAAGTACTCATGTGATAATGATGAAAGTACAAGGTACCAATAGTCCTGACTCCTAGGGCAAAGTCTCCAACACATTAGAATGTGTTCACATGAGGGAAAACCCCTCCTAGTACAGGGTAAAAAGTACCCATGTGTAAGACTCTTCACACCAGGACTTCCTGGAGGCTAAAGGCTAACATAAACGAAGTAACATTTTGAAAGGGGGGTGGAGCAGCTGAAAGAGGATCCATTGGGTACATCTTACCATCCGTCCATAGATCAATTCTCTTTCTTCTATACTTTTCAAGTCGATATCTGTGTAAATCCGACCACCTCTAGTACTTGGGAAGGCTTGCATACTCATAGTCAAGATCTACATGCAATCTAAATTTAGGAGGCTTGTTAGGGATATTTTGGAGAGGCATTTTGCATAGTAAGGGAGATAAGAATCCTAGGAGTAGTCTCAAGGGAAGAAAGATGGCATGAAAAGTTCAGGGGAGAGTGTGAAATGCACGGAGAAGAAACTGCAGATAAGATCAAGGAGGAGATCACACAAGAAAAAGCTTCATGGAAGTGTGCAGGTTGCATTGAAGAAAAGTGGCTCGAGGAAAAGCCTTGGTGAGTGTTGTAGGTAATGCAAATGAGAGGAGAGGCATGGGTGCAACTGTGGGGTGAGAGCATGCATAAGGGAGAGATGTGGAGTAACAAGATTTTGGATAAGCTTCTTCTGAAGAGGCGTTTGGTAAGCTCAAGGTCTTGAGCATAGCATGGGAAACATTCATAAACACCAAAATTAGAGTGTATGTTCTCAATTGTATGTGAAGTGCTCTGGATAGCTTAGAGCAACTTCCCTACGACTCTGCTTCTTATATTAGTTAAGTGGCAGTTATATATTATTGATGGTTTACACAAGTCCTTTACATCCAGTCCCTTGGGCATCACAAAGTGTCTTTAAATTATGATACTTTATACACAGCTTACGTTTCTTTGTTAATTATTTTTATCCTAATTTAAGTACTTTAATAAATATTCATCTTATTGTTTTCTTTGTTAATTATTTATTTTTTAATCCTAATTTAAGTAATTTACTAAATATTCATTTCACGTATAGAGGCAAAGAGTGTGATCAAAGGAAGGGGTGTACAAATGTAGAAAATGAGAGGAAACACTAGTCCTCATACACCATGTGCATGCAAATTGGAGGGGAGCGAGGGTAACAAGGGACATTTTGAGGGGAGGGGATTTATTGAGCTACTATGTGGAGGATCCAACCTTTATAAGTATCTCAAATGGTCTTTGTTTAAGAATCGTTGAGTATATTAATGGTGCCCTTTGTCAACAAAAGTGCTACAAAATATATTAGTATCCTCTTTCAATATAGGGGCTAGATTAGCATAGACATAATTACAAGAATTCCCTTGGACAAACCTATTTGAGCAAACCGATTTCTCCACACCCTTATATAATGAATCTCCACTATTATACTAGCAGCGTCCTTTCGGTCATTCCATAGTCTCACTCCTTCTAGCTATAGAGAAGAGAAGATCATCATAAAATAAAAAGTAAGAGTATTTAAGCAAAGCTTAGGCTTTAAACCATGAAGGAGTCGCACATGGACAATATTGTTACAATTTCCTTGGGTTTTTGCTCTATCATGTAGAGTTTTGCTGCTACCTTCTACCTAGGGTCTTACATAAAGACTATCTGAAGAGTTCTAAAATTTACCTTAATCATAGGTTTCAAAGTGATGAACTATCAGTTGTGTTAATAATCCTAAAATGGGATTGATTATGGTGATAGACAATGATTAAGCAACATAATTAAGGTGGATTAAACCACACTAAAAACTCCATGAGAGAGAGAGAGAGATTGCACACTCAACACTCAATTCTATTCTCTTGCATATCACAATGAGCCATACAATGATATAGGCTTTCTAGCCTTATTCCACTTTACACATCATCATGCATGTGGCACTCCCTTTTCCACTCTTTTGGTCAATACTCACACACCATACAATATTACATGTGGCATTCCTATCTCACCACAATATCTTGCACCTCTAGGGTGCTTTCCCACATACACACAACACCACGATTACATCTCTCAACACCTCCTCTTAATCGAGGTGTCCCACAACTCACCCATCATCCATCATCTATCACCCATATCAATGTATTGCACAAATGCAATCGCTACCTCTCAACACTTCCCCTCAATGATACATTGGAGTGTCCATCAACCAAACATGTGTGCGCGTGTCTACCATCTTAGACACCAAGTCCATTTTGAGCCGATTCGCTCATAGCGGAACAACCGAGTCCGATTTGAACATGGAAGTTCGGGTGGGAACCAACCCATGCGCATGCACCTCACACGTGTATCGCTCATGCACACATCACAACAACCATTTTGAGCTTCTCGGTGAGCTCGGGCATGGCAACCCTCATACCATGGGTGAATACAAAAAAAATTCTTGTTTTTGAGCACACAGGCTCGGGTACGGTTACCCCTAAGTACATGGGTGATTTTTATTTTTATTTTTAACAACTTTCATTTTAATCGTAGTCGAGCAGGGCACCCACATAGGAACAATCCTTTGAAATAGGTTATAAAAATCATCCATGTGAATATATGCTTGTTTGGAATTGTGTGAAACCATCCTTCTCCAAAGAAAAGTTAAAGGATAGATCTTTAAGTAGTTTTTTTGGACTACTGCTATGCAGGATAAAAACTTAAAGGTTTTTTTTTAATAAATAAATAAAACCTTTTATTTGATAGCGCACACCTGTCGGCATTAACTACGCCGCTTCCTCTCCTTCATGCCAAATTTTTTACAGAATCTCGCTAGCTGCACCGCTTTGAATGCTGCGACACGCTGAGGACACTGTCAGCTTCCTAAGTCCACACGCCGTCCTGCTACAAACCGGGCTCCACAAGTTAGTGGGCCTTCTTCGCCTTCTTCTTCTCCAGCATAACCTTTCTACTATGTTCTTGCCGCCGTTATGGTACTGGATTGTCGTTGCTCGCTCCCTTGCAACATATACACCTCTTCCTGCAAATCCCCATGCAAAAATGCATTCTTTACATCCATTTGATGTAAAGGCCATTGCTTTAACGCAACCACTGCTATCACAACTCTCACTGTTGCCATCTTGGCAACTGGGCTGAAAGTTTCCTCATAATCAATGCCATATGTTTGCGCATATCCTTTGGCTACCAATCTAGCCTTGTACTTGCTTATGCTTCCATCACTGTTATGTTTTACTTTGTACACCCACTTGCATCCAATGGCTTTCTTGCCTTCAGGCAATTGCACTAAATCCCATGTCTCATTTTCATATAGTGCATCCATCTCCTCATCCATAGCTTTCTCTCAACACACATTTCCAACAGCCTCATCAATGCATGTGGGCTCTGATACCGTGTTAACAATCGTGAAATGGGATTGATCATGGTAATAGACAATGATTAAGCAACATAATTAAGGTGGATTAAACCACACTAAAAACTCCATGAGAGAGAGAGAGAGATTGCACACTCAACACTCAATTCTATTCTCTTGCATATCACAATGAACCATACAATGATATAGGCTTTCTAGCCTTATTTCACTTTACACATCATCATCCATGTGGCACTCCCTTTTCCACTCTTTTGGTCAACACTCACACACCATACAATATTACATGTGACATTCCTATCTCACCACAATATCTTGCGCCTCTAGGGTGCTTTCCCACATACACACAATACCACGATTACATCTCTCAACAAGTTGGCCTTCCCCACTAAGCATATTTTCAATGCGTGTATCTTGTTGAGGCGATTCAGATTTCCAAAGGCTTCACATCATTGCTCAAACGATTGCATGATTTTAATAGGATTAGTAGTTCCATCATATTTACCCATAAGCTTAGGAATCTCTATGGCCAGGGTTCTCGATGAAAAGCTTAGAATATCAAAGTTAGAGAATGACCATCTATTAACCTAAGATAAGAACTAAAAATTAAGTATGGAAATCAAGCCATTGACTATTAGAATTACCAAACACCAAATCACACCATAATTTCCATAGATGTAAATATGATAGCTCCAAATATGAGATTGCTTTCATTAGTAGGGTTGAATACTTTCTCTAATAACCAATGTGATCAAGAAGCCCTTAGACCTAGCACACCAAATACCCATCTGGAGAGTTGTGTCTATACACTTTTGATAGCTGTTAGGCACCTCCAAATATCCATCCAATAAGTTGTGTCTATACACTTGTGATAGTTCGGCTTCCCTAAATACCCATTTAGAGAGTTGTATCTAAACACTTCTGATAGGTGAGCACCGCTAAAACCAGTGCCAATAACCTTCCAACTTGGACCTACATCTCAAGCACATGCCAGAATTAAAGTTTCTCTCGTCAACTTTAGCTCCATGTGTAATGCTACAAATAATATACCTTTCTCATGAATGTGTTTATTATTTGAGGCAATTTGAGCTCCAAAATGGTACTACACTTGGCTAGACAGGTTTCATTCTCTCATTTGAGGTTCCACACCTTGTTGATGTACACATCAATTTTAATATCCCCGAGGTATAGATTAAAAGTTTGGGTTTGATCAAGGGTATCCCCTCAAGCTAGAGCTAGTCATTAACCGGGTTATTATCCCTCCTAGAGGGGTTACCCCTCAAAGATTCTACTTTTCCCATGGCCAAAGAGATCACATTTAGATCTCTCCTCTCTTTGTTGTACATGGCACTGACTTGGCAGCTATCTCTCCACCCCAATAGAGGCCCATCCTAGAAGTGGATTATCTATGTGTTATTTAGTCTCCTTGCAACTGCATAGCCGCTCGAGGATCAAAGATGAAAGACCACTAAATGTGTAGGCTAAAGATGAAGTTGCCAATGACCCTAGTATCATCCTTCCATTCAAGCAAATATTGGGGTACCTTCCATGTGTTAATTAGGAACTGACAGAATGGAGTATTCTTAAAAGCTAGAGGTGCAATAGAAAATATTTTATCCATCCAAGAGAGGTACCTCCATGTACCTTTTACCTTCACCTCAAAGGAACTTGGTAGACTATTATACCATTCACGTATTTTTTTCTTTAAAAAATCTCTGATATCTAGATCTTAATCATTACACTTTGTCTCTAGGATCTACGATTGCTAACTAAATGAAAGTTTGTTTTGGTGCGTAGTTGCTTTTTATATTGTGTTACTAAAGTATAATTGCTAAATTTATATACAACAATTGGTAGTCTCTCTAGCTTGTGTCTCCCACTAGTTGAAATAACACACTAGCTAGCACATTAAATGCTTTCATGAGATGTGTCAATCTGTCAAAACCCCACCGGATCTCCTCGTAGAACGCTCTTGGGTTGAGACTCGAAACCTGCAAACAACAAATAAACAAGAAGGGGGTGCAGGCTTGACTCACCTCCCAACCATGACAGCCGTGGGCAAGCCCACAGTCTTGGCTATCCCCACCAAGCCACGAGCTGAGCTAACTAGGTTGACGTACCGACCAATCTCTACCTCGCAACGTCCCATACCACCACGAAGCTACCCTCGCGGGCCTCGGCTGCGTAAAGTAGGTGCACGTCTGCACTAGATCCAGGCTCCTGACCATAGAGCTCTCACAAATCACGCGAGACTCTATATGACTAATGACTAACCTTGGCCAACCTTTTATAGGCTCTTGGCCGGTCATCGGGCGTCCACACTTGGGTGCCTGCCTGTCCATACCTGGGTGCCCGCCCGTTAGTCTTTCCCTAACTCAGCTCGCCAATCAGCTTGCCTAGCTCCAAGCTTCCCCAAACCTCGAAGCTAGTCTTGTGTGTGTGTAGCACACGGTAGATATACACTGTGCACATGACATACTCCCCTTCCTCTAAGAGCTCACTAAAAAGCCAGGGTAATCTCTCTGAAGAGTAGTCAATGTCTCCTATGTAGCGTCCTTCTCAACACGATCCTTCCACTCGATCTTGTATTCCGTGATAAGCGTATTACGCAATCTTCTTTCACGAAATCCAAGAATCTTTTCAGAGAGATTACCCTGGCTTTTTAGTGAGCTCAGGAGTGATCTCTTACAGGAAGGGGAGTATGTCATGTGCACAGTGTACATCTACCGTGTGCTACACGCACACAAGACTAGCTTCGAGGTTTGGAGAAGCTTTGAGCTAGGCAGGCAGATTGGCGAGTTGAGTTAGGGATAGACTAACAGGCGAGCACCCAAGTATGGACGGGCGGGCATCCAAGTGTGGATGCGTGATGACCGGCTAAGAGCCTATAAAAGAGTGGCCAAGGTTAGTCATTAGTGATAGAGTCTCGCGAGATTTGTGAGAGCTCTATGGTCTGGAGCTTGGATCTAGTGCAGACGTGCACCTGCTTTATGCAGTCGAGGTCGGCAGCAATCTCGAGGCCCGCGAGGGTAGCTTCGTGGCGGTATGGAATGTCGCGAGGTAGAGATTGGTCGATACGTCAACCTCGTTAGCTCAGCTTGTGGCTCGGTGGGGACAACCAAGATTGTGGGCTTTGCCCATGGCTGTCATGGTTGGGAGGTGAGTCAGGCCTGCACCCCCTTCTTGTTTATTTGATTTGTTTGTAGGTTTCGAGTCTCGAACCAGGAGCGTTCTACGGGGAGATCCTTTGGGGTTTTGACAGATGAAAAGTGTGTTTCACTAACGATAGCGTCCTGTGTACCCCAGAGTGTCTAGTAGAAGGGACGTCGTGACACTCCTTAAGAATCTTGGACCGAATGTCCGAGATCTGTGGTACCTAAATTTTGTCATTACGGAATAGTAAACCATTCCGAATCATCCATTGGCCTCCTACAGCCTGAACAGTAGAGTGCTCAGTCATCGAGTCTTGGTCAATGAGCTCCCGTCCTGGATCTTCTGCCAAAATGGTCCAAAATAACTATCAGTCCTGCAAAGCCCTCTGAATGACTAAAATAAGTCAGTAGAAATCTCGGTGAACGACAAAGTATTCACCTCTCTAATTTGACTAAGCGCATCTGCAATACTATTCATGGACCCTTTCTGATAACGAATCTCAAAATCAAAATCTTGCATTAACTCAGTCCAATGAGCTTTCCTTCCTCTCAAATCATCCACATCACACACATACTTGATTGTCTGATGATCAGTCTCAATACCACAAACTTGGAGCCATATAAATAATGTCTCCAAACCTTCAGAGCGTGAATCACAGCATAAAGCTCCTTCTCAAGGGTTGGCCAACGAGATTGAGTGTCGTTTAGCTTTTTACTTTCAAAAGCAACAGGTCTACCATCTTGAAATAAAGCAGTCCCGATGGCATAGTCACTGGCATCAGTTTCAAGAACATAAGGCCGACTAGGATCGGGTAATGCGTTATTCCAAGTGATAGGCTGATTTGACTTACGTCCACGACCTTTCAACAAGTCGGTCATCGATAGTGTGAGATGAGAGTACTCCCGCACAGATTTTCGAAGAAAAACAACAAAATCGAGAAAAGAACGAAGTTGTTTCATTGTTCGCGGTATAGGCCAGTCCAGAACCTTCTGAACTCGGTCATAGTCAATGCTCAATCCATCTCTAGTGATCTTGTGTCCCAAGTAAATGATTTCTGTCATAAAAAACTAACATTTACTTAATTTAGCATATAGTCGATTCTGTCTTAAAATAGATAAGACAATCGTGAGGTGTCTAACATGATCCTCAAGAGTACGACTATATATCAAAATGTCAACCAGGAACACCACAAATTTTTCCAAATGTTCACGAAAAAGATTGTACATCATTTACTGGAAAGTGATTGGAGCATTGGTTAACCTAAAAGGTAATACTAGAAACTCGTAATGGCCATACCTAGTCCGAAAGGCGGTTCTTTCATACGTATCTGGTGATAGCCAGTATGTAAATCTATCTTCGTGAAATATTTCGCTCCTGCTAACTGGTCAATCAGGTCATCTGATCTAGGGAGAGGATAACGGTTCTTAATTGTCAGCTTGTTCAGTCTCTTGTAATCTATACACATTCTCCAGGTGTTGTCCTTCTTTCTCCTAAGCAACACAAGTGCACCCCAAGGTGATTTACTTGGACGGATCTGGCCCATCCTCAAATAATCTTCATTTTGTTTAGCCAACTCATCTTCCTCAGCTTGGCTCATCCTGTAAGGTGGAATACTGACAGGATGAGCACCAGGGATCAAGTCAATACGATGATCTGCTGCCCTTTCAGGTGGTAAACCCGATGGCAGTTCCTTAGGAAATACATCTTGAAACGAATCAAGTATCTTCTGTAATTCTTTGCTTTCAAACACACTTAATTCATTGACATCCATGGAAGGGATGAGAAATGAAGAAAGTGGAATCAATACACAATGGAAAGCGGTATACAAAGAAGAATCCATTATATTTTCAAAATCAATTGTATTTACAAGAGGTCCCTGAGAGGGACGTACACAATCACCTAAAATACTATATTGGGTGTTCCTATGCTGAAAAGAAAAAATATGACTATACCAATCTATCTGGACTTGAAGAGTCTTAAACCACTCAATCCCTAATAACAAGTCTACATTTTCTTGGTGCGTAACATAGCATTCTAGTGTATCTTTGTAGTCCTGATTTCGGATAAGTAGCATCTCCACCTTTCGATCCCATACTTGCCTTCCCGCAGGTAGGCGTACCTCATAGGTATGATCGTTGGGTGTAGTATCAAGACTCAATTTCTGCACAAGTTTGTAGTTAACAAAATTGTGTGAGCTGCCAGGGTCTAGAAGAATGTGGATTCTTTGGCCATTCACTTCTCTATAAACTCGGAGAAGATCATGCAAGCGAAAAATTTTAGAGCTGAACAAACAATCAGAACATGAACTAGGGCAAGAAAGTACAGTAACTGACGTACCTGTCAGAGACAACTGGTTAGTTGCCTTTGGCTTGGGTCCTGCGTTGGTCTTTGCATCCTTTTGCTTCGGGCACTCGTTACGCATGTGTCATTTTTCTTCGCAGATGAAACAACGTCCCTCCTTCTTGAGCTTCAAAGCTTTAAGGAGTCGTTTCTTCTTCGCTAGTGTCGAACTTGAATTCTTCGAAGGTTGGTCCGAAGACTTTCCTTCAGTCGTGTTAGCCATAGGTGCGGAGAACTTTCTTTTATGCTTGTTCCCCTGCTCGGTAACGGGTTAAGACTTGGAAGAGACCATTGTATCATCATAGATACGAGCTGAATGAATGGCTTCGTTCAATGTTTTGCATTTGTTATTTTTAACCTGTAAACGGTACGAGTTTGGTAAACTAGCTACAAAGAACCCCAAAAGAGTAGTGGGATCTATTTTTGTAGCTTTCATCTGCAAGTCCCTAAACTTCTAGAGGTAGACCTCATAAGTGAGGTGCTGTGAGGTCATGGTCAAAGCTGTAAACCGGGCAACATCATGATCATCCTCTTTCTTGAGGAATTCCTTCTTGAAGATGTCTTCGAATTGTGCCCAAGTCGTTGGCTTAGGGTTGAGTTCCTTTCACCAAAGCAAAGCTTTGCCTGAGAGGAAACCTGCTGTGAACTGGATCTTTTTTCCATCATATGGATGAAACTGAAAATGGACTTGCCACTTATGTAGCCAAGTGTCCATGATCTCCTACCTGAAAGAATAGAGAGGGTAGTGGTCAAGAGAGAGATAGAGTTCTGCAAGGCTTGCATCTGGGCGGCGATTTGTGCCTGACGTTCCGAAGAAGAAGCTTCGAGAGTTACTTTAAACTCTTAGAAATCTGATTTCGACACATAATCGTCAAAAAGATCGGCATCGGTATCTTTCGTAGCCAGTAAGCCTTCGCGTTCGACAAGGGGCTCCATGTGATTCTTGGGTCGACATCTTGAAGAGGGCAAGTGGAGAGAAAATTCGATCTTGCACAAGAAAAGTGCGAGGAAACTTGAGAGCTTGTGAGCTTGAAAACTTGAGAGATGTGTGGCAAGAAGTCCACTTAAGGGGTTTATATAACCTTCCCCAAAAGCAACTTGAGGTTTTGCTTTTTGTGTTATATATATATATATATATATATATATATTCTGGTTTCTTAAAAAAAAACATACCTTTAAACCTTAGAGAGGAGTCTTAAACTCTAAAAAAAAAAATCTAAACTAAAAAAAAACGAAAGCAACCCAAATCGGTGGAATGCTTTTACTATTTTTTTTTCGCTCCCCTCCTGGATTTAGCATTGCCGGCGCCACATGCTGTCGTCAGCTACGCTGCTGTCGGCGCCGCCCTTCGTGCAGGTGTTCATGGCTGTCTGTGCCAACCTACGTCAGCCTGCGCCTAGGCTTGGCCACTTGCGCACGGCTGCCTGCGTAGGCCTGGCCTGGGCGCCTACCTTCGTAGGCCTTGGCGCCAGCCAGCATGGCCTGGGCGCCTGCCTGTGTAGGCATGGTCGCTTGCCCACGCTAGCTTGGCCTGCGCCTTCAGCCTATACGCCTGCACCTGCAGCACGCGGCCAGTAGCACACCCGACTGCGCATATCCGACAAGCGCTTCTTTCGCTCTCTCTCTCTTTCTCGTAAAAAAAACGAACATGCTTTCTTTTTTCTGTTTTCTCTCACAACTTGTTCATTCGATTGCACAGACACCGAATCTAGCCTTCTTCTTGCAAAACAAATCAACCCTACTAGACCACAATCTCTACCATCACGGGCTCCTATGATGAAAAAGCAACATACTTAATCTGAAAAACAGCAGAATGCACAGAAAAAACAGCAAGCTTCTCGAACTCATACCTTGTCTTCGACCTCTTTTCTCTACCTACCGACTTGCTCGTTCATGAGGCATGCTTTGATACCACTGTCAAAACCCCATCGGATCTCCTCGTAGAACGCTCCTAGTTCGAGTCTCGAAACCTGCAAACAAACAAATAAACAAGAAGGGGGTGCAGGCCTGACTCACCTCCCAACCATGACAACCGTGGGCAAGCCCACAGTCTTGTTTGTCTCCACCGAGCCATGAGCTGAGCTAACTAGGTTGACGTACCGACCAATCTCTACCTCGCGATGTCACGCGAGACTCTATATGACTAATGACTAACCTTGGCCACCCTTTTATAAGCTCTTGGCCGGTCATTGGGCGTCCACACTTGGGCACCTGCTCGTCCATACTTGGGTGCCCGCTCGTTAGTCTTTCCCTAACTCAGCTCGCCAATCGGCCTGCCTAGCTCCAAGCTTCCCCAAACCTCGAAGCTAGTCTTGTGTGCGTGTAGCACACGGTAGATATACACTGTGCACATGACACAATCAATGCAAGAGGGTACAAATGACCTTATCCAAAGATAGCATGGTATTTTTGTGCTATGTACAAGTTTATGAGAAAGAAAGAAAGAAAGATATATTACGCGTCTACTAAAGACCCAATGGGCCTATGAGACCAAAGTGATACAATAATGTCCATGGCATATCTCATCATGGAATGGAAAATAAAATAGAAAGAAAACATAAACATAGCTATCTCACTTTTAGTATGGAGGTTTTACAGAAACTCAGTATGAAGGCCTTTGTGTGAATATATGCTCTTATGTGTGCGTGTGTGTGTGTGGAGTGCGTGTGTGAGAGCATATCTTAATATAGAGTTCTACACCCACTATTGGGAACTGATGACGTTAGTGGGTATGTCGTAGTATCTAGTCCATACTATGCATAATGGAATTGATAGTTATAGTCTTGTGGGTTGACTACCGTGAGTATATAACATGCATGTTCCTAAAAGGCTAATTTGGGCATGTTCCTGGATTCATCTAGGTATATATAGCTATCTCACTTAGGTGATACAAAACTATTCATCATGGAAACTCATCATGGAAATACTAAACTCATCATGGAAATACTAAGAACATAGAAACATCTCCGAGTAGATGGTATACCACTCTCCAAAATATCAAGCATGGGGCTAATGAGTATGGCTGAGAGGTCTCCCTCAGCTATGTCACGTGGAAAGGTAGCTCGATGGTGGTGGAGCATGTCTTGGATGTGGAGATGATGAGGTGATCGTGGTCAACAGGGGGGCCGGGGGCGTCGGGCATGCTGGAGTGTGGAGGCTCGGTCTGAGGTAACTGCTCTCAGGTGAGGTAGGTCCGGAGCAGCACGTGGAGGGTCCACAAGATCCACTATATCGGTGTCCTCCACCTCCTGGGTCCGGAAGAAACTGGTGATGGTTGGCTGGCGAGGGAGGGGGCGGGGTGGCAGGGGCTGAAGCTCTCTCAAGAAGGTGTCCTTGTGTTTATAGAGCTCAAGTAGGAAAAAAAAGAGAAACAAAAGTTTTTCTCAAAAAAACTCTGATATCTAGATCTTGATTATTACACTTTGTCTCTAGGATCTATGATTGATAACTAAATGAAAGTTTTTTTTTTTTTTTTGGGGGTGTGTAGTTTCTTTTTATATTGTGTTACAGAAGTATAATTTCTAAATCTATATACAACAAGTGGTAGTCTCTCTAGCTTGTGTCTCCCACTAGTTAAAATAGCACACTAGCTAGCACACTACATGCTTTCATGAGATGTGTCAATCAATGTAAGATGGTACAAATGACCTAATCCAAAGATGGCATGGTATTTTGGTGCTATGTGCAAGTTTATGAGAGAGAGAGAGAGAGACTAAACACCAAATATAAGCACACAACAAGTAGACCTAAAACTCTTGTATATTTATGTAAAATAAAAGATTACAATTAAATGTTTCCCTACAATAAAATGATATGTAAAATAGTTTTACTTGATCTTAGCCCGAGGAGACTTTGTTAGGACCAAGTACTCAGGTCAATGATATTACATATCACTTCTAGATTCTCCAATCCACTTGCTAATGTGCATTTCTAGTTGTGAGCTTTAGAATCCATGAGATATGAAATATTGAACCCAATTATCCTTTTGAAAGAGATCCAAGGGATCGATCAGTTATCCCTTACAAGTTGAAATTATTTTTTTTCCTTCCAAATATTACTTCACACATGGAAGGCGATAGTTGTGTGGTGGTTGTACACACCTTAACTCCTATAATATGCTACCTTGGCCACCCAAAATGTTATGCATAACCATGCCAAATTGGTCGATTATGCTAGTAGGGTTAGGTGTATCACATTCTCTTCCACTAGAGTCACAACTATGCCTTAGCTATTTCATACAACTCTCATTGAATCTCTTAAAGGAAATTGGCTACTTGAAGTTATAAGAATTAACTTCTTAGTCCTACTTAAAAATATAGGAATTCACTTCTTAGTCATTGCTAAGGCTAAGATTCCTCATGACCTTGTGACCACCACCCACACCTACATGTTATTTTCTATGAGATCTCTTGATGAAGTGCCCTTGGAAGCAAGTGTTAACCCTTAAAGAGGATCATCTTTTATAAGATCTACCAAAGTTGCCTCCTACTGAGAACACTCTCAAACTAAGTTCTAGCTACATGTGAATCTCTACATATGATCCACAACAACCTTGGCTTACTTATAATTTAGATTAAAAATTTCACATAGCTCCTTAAAACTATTGTGCTGACTCTTAATTTTCCACTACCATTGGGTATATCATGTGCAAGACATGTGCAGGCTAATTCCCAGGACTCATCCTTGGAGGGAAACAAGATAAACAATTAGATTAGAATCAAAATTTGGAGCATATACTGCCAATATGGGCAGGAGTACCTTGTGGAGGGGGTCTGGAGGCTATCAGCCAGTTTATGAATGAGTATATATTTGTTGACTACAGCATGTTGCATGTTGTGGAATATATTTCCAGGATCTGGCCGACAACATGTCGGCCATTCCATAAGGTAATCAAGGGCCTATATAGGCATGTTTGCTCATTGTTAGTCATTCAGTCCTTTCTTGGGTTGAGTCATAGATTTTGGTTTAGCTTAGGTGTTTCCACCTTTTGATGGGCTACAATACTTGTGCAACTTTTTGTACATTATGAATATATTGAATACTCAACTATATCCCTCTCTTCTCTCTATCTTATGTATGTGTTTTGCATCAAACATGTTCCAAGATAATGTTTAGGGCTGAAAGAAGACTCCTCGAGCTTCACTCTAAATCATCATGTGGATTAGCATGAAATTAGCAAGAATCACACATAATGCCCAAATGATTTAACCTTTCACCAAAGGATGGAAATAGCCTTCCATAAGCCAAAATATAATAGCTCAAGGCTCCAAAGTCCATTCCAAAGTCATATGATCAAAAGATACAAATGAGGATCCATGAGCACCTTTTATACTTGAGTCCTATGACCATAAACCTAAGCTAACTATTAAAGTTGTTACTCCATTACAAACCATCCCTTCCCCAAAGATTTTGTCCTCAAAATCTATCATGTGTAAAATTGACATATCTCACATATACATCAATGGGAAGAGAAGGTTCCATCATATGTACAAGACAATGGTAGAGTCTCCAAAAGGTTCATGTTGAAGTAGTATGAAACTTCAATAGATTCCGTGAATCCATAGCATGAGCAATGTAGAACTAGACCTTCCAATCATGAAAGAAGTGCTCTTGAAGCATAGTGGATTGTTATGACAGCCCATGTCAATGTTGAAACCACTTACAAATCTCTCATGGAAACACTTCTAAATGAGTCCCAAATGACATGTGCATGATACCTAAGCATCTACTTATCATAAACTACCACACCATCGGGGTCAAATGGAAATGCATCACCCTCTTTTATGAAAGAGTGATTGACCATGTCTCTTTTCACTTGAAGCATAAACCTTTGCTTCTTAACTCATCAATCTTTGGGTCATCCATCCTTTGAGTGTTGTTGAAGGTTTGAGGAGACTTCTTGGTGGAAGTATTCCCTTTCTTTGCATCAAAACGAGCTTCATTCTTGGACTGTCCACCTCCATAAATGGTAGGAAATCTAGGAATGGAAGAGGGTGGTATAGGAAGAGAGTTTGTACCCACATTAGGAGAAATAATGGGTGGCTTAGATGAGTCATTCATGAGTAAAGTGGGCTGTGATTTTCTATATTTGGGCTCATAAAGCTTCGCCAACCTCATTTTTCTAGAGACGAACATTCCCAATTTCTCTCAATTCTCCTAATTTTCTTTAATTTCTCTCGGTTTCTCCTAACTTCTCCAATTTTCTCCAAGGTTTTCGATTTTCCCTAAGACTTAATTTTTTTTCAATTTTGGCCAATTCTCAAATTTTTTTGATTCTCCCAATCTCTCACAATTTCCTCAATCTTCTTGTTTTCTCCAAGCAACTTCAATTCTCTCAAACTCCCTCCAATTTTCCCCAAGTATTCCAATTTTCACGAATCTCGTAGATTTTAAATTAAAATTTCCTTTTTATATGTTATATATGAACGGATTTAAAGTACTTGCCTTGGTGCATTCTTTGTGTGTACTTGTTTTGTACATGCATGGTACCTAAGGTACTCAACCACCTTGATTCTAAGGGACTCTAGCCTAAATAGGAAGTAAACACTTAGGGGCTCTAGCCTAGATAGGAAGGAAACACTTAGGGGAACTTTATACCAATAGTGGTATACGTGGTATGTGAGTGCATTTTATGCTTTGTTGCACATTTGAATCTTCTCTCTCTTGTGGACTCTTTCACATGTAGCATAACACAAGTATGCCACAATAGGTTTTAGTAGGCATCATTGCCCTACTCATAACTTACAAGTTTAAATTAACTATTAATACTACTAATCCTTGCTTTTTACTTGAAGATTTTGGTTGTTTTGTTAGCATATTATGAAATTGGTTTTGCAAAGCTTTCAATTACAGACATCATATGCTCAGTTTATCATGTTTATTTTTATTGCGTTTATAATTTTCTTTTTTGCATTATGTGAATGTCTTCATGAGAGACAAAGGAAGAGTCTCTCTCTAGTCACAAGGTCATTTCTTTGTATAGGTAGGTCATTTGTTTTCTTCTCCATAAGCTATTATTTAATAGATTTCTTGTAACACTTTTTGGGTTTCTCAGACTTTTGAGGTCTTTTATAGACATAATCTCTCTCTCTCTCTTCTTCTTCTTCTCATTTATGAAACAATGGTAAAGGTAGATGAGGCTGCATATGCAAATCATTCTCAAGCTAACCATGCTTTTCACTATGTATATTATAAAGAGTAAAAGTGTGAGCATGGTTTGAATCTAGATATGGTTGATAGAATCTAATGATCAATATCATACCAACAAGCTTTCTATATTAAATGATGTTTTCTTTAGTTATGCTTTGACTGAATGGAGACTAGTGGTGTAAAATTGGTTCCCATAATACAAATGGCCCAAGGTTGGAATAGGCATCATTGCCCCATTAGGCTCTTCCCAACTTATTTGCAAGTTGAGATTAACTATCTCTCATTACTATATCTTAATTCTTGCCTTCGTGCATCGAGCGGATGAATAGATTTTGGCCTTCTTGGGGCCTATTTACGCACTAATCCAAAAATGGCAACTTGGTAGTTTCATGGGCTCCAAATTGCTCAGGGAGCACAAGGGTTACTGATGGGACTCCCATTTAAGTTTGTGTACCCCTTTAAATGTCTACACCCAGTCCAAATCAATACACCCTTTGGTTCTTGTGCCTACACCCAACCCAAATCAATATACCTTTTTTCCCCCTCTAAGCTCTTATTCCATTCCTAGTCGCACACGAGAATTTCACTCGGCTACACACACACACACACACACACCATACTACTCACCACATACACACTCCCTAGTACCACAGGGGGGTACCACCCTTACAAATATTGTAGATAGTAGACAATCTGCAGCATGAACCCCACAAGTTAGTCGCTCGGTTGATTAGAGTGTCGTGCAAAACTTTGGTAGAACTAGGTGTCACAAGTTGAGTCATGAACTTTGATACCTATGGCAACCATCATCTCTAATCCAGAGCGTTAGCTTGTAGTGTAAGTATTGCACATAGTTGTTGTTGCAGGATCGTTGAAGAGGAGGGTAGAAGCAAGTGCTAGGATGATCAAACGACGACAACGACGACAACCGAAGGTGTACGGATAGTAACCTATGTGCCCACCTATATGCGTTCCCCTCCCTAGAAAGTCCAAAGCCTACCATCTTGGGTTCAATCAATGCTCTTTCAGATAGGCTGTGGGCACGAAATCGTCATTGCACATATCTGGACGTTTACTAGACCAAGTGGCACATGGGCCACGTGTGAGGACCCAATGCATGCATTCGGACCTGCCTATTGCAGACGTGGTTGGAGGGCCACTTTTTTTCACAGCCAGAGGCATGGTTAAAGGATTTTGTTAAATATTTTATAATCAGAGGTTATGGTTAGTCTGGTGGCTAGACTGAGTGCACCCTTCCGGATCAGTTAATGACGTTTTTTGGGATTTCAGCATGCAAAATTTACTGGAACGGTACGTAAAGTGTAATGAAGATTTGGAGTCTCCCAACAATCATAATTGCTCACAGGTGAGTCTATTTGATGGCTGCATAAAATTCGCACACTTCTCTAAAATGTTATATATTGGACCTGCTAAAAGAGGAGCTTTAAAGCTGATCATGTAGACTTCAATTGAAATTATTTGCAAGTTCAATATGGGGCTTCTAGAATAATGATGTAGACTTTAATTAAATCTCAGTTTAAGGTTTAGCATAACGATCATGAGTTTGAGTAAGAATAAATTTTGAGACAATTGGAATCCAAGGAAAAGAAGCCACGTCTGATATTATCCTGCTGCAGATTACCGAGACTGATAAGCTGACTCAATACACCGAGAAATTGAAATCATTGCAAAGGTATGCTGTTTTTTTTTCTTAAAGGTGATCTGCAAAGGGATACTATACTATCCACAGGAAGGTTCTTTTTCTTGCAAAGGTATATTGGCTTTTGTTAACCTTAAATGGGCCTTACTGCTTTCAGAAATCTCATTGGTGATGATCTAGAGCGGCTGTCCTTGAAGGATCTCAATCACTTGGAGCAGCAACTCCATGAGAGCCTAGGACATGTTCGTGTAAAGAAGGCAGGTGCAATGTCTTTGATAGAGCTTCTTTCTCAATTGGTAGACTGCCAAGTGCATATTCTCTTTATCTTCTAGTTGAGAGGTCTGTACGTTTTTGATTAATAGGGGGAGTTACTTATGGAGCGGCTTCAGGACATTGAACAAAAGGTACTTAAAACCAGTACTGATTCCTCTTTGATTGAGAGAGAGAGAGAGAGAGAGAGAGAGAGAGAGAGAGAGATTAACATCTTCAAAAGACCCAATTGGTCTATGAGACCAAAATGTAGTACAATGTATCCCAGATGAATATAAAGATCCTTCTAATAGTTAAAAAGAAGCCAGCTACCTAGTTGGCAGAATACAAAAAACTGCAACAGTAGTAAAAGAAGCAGAACATGGGTGCTTCCTCCCTTCTAGCCACTCTCGGAGCCTCACTAACACTATCTCTCAAAGTGTTGCCTAAGCATGAGGTGTCTATGATGGTGAAGCTCTAGTAAATACAAGCCTAAACATCTTTGATCCTCATGAATCGGCAAGACACCAATTGCAACCGAAAAAGGAGATCGGGGAGAAAATTTGGTAAAGTAAATGAAGTCTACAAAAGCCCAAGAACCATGCGATAGCCCTGATGATAGCAACCCAGGAAGAATCCTCAAAAAGATAAGATGACGAAGCAAAAGTGAGATTTTTTCCATCAATCCTTGCTAGCTGACTAGGCAATTCACGATTATGACTACCAACCCATCCACAATCCGACATGATTGACAAGCCCACCTCAAAGACAAGCCACCACCTAAGGTGAACCACTGACAGGCAAGCGGTCCGTCAAGCATCGTGTGATAAATTTCTAAAACCTCCTTTTATTGCTTATTTTGGCTTCCCACTGAGTGGATCGAGTGCTTCCCACGGAGGGTAGAACTCATGTTGTTTGTAGGTCCTCCACTTGGGTAGTCCAAACGCTAAAAACCTGGAAATCCCGCTAAGTCCAAACCCAAATTAAGTTCCACTTACAAACTAACCTTACAAGTTTTGGTTTCCATTAACCCCCACCCTACCATGTAGTCCATCCGGCACCAATCCACGCACCCATGCCTCTCACCCCGTGATCGCACCCGATGCTCTCAACTATACCTTGCTCTTGATACTCGGACACCAGATCCCATTCTGGCAAGTCATCCATGCTAGCTCTTTTTGCATGCTTGTCTTTGATCCGGTTGTCTTGCTTGGTCTTCTTCATTGAGGCTTGTTCTTACTAACTTTCTTCCAAGCCCTAAATTACATTTTCGGCATCTGCGCGCTCACAAGGGTGACTGGCCTTCCATCCATGCACAACACGAACTTCATCAATGTTATGTGTATGCACATGGACATGCTAATCCCAAGGCTAACCTGTGAAAGGCAACAGAGTTAGACAGTAGATATAGGGCTCTAAGTAGCCTTAGATTAGTCCAGAAGAAACCTTTTGGGAAAGGATATCTGTCGGCCAGATGGACAGTAGTCCACATACAGCATTGACAACGTATATGATTTTTTGGTGATCTTGAACTGGCTGACAGCCAGTCGCTGATTCATGGGCAGGAATAGGGCCTATAAAAGGGTGCTTCCAACCTTTGGGTCATTATGTGACCCCTGACATGGGGCAGGTCTAGGTAGGGTTTTGTTACCCTTTTCTGGGAAGGCCAAAGGCCACATACATTGTAACCTTTTTGATATACTAGGAATATACAGCCATCTCTCTCTCTTCTCTCCATCTCTTCTTTGCGTTTTACATCAAGATGTTCTTATGCAGCATTTAGGGTTGAAAGACTACCCAGAGCTCCCACATGTGACCTTGGTATTAGAGCATCAGGCTGATTGTGAGATATTGTTGCTGCCCATGCCCCACCCACCCTTACTCCATCACGCATGGATGAAACCATCACCTGTGTCTTGATCTTTTGGTGGTGTGGTGACTAGGAAACTTTGTATCAGCATCATGTTCCAGCAACGCTAAGTGCTAGAGTGTCCAAGATGAAGGTGCACAGGTCTAAGGTACAAGAACGTGCACAAGAACAAGGACCAGTGGAAGTAACACCAACATGGAAGAAAACCATGAGGTTGGTCAGATTGTACAGCATAACCCGCAGGATTGGCAGACTTGATAGTCAGATGCCACGTGGGGCAAGGCTTTTAGAGTAACGGGAGTGGAATCAGGGCATGACAAGGTTTGAGAAATCTTGAAGTTTGGAGGAGTATACATGCATGTCACTGTATATTTCACCAAGGGCATTAATTTTATTTTTTTCATATCTTACACCTTATGAAATGCATGGTCACATGTTCCTCTTCATTGACAACTCTCCAGGTACATCTCTGAATGGGGGACCATAGCGGACACAATCTTGACCCATGGTACAATGATTCACTTGGAGAAACATTGACTCTGTAGTTACCTCCAAAGAGCTTAAGTGCGTGAAACCTCTGCTTTGAATTCAGTTCCACATACGCACACCTTGCCTTGGTCGATGTACTAACCATGAAGCAGCACGACGCTTTCATTAGTGGTCTTGGTGCTCATCCTTCTAATCAAAGAGTGCAAGACACTTCTACCAACTGCCTAAGCTTGAAGGACCCAAGCCATTTCCACAACACAAGGAGGACTTGCATGAAATACTTCTACTTTACATATACCTTCCATGTCGCCTCTATAAGATGCCTACCACCAAGGCCTACCTAAAGCCAACCATCAATGGGCCTTGCATCTAGTTGCGGATTGGTTCCAATCTGCCACTTAACCAGGCTTCATGGCGTGTCCTAGACCATATTCCATGCATCTCCATCCCAACAATAGCTTCACCACCGACTTAGGTGACATGAGGATGGGTCACCATTAGAAATGATGGTATATTAACCGCTTCGTAAGTTAACATAGTTTCATCTGTTCGACCTACCATAAGACACTTTTTTATCTTACCTCACTGTGGATGGACACTTATCTTTTATAAGATGGTGTGTTGAAATATATACAGTGACCTTACCTTGAGATTAATGTCAAATAGGGAAAGTCTAAGAACTTCGTGTATATACTTGCTTTAAGACTAGTAATGGTTAGACGTATATACTTGCTTAAGACTAGTAATGGTTAGATCATTTGGCCGGCATAATTTGAAAACTTGTCACTTGCATATAAGCCAATTTTGACACTAAGCAATATACATTCATTCCCTTGCAATAGAATACTTGTAAGCTCTTCCCTTGCTTGTTCTCTATTAGATTCTTACATGCTAGATGGATGCTTTCTTGAATAGGTTTGATCGCAGGTTTTCCTCTTCGATTAACTTCTTTCTTACCCACCTTTTGTGAGAGAGAATCATTGCGAAGGACATGGTGTTTGCCGTCGTCGTCGGGTACCACCGCTGCCGATGCCAAATACCGCCGGCGCTGATGCTGCTGCCGCCGTGCTGATGCTGCTGCTACTGCTGGTGACGTGCTGATGCTGCTGCTGACGTACTGATGCCACTGTTGGCCGCTGGGTGCTGTTGTTGCCGCCGCTGCCGCCGCCGTCGGGTGCTGTTGGGGTAAAGGCGTTATGCCCACCCTTATAGTGTGTACAAGCCCATAAGTTATAGTACATAGTACACTTAGTACTTTTAATGTACTAAGTGCACTATGTGTACTAGTGCAATATACATGTGTGTTAGGGGAGTCACACACTCATGCTATTGATGAGTTGACTTATCCCCACAACTCTCTCTCTCCCTCTCCCTTGTTTCTCTGTGTATGTCTCCCACACATGAATCTCTAAACCCTAATTCTTCCTGTTTCTCTCACACAACTGGTATCAGAGCCGGTGTCTCTGTGCAGTAGCAATCGGCTTAGGAAGGTAGCCAGCAGTCGTGAAGAGCCTTTGTGCTCGGTCTAGGGCTGGGCGAGCACGTGGTCTAGGGCTGGACGCAGCCTGTGTGTGAAGAGGCCAGAAGCGACCAGCAGGTTTCAGCTTACAGGCATCGCAGCAAAGCGAACCACAAGGCAGCAGCTCCGCAGGCAGGTGGGCGAAAGAAGAATGTGGCGGGCAGCCACTTCTGGGCGTTGAATCATTCGCAGCCAGGCGAAAGCGAAGAAAGTAGCGTCAACACAACTAGGCGAAGGCGCCAGCACAAGCGAAGGCAGCGTGGCGATTTGGTCGACGGCTGGCTACGTGAGCGACTCGTCCCGTGTAGTGCTGGCCAGGCGAAGGCAAATCCGTCTCAGCTTTCCGCCCCTTGCTACGCCCTGTGTTGCAGGCAACACTTTTTTCTACACGCGACGACCACGGATCCTCATCACGGTGAGAAGAGATCTGCATCGAAGAGCCTTCTCCGTCAGAGAGCCATAGCGGTAGCGTTGAGAGGGTCTCGCATGATCTTGAAGAAGAGCAAGAGAACAAGAACCCACACAAGGGCCTCCAACCTCTCGCTTCGGTGACTGGGAGAAAGGCGGTCGATGCTCTGACTTCTGAAATTGCTGCACGCCTGAAGAGCCCTCCCACAGCAACAAGCAGGAGCAACTGCATAAGCATCAGCACCAAATTCATCAACCCGCCTGCAAATCAGAGAAAAATCAGAAAATTACAAGGTATTCTGCTTCAAATTTTTTTTTTTGGGGGATTTGCAATTGAGCAAGTACAATCAACAATTGAGCAGATACAGGTGTCGAATTGCTCAATTTTGAGCAAAATTGGCAAAATTGGGTGACATTGGTCACAATCAGGATCAATTTGCAGGACATTGGTCACAATCAGGATCAATTTGCAGGAAATTGGATGTCGAAATTTGGGGCTTTTGATGTAATTGTGCAATTAAGCACTCATACATGCTGTATGATGTGAGAAATCGCACATTTGGGCAAAATTGCAGCAAATTGCAGTGCAAATCAAGGGGCTTTTGTGCTGATTTGGTTGATTTGCATGCAGGCACTCGCAGTTGATGCTTTGGGCATTGTGTTGATGTGCCTGTAAATCAAAGGGCTTTCATTATTTTGATGTATATGTGGTCAGGGGGAAGCATTGTGAACACTCTGGATGCCTTCATGTGCGTCAATGTACCATGTATGATCAGCAATTGATCTTAAATCAAGGGGCTTTTCAAGATTTTATGCTTGTTGAGCTTGGCAAAGCAGCAGGCAAGACATTTATGCCTTGAATCCTCAGAAATCAGCTTGCAGTCAAGGGGCTTTTGCCCAATTTCTGTTCGGGACTGTTGTATGCAGTGTACGGGACTGTAAAAGTCTGATTTTCACTCATTTGGACAGCCAGGATAGCATTTATTGCTACTGTACCTGCTGGTACAGATTTGCCACAGCTTTGTGCATGTTTTGGCATGGCTGTACATTGATTTGAGTGAGGAAAAGGTTCAATTTCAGCTGCTGTACTTGTCGGTACAGGTTTGGTACATCATTGGTGAGCACTTGGTACTGTTATACAGGACTTTGGAAGGGCAACAGAGCACATTTAAGGTGCTGTCCAAAATCTGCAGCAACCAGATTTTGTTGATTTCATCACATAAAGTGGGAGAAAAGTTGCATTCTTGCTTCCGCAGTGGGAGATAAAGCTTCAGAGAACAACTGTGAGCACTTTGTGTGCTTTTGGTGCAGTGTTTGCACATTTTGCAGGGAGTCAGGCATTGACAGGTTGCATTTTGCTATGGCAACCACAGGTGAGAGCTCTTCATTGCTTCACATCAAGAAGCTTGAAGGCTCGCATAATTATGATATTTGGCAAACCCAGTGCTACAATGTGTTGCTCCAGAAAAAGCAGCACAAGCCTATCAAAGAAAGGGGTGTAATGCCCGCTTCTCTTACTGCTGAAGAGTGGGAAGATATGGATGAGCCGGCAAGATCTACTATCATGTTGTCTGTGTCAGACTCATTACTTTTTAGCATTCGTGAAGAGAAGACAGCTTGGGGAATGTGGCAGAGATTGCAGGACTTGTATGCCCAACAAAGTGCCTCAAGCAAAGTGTATTGGTTGAAGAAACTCATAGGTCTTTAGATGAAGGAAGGGGCGTCTATGACAGCCCATCTAAATGAGTTTAATGGTATTGTCAGCCAGGTCATTAATCAAAAGTTGGCAATGGACGATGAGTTCAAAGCCACTTTTCTGTTATGCACTTTGCCAGAGAGTTGGGACACATTCAGGATAGCCACTAGCAATTCGCATGCTATGCTGTCATATGCAGATGTTGAGGGTGCTCTTCTTCAAGAAGAGATGAACAGGAAAAACAACTCTGTTGGAAAGTCCAATGCAATGAATGCACGTGGGAGATCCCAGCAAAGGGGAAAAAGCCAAGAAAGGGGAAGGAGCAAGTCTCGCTCCAAAAAGGATTTGGAATGCCATTATTGTGGCAAGAAGGGACACATTAAAAAGCAATGCTACAAATGGAAAAATGATCAAAAGGAAAAGGGAAAAGGCAAAGACAAAGAGAAAGATGAAGCCAAAGATGTAAAGCCAAAGGGCAAAAGTGGAGTCAAGATTGAAGAAATCAATGTGTCACATGCAGGTGGCAGTGAGGATGAGGTCCTATTTACGTCTTCACTTGATGCCCATTCACTTCTTACAGGTGGTCATGGTATGCACTCATGGATCATTGATTCAGGTGCCTCCTTTCATGTCACAGGTTGCAGAGACTTGTTTGTCAGGTATACTGCTGGCAATGAAGGAGTGGTTTATTTGGGTGATAACCATGCATGCAAGATACTTGGCAGAGGTGATGTGAGGCTTGTGTTTTCAGATGGCTCATAGCTTATGCTCCATGATGTCAGGCATGTGCCTGAGATCAAGAAGAATCTGCTTTCTACTGGACAGCTTGATGATGCTGATTATGTTACCACATTTGGTCGTGGAAAGTGGAAGATTAGTAAGGGCTCACTGGTCGTTGCCAGAGACTCTAAGGTGGACACTCTTTATTTCATGCATGCAGGTGTTTGTCACCATGCTAATGTAAATGCAACTGAGCTGCCGGAAATTTCTCTGTGGCATAGCCGGTTGGGACACATGAGTGTCAAGGGAATGGAGCAATTGTCTCGTTTGGGTTACTTGCCTTCTCTAAAATTTTCAAGTTTTCAGTTTTGTGAGCATTGTATATATGGTAGGCAACTACAGTGCCCCCATAAGAAAGCTCTTGGACAGAAAGATGCTCAGTTAGAGCTTGTGCATACAGATGTATGTGAGATGCCTCAGCTTTCTTTGGGAGGGGCAAAATATTTTGTCTCTTTTATTGATGATGCCACACGCAAGGTGTGGGTTTATCCTCTTCGTTTGAAGAATGATACATTCTCAGTGTTTCAGAAGTTTGTTGCTCATGTTGAGAATCAAACTGGCAAAACAGTGAAGGCTTTGCGTTCCGACAATGGTGGAGAGTATATGTCCAAACAGTTTCAGGACTTTTGTGATGCTAAAGGCATCAAGAGGGAGCTCTCTACTCCTTATGATCCTCCACAAAACGGGACAGCAGAGAGGATGAACAGGACCATTCAGGAGAAGGTCCGTTCTATGTTGTCACATGCTGCATTACCTCATGGTTTTTGGGCTGAAGCTGTTATGACAGCCGTTCACCTTATAAACAGGTCACCTAACACGAGGCTTGGTGGGAAAGTGCCAGAAGAAGTATGGACAGGGAAGCCTCCGTCATACAAGCACTTGAGAGTGTTTGGTTGCGTTGCGTACGTGCACATACGCAGGGAAATGCGCACCAAACTTGATCCTAAGTCTCACAAATGCATATTCCTAGGATATGGTGACAGAGGTGAAATGGGGTATAGACTTTGGGATCCCGTGAATAGAAAGATTATACGCAGCAATGATGTCATTTTGATGAAACATGCATGTATAAGGAGCCTGCAAGGCAACAGGAGCCTGGCAGAGTCATCTTTGATGATGATGGACATCATGGACAACAACAAAGGACTGTAAATCAGCCATTACAGCAGCAAAACCAGCCCTTAAATGGTGTTGAAAATGGTCCAAATGGACAGCCAGATATGGCAGAAGATATCCCTATGGATATACCACAGTTAGAAGAAATACCGGGCATGATATTTCAGCCTTATGGCATGGAACAGGAGCCACCAATGGGTGATATGCAGGCTGGACAGCAACCTGCAAATGATGGTCATTGGGTACGGAGGTCCACTAGACCCTCCAGAGCCCCTGACAGGTTTGTTCCAGGGGTTGACTACTTGATGCTCACTGACTGTGGGGAGCCCTCATGTTATAAGGAGGCTTTACAGAGGGCAGACAAGGCTCTATGGGAGCGTGCCATGAAGTCAGAGATGGATTCTCTGCATAAAAATGGAACTTGGAAGTTGGTGCATTTGCCTGCAGGCAAGAAGGTTTTGCCTTGCAAGTGGGTATACAGGCTCAAAGTTGCACCAGATGCAAAGCCAAGATACAAAGCCAGGTTAGTGGCTAAGGGCTTTAAGCAGGAATATGGTGTGGACTTTGAGGAGATCTTCTCTCCAGTGGTCAAAATGACCACACTTAGAGCTGTGTTAGCTTTGGTTGCGCATGATGATCTGGACTTGATTTAGATGGATGTGAAGACTGCTTTTCTTCACGGTGATCTCCATGAGGAGATATATATGCAGCAGCCAGAGGGTTATGCAGTGAGTGGAAAAGAGAAGCTTGTATGCAAGCTGAAAAAGAGTCTTTATGGGCTCAAACAGGCACCAAGAGAATGGTATCATAAATTTGATACATTCATGAAATCCCAGAAATTCAGGAGAAGTGACATAGATCACTGCTTGTACACCAAGAAAGCTTTGGATGGCAGTCTATTGATCCTCATCTTGTATGTTGATGATATGTTGATTGCCGGAAAATCTCGTAAGGAGATGGATGCCTTGAAGCAGAGGCTGCATCAAACCTTTGATATGAAGGATTTGGGTGATGCAAATCACATTTTGGGTATGCGGATACTTCGGGACAGAAATCAGCATGTGTTGTATTTGTCTCAGAAGGAATACATTGGCAAAGTTTTGCAGAGGTTCAATATGGACGGGGGGAAGAAGACTAGTACTCCTTTGCCTCCATATGTGAAACTCAGTGCTATGGACAGCCCACAGTCAGATAGAGACAGGGCTGATATGGCCAAGATTCCGTATGCTTCAGCTTGTGGCAGTCTCATGTATGCCATGGTTGCTACTAGGCCGGACATTGCATTTGCAGTGGGAGTGGTTTCTAGATACATGGCCAACCCTGGCAAGAAGCATTGGGAAGCAATGAAAGGTGTCATGAGATACTTGAAGGGCACACAGGATATGTGCATATGTTTTGGCAAACAGGATGCATTAGTGCATGGTTACACGGATTCGGATTATGCCGGTCATCCAGATAACCGGAAGTCTACTACCGGTTATGTGTTTACATTCACAGGAGGTGCTGTGTCATGGATATCCAGGATGCAGAAGTGCACAGCCTTATCTACTACAGAGGCCGAGTATATTGCAGCCACAGAGGCTTGCAAGGAGGCATTATGGCTATCTCGGTTAGTGGTTGATTTGGGTTATACAGGGGATATTCCATTGTTGCATTGTGACAGTCAGAGTGCCATTCAGTTGGCAAAGAACCCTCTTTTTCATGCAAAGACGAAGCATGTGGATGTGAAGTATCACTTCATTAGAGAGGTGATAGAGAACAAGCAAATTCAGCTTGTTAAGATTCACACCGATGACAACCCAGCTGATTTGTTGACGAAGAGTTTGCCTCCGGAGCGGTTTGCTCATTGCAGACACTTGATGGGCATTGGATGAGGCCAGTTTCAGCCTTGATATGGCCTTGTATATTATCATGTACATGCTGATTTTTCTTTTCCTTCATTTAAGGGCACTTTGCCTTTAAGTGGGAGGTTGTTGGGGTAAAGGCGTTATGCCCACCCTTATAGTGTGTACAAGCCCATAAGTTATAGTACATAGTACACTTAGTACTTTTAATGTACTAAGTGCACTATGTGTACTAGTGCAATATACATGTGTGTTAGGGGAGTCACACACTCATGCTATTGATGAGTTGACTTATCCCCACAACTCTCTCTCCCCCTCTCCCTTGTTTCTCTGTGTATGTCTCCCACACATGAATCTCTAAACCCTAATTCTTCCTGTTTCTCTCACACAGGTGCATTGCCGGAAGTTGCTGCTATTGGGCGCTGACAAGGTGCTGATGTGCATGGCCTACAGCAGGGCGCTGCTGCGCATGGGCAGCCAGGGAGGTGATTAGGTGGTTGAGCATGGGCTACTACCAAGTAAAAAGCGACCAGGCGACTACATCTATGGGCAACCAGCAATGGGCTACAGCTAGGTAGGCGTCAAGCAGGAATTTCTTTGCAGATAGTTGGGCAGCCAGACGAATTTCAGATGGGAGGCTTTCTACGCCAGGTGGCTGCATGTGTGGAAGCAGTCAGCGTGGGTCTCTCTCTACCTCTGTTGAAGAAGGTGAGCTGAAGGAGGCACCGAGGGGCTAACAGCCAAGGGGTCTCTCTCTCTCTCTCTCTCTCTCCCACTAGGGGTGGGAGACAGTCCCAGCTCACAGATTTCTTCCAGAGAGCTATGCCAGTGCCAACTGATGTACCATGTGGGGTGACCGCATAGAGAGCAGAGGAATTGAGAGCTAGGAGGAGACCTAGACAGACTGGACATAGAGCACCCCGACTCCGTCACCGAGAGAAAGCAGCTATCTGAATGAGACACCAGATGGAGACACAGGAGAGGCTAGCTCGCTTTCATTCAGACTCAGGATTCAGACTTAGGGTACATGTTCACGCCATTCACAGCCTGAGCATCGGCGATGTATGATATCTTATATCCCTCTTATGGCACTGGATGGAGTTAGACATAGATCTGCATAGCATGCTTGTACTACCCCTTCAGCATATAGAGATGCATCTTGCCTTAGCACTCCATGCACATCCCCACCCCCCTTTATATTGTTTGTATATGGGCTCCACCGATCCATGATGATTCACAGTTGTATCCAGACACATGCACACTTTTTCTTTTCTTTCTTTTCTTCCGATGACCGGAAGAACTCAGTTGTATTATTTTTTGTCTCATAGGTCGACTTTGGCCTCTCGCAGACGTTAATATATCTTTCTTTCTTTCTTTCTCTCTCTCTCTCTCTCTCTCTCTCTCTTCGCAAGTAGGCTTAGATACAGAGGATCAAGTTAAGATGCACAGGATGATGTTCTTGGAAGAGATGTGTGTTGCTCTTCATCTTGGACCTATGTGTATTCAGGGATTGCTTGACATGTCCTCTATCTTTCTCTCTCTAGGTTTTTGGCATCGTGATTGGATGGTGCATATGTGGATTTATCTGTCATGGAAACAGGACATTGGTCTTTCGAGAAGAAACAGGACTTTCGTATCGAGGAAAAAGGCCTATGATTTATGGGATACAGGTCTTTGGTTTATCGGATAGAGGTCTTTGGTTTCGTGTGGAAAGCATGTCTCTAGATTCATGTGAACAGGTTCTAGTTTTCTCGAGGTTACATGCAAGCCGTGACTGTAGGAAGGACATATGGTTTGGTACAGCCCTATTTCTGTTTGGGAAAGGGTTGTGGGATCCATGATTGAGATGGAGAAGACCTTTTCAAGCAGGGAGGTGTCGTACAGGTGTGCCTTCTCTATGGAATGCTTCGCTGTAGTAACGAGAGATTTTATTTGGAAAGTCCTGGGTGAAAAGCTATAAGGTATCCTATTGGCAAAGGATTCGACAAGTTGTACCTTGTACTCATATTAGATCAAGTTAAGAAATACCGCAAGGGGCGCCATTGCGTTTTGGGGCCAATCGGTGTCCTTGTACTATTTGCAGGAGCACTCTAGCTCCCCCTGTTTGTTTTCCTTTTTCAGGTTCCCATGGGTGATGAAGAGTTTTGTGTGCGAGTGTTTGTTCCACCGTCCGTCAGATTTCTGAACGCCGGTTCATCGCCGGGATATCGTCGACTTTCTCAAGTGGGCGAGCCCGTGGTTGTCACATCAAAAGCTTCAACATGTGAAAACTGGAAAGGAAGTACAGGAGACAGTGCAGGATTGTGAGTCTTTGCCTATATGAGGTGAAGAGCAAAAGCTGAGGATGAAGCTTAGAAGAAAAGACACCAAGAACAGGAAGTAGTCAGCCAGGATCAAAGCAATTGAAGTGTTATGGTGCAAGAGATGGGTTGAAGGCTATGGCTTTTGATACTTTGTCACCAGTGGTATCTTCACAGAGGCTTCATGGGTTCGGAAGGCAGTTTCTTTCTTTGTTTATCAGTGGTGAACTACTATGCTTCATTGGGACTTGTGCTTACCACTTGGGTGGAGTGCAAGCAGGTTTTTGGGTGCCTGTGGATGTATCAGATGAGGCTCAGTTAGAAGCAGAGGAACTTGATAAGGTTCTTATTCTTGAGCAGATACTGGCACAAGGAAAAAGGTAAAGTTTCCCGTCGCTATCTTGTGAAGTTCAAGAACTGCTCACCGATGGATGCGAAGTGGATGGAGGAGGGTGACTTAGCAGATTCATCTCAGGTATTGCAGCTTTATCTTGACGCCTTTGAGTTGGAGCCGACTCTTGCGACGGCTCATTCAAGTTTAGCACAGCATGGGTCTGGAGCATTGCCTGATGCTCAAGAGGAGGTAGCACCTCCACTCCCTTGTTATAGACAGGCTCAGTTTTTCATCTAGGAGTCGCTTGGTGACATCGTTGTATTCACCCGAGGTACTGAGGCTGACAGTACATCTGCTTATGGGACTTCTATGATATTGTGTACTAGTCACATGAGATGGTAAAGTTGGGTATGGTTCACAGTCGGCCGCACCATGAACTATAATTGCAACTACGGATGGTTTTTGCCTTTGGAACTAAGGTATGACTCAGGAAGATTGGGATGTTGATCTGTGTCATATGGTTCTGGCTGTTCTTGACCAGGGTGTTGGTCAATTGGATTTTGAGATGATGCTATTTGTGGAGTTGGTCTCTTTTGGAATGGCATGGTTTGGTTGAGCTCAAAGTTTGTAGCAACCTGAGCTAACACTTCGAGACTCTATGAAGGGCATAAGTCTTGCGAGTAGTCCTAGAGTTGGTTTGGTTCATATATGGATTGAACTCTATTTGTGCATGTATTATACACTTTCCGAGGTATTATGGTATTCTGGTGCCATTGGATCCTGGTTTCCTTGAGAATACATTGGGCAATACTCTGGATGTGTCAGGATGAGATGCATGTATGTTGGTATGATACATCAGGTACTTTACCATGTTCATGGTGTATCACTGAGTGTGGCTCCTGCGGGATGGCCATAAGTAGAGTGGGTAAAGCATCAAGAGGGACATATGTGGAAAGTACTTCGTGGATGTATAGTCTAGATGCATTGAGTGCTTTCATATGCTCATGTTGTACCATCAGTCGTGGGTCCTGCGGGATATTCATGGGTGTAAGGCTTGCGAGCAACCTTGAGACTGTTATCCTAGAGTGGGTAGAGCATCTTGAGGAGCATATTGTTTGCGAATGCATATATGTGTCATGCATATGTTTGTCATATGTAGAATGATGCATGGTTTTGTTTTTGGCTAACACAGATTACGTGTTTCCACTTGATTTTAGACTTTTTGCTACAGGTTTTGAAGGAACAAGCAAGAGTTGTTTGTCCCTTTGATGTGACAGTTTGGCCTTATTGTTCACGATGATTGTTTCATTACCCAGATGCACCGGAGGGGCATTGCCTTGGTCATATGGGGAATCTTTCTTCATTGGATGCTTACTGTGTTATTGAAGTGCAATCGAGGATGCTTGCTATTTCTCAAGAGGGGGGTATGTTACGACCTTGTGTTTTTCCCTCTGGACAACGAGCAGGTGGGCCCCGGCACAAGATGCACAGTGTGGACAGGCATCAGTTGAATGTGAAAAGGAAACTTATAAAGTGTGACCAGCCCAAGTGTGAAAAGGGGACAAAAGAGATTTTGGTGTTATAAGGTTTTTAAAACCCGAGGATTTAAAAAAAAAATATTATTGTAAAGCATGCGTTTTCTTAAAAACTTTGCTTTTGGCGTTTTTGAGAAGAAAAGCGAATCGTTTTCTTTATAAGGTTGGGGAGCAGGCAGAGGAAGGTGTGTGTGGAGATCGCTGTATGGATCTTGAGGGGTGATGGCCATGGCATGGCGCATGGGTGGCGCTGCTGCATGGGTATTGTTGTCGCTGACGGGTACAGGCCTGTTGCCACCAGGTACTGCTGTCGCCGTTGAGTATTGCCGCCTGGTACAGAGGTGCCGTCGCCGAGTACAGTGCCGCTGTCGCCGAGTACCGCCGCCGTCACCATCGGGTACCGCTGCTACCGTCGGGTACCGCCGCCATTGCCACCATGTATTGTCGCCGCAGTTGGGTGACACAGCCAACGCTGAGTACTGCCGCTGTCGTCGGGTACAGGAGTCGTCGCCAGGTACAGTGCTGCCGCTGTCGGGTACTGTTGTTGCTACCGGGTACAGGAGCCGCCGCCAGGTACAGTGCTGTTGCCGCCGCCGCCGCCGCCGTCGCTTGGTACCACCGGCGCCGTCGCCTGGTACCACCGGCGCCGTCGCCTGGTACCGCCACCGGCGGCAGCGGCGATGCTGCTGCTGCTGCTGCTGCTGCCGTGTTGATGTTGCTGTTGACGTGTTGATGCTGCTGTTGACGTACTGATGCCACTGTTGGCCGTTGCTGTTGGCCGGTTGTTGTTGCTGCTGCCGCTGTCGGGTGCTATTGCTGTTGTTGGGCGCTGACAAGGTGCTGATGCGCATGGCCTACAGCAGGGCGTTGCTGCGCATGGGCAGCCAGGCAGGTGATTAGGTGGTTGAGCATGGGCTACTACCAAGTAAAAAGCGACCAGGCGACTACATCTATGGGCAACCAGCAATGGGCTACAGCTAGGTAGGCGTCCAGCAGGAATTTCTCTGCAGATAGTTGGGCAGCCAGACGAATATCAGATGGGAGGCTCTCTATGCTAGGTGGCTGCATGTGTGGAAGCAGTCAGCGTGGGTCTCTCTCTACTTCTCTTGAAGAAGATGAGCTGAAGGAGGCACCGAGGGGCTAATAGCCAAGGGGTCTCTCTCTCTCTCTCTCTCTCTCTCTCCTCTCTCTTTGCAAGTAGGCTTTGTTTACGAGATTTGGATACAGAGGATCAAGTTAAGATGCACAGGATGATGTTCTTGGAAGAGATGTGTGTTGCTCTTTATCTTGGACCTATGTGTATTCAGGGATTGCTTGACACGTCCTCTATCTTTCTCTCTGTAGGTTTTTGGCATCGTGATTGGATGATGCATATTGGATTTATCTGTCATGGAAACAAGACATTGGTCTTTCGAGAAGAAACAGGACTTTGGTATCGAGGAAACAAGCCTATGGTTTATGGGATACAAGTCTTTGGTTTATCGGATACAGGTCTTTGGTTTCGTGTGGAAAGCATGTCTCTGGATTCATGTGAACAGGTTCTAGTTTTCTCGAGGTTACATGCAAGCTGTGACTGAAGGAAGGACATATGGTTTGGTACAGCCCTACTGTTGTTTGGGAAAGGGTTGTGGGATTCATGATTGAGATGGAGAAGACCTTTTCAAGCAAGGAGGTGTCGTATAGGTGTGCCTTCTCTATGGAATGCTTCGCTGTAGTCATGAGAGATCTTATTTGGAAAGTCCTGGGTGAAAAGCTATAAGGGATCCTATTGGTAAAGGATTCGACAAGTTGTACCTTGTACTCATATTAGATCAAGTAAAGAAATATCGCAAGGGGCGCCACTGCGTTTTGGGACCAATCGGTGTCCTTGTACTATTTGCTGGAGCACTCCAGCTCCCCTTGTTTGTTTTCCTTTTTCAGGTTCCCATGGGTGATGAAGAGTTTTGTGTGCGAGTGTTTGTTCCACCGCTCGTCAGATTTTTGAACGCCGGTTTTATCTTGTTTAATTAAGCTTTATTAATCTTAAATAAGGTCCTTTTAAAGCTTAATAAAAAAGGCCTCCAAGTCAAGTGTTTCAAATGCAGGGGGAAAATCCTCTATTCAATTGTATTTTAAAAAAAATGTACAAGGGGCCATATGAGCACGCATCAGAAAAACACAAAACTGTTCACTCGAGTAGTTGAGCTTGTTCACTCTTGTTTGGGTCAAAGCCTTTGTCTATTGTCCATACCTTTGGTAGTTGTTAGAGAAGAGTATATGCACCCTTGTGTTTGTTTTAGGGGGGGCTCTATCTCATTGTTCCAAAGGAATACTGTTGTTAGGCATAGCCCTTTGTTGAGTGTCGAATCATTGTATCTCTGTTTGGTCCTTCTTTCTTGTTGTTGTCTTACCCAAGTGGCATCCCTGATTGGCCTGAGAAACTGGACCATGAGTCCAAGATTTATCCTTGACACAGTAGGAGAGATAGCCCTCGAGGAGGGTTTGTTGGAAGCAAGAAAAAATAAAAGAGGAGAAGGCTCACATTGTCGAGACAGAGGAACGTCACTTTGTGGCAACATGCGGCATTGAAGACTATGATGAATTCTATGTTTTCTAGTTCACTCTTTCTTTTTGGGTTCTAAAACTTTGTCTTTTATCCTACATGACCTTGATTCTATTATGGAGAAGAGTACACGCACTCAATATCATTAAGGGAGGACTCTATCTCATTCTTGTATCAAGGGGGATTACTAGGTATAAGTCCATGTATTGAGTGAAATGTTTGGCTTCAGGGGGGTGTTAGAAATAATCCAATCATTTTTCCTAAGCTACATCACATAGGATATAATGTATTAGAATCACCTCCTTACTAGCCACTTGTTATTATGCTACCTTATCGATGATGTCATCCAGAAATGTATCAAGTCACATAGAGTGTACCTCTCATGGCTATATAAGCACTATGTACAAGCTAATTTGGAATAATGCAATCAAGTGTATTTTCATTATGAATGGCTCACTTCTCTTTACCCCTTAATTTTAACAATAGCTTTCTTGGATTTAGAAGATGAGCCCGTAATTCTTCGTCGGTCAAAGAGATACTCTTACTTCTATGGGAAAGGGAAGGTTAGAACATAAGCAGGTAATTATTCGTTGATCAAAGAGATAAGAGGACTAGAAAGGAGCTCATGCAAACATTATTGAGTTTGCACTTATGGGTAAGATAGTGAAAGTGCAAAATCGAACAAGTGTAGAGTAAGTAGAGGCAAATCCAAACCGGATGGAGATCATGCAAGTAATCAAAGTACATTGCATTATGAAGAACAATATCTACATTTCATGGATCATCCAAACAAATGCAAGATCCAAACCAAGTGGATTTACAAGGCTAGATTGAATGAATTCATCAAAGAATTAAGGCATGGCTATTGGAAAAGGATTTTTCACAAATTGAGGGATTTGACTTTTAGCGAACATTTGTCTCCTTTAAGATTGACCATCATTCACATAGTACTTGCTTTAGCCACTCATGAGAGTAGCTAGTAATGCAAATGGATGTGTGGAGTGAGCGTTTCTGAATCGATCTCAAGGAGGATGTAAGCCCAGCAAGGCGTGCGGTGATAGACTCAACCATGTGTCCAAGAGATGAAGATATATATAGAGAGAGGAGAGAGAGAAGGGAATAGGGATCCTGAACAGTACACCACATTGAGCGGGGAACAGGCCCTGCCCTCTTTCAAGAATTTATTCAGGAACAATCCACAGGCATGCTGGCCAGGTTCAATACAATCAATGAATACAAAACAAACAGATATGCAGATGTAGGATATCCAAGTCGATGTCGATGTTGAGACACAAGATCTCTCAACGGGCTAGTACCAAATCTAATACCCAAATCCAAATCCAAATCCAAATCCAATGAATCCAAATCCAAATCCAAGTCCAAGTCCAAGTTTAGATCCAAATCCCAGTCTGGATCCAAATCCAAGCCTAAGTCTAGATCCAAGCCTAAGTCTAGATCCAAGTCCAAATCCAAGTTTAGATCCAAGCTTCATGCCCAAACTATATGTCCAAGTTCCATGTTTATGTCCAAACTTCGTGTTTCATGTCCAGGCTCCACGTCCAAGCTCTATGTCCAAGTCCAAGATACACTCGCTTATCCCATGAGTAATCTCGACAACTCCTATCCTCCAAAAAGCAGTTTTTAGGATTTTTGGAACAGTTTTAGGGTTTTTGAAATTTTTGTCCGTACAGCTCTAGAGGTACACGCATCCATATCGCCCATGCATATGTCCATAGAAATTTACGGCTAGCAGTACATTTGGAAAGCAAGTTGGAGAAGGTGTTGATGACGAAGAAGAAGCTCTCCATGATCAAACCACTGTCTTTCCTCTTTTTCACACACAATGAAAATCAATCTATTTTGGTTCTTCCACCCCTAGTGGATCCTTCAATACAAGCTCCTCCTGTACATGGTTTCCATAAACTGTCGTGGAAGGCATTATATATCCTCCAATGATCTGAAAGGTCCAACCGATGACATACATGCTTGATCTTCTTGGTATCTGAAAGGTCCATATACCATCGTTCCCCGACTTTGGCGATCCAAAGATAAAATCCATAGCAATATTCTCCCATAGATCATTTAGTGGGTGCAATAATCCTGCTGGTGTTTGTCGATCAAACTTGACCTTCTGACAAACCAAACATTCTCGAATCGTAAAGTTCAATGTCCTTTTTCATAGTAGGCCAATAGAAGTAGCTCTCCAAAGCTTGAAGTGTAGTCAAGGTGTCTCTATGTCCCATGTAGAAAGGAGCATGGCACTCTTCCATTACCTTGGTCTCAATTCCTTGTGTCACACATAACTTGGGTTTGCATGATAAGAAAACCCTAATTGATGACATAAAAAGTCACCAAATTTCTATTCTGCAATCTGTTCCAAAACATCTTTGAAATCCTCTTTGGTGGCATAAGGATCCTTCATCAAAGTGAAATCCATATGGTAACAAATAGAAACTACATGGGTCATGGGTCTTTGAGATAGAGCATCTACTACTTTGTTGTCATTTCCATGGGTAGGCATAATCTGAAAATGAAATTGGGCCAAATAACTAGTCCATCTTATATGCTTTTCTGATATCTTAGGTTGAGACATAAAATACCTAAGACTTTGATGATCCGTCTTGATAACAAACTCAACACCCATAGGATAGTGCTTCCAAATCTTTAAAGCGTGAATGATAGCCTTCAATTCTTTCTCATATGTGGGTGCAGTCTTTTCGGCTCTTTGAAGTCGTCGACTCTCATAGGCCACAACATGGCCCTCTTGGTTCAAGACTGCTCCAATGCAGTCTTCTGAAGCATCACACTCTACCATGAATGGCTTTGATAAATCTGGAATAATCAATACCAGTCATTTGCTAGCATAAAACTTTAGTACTTCAAATGATTATTTTTCAACTTCGGTTCACCGAAATCCCACAGCTTTCTTTGTCAAATCATGTAGTGGACTTGCTACCACAACAAACCATTTGATGAACTTCCTGTAATAAGAGCATAAGCCAAGGAAACTTTGAACTGCATGCACTCTGCACACTGGTTAACTCTGCCCATTCCACAATAGCCTTGACCTTATCTGGGTACATCCTGACCCCTTCCTTGGACACTATATGTCCCAAGTAGTGAATCTCTGACAAAAATAACTCACTCTTCTTGCCATTCACATACAACTTGTGCTTCCACAATTCCTCAAATACCATATCCAAGTGCTTTCAATGCTCTTCTTCGTTCTTTGAATGTACAATAATGTCATCAAAGAAAGTAGATGCAAACTTTCTTTGTGCTTGGAATATTCTTTCCATCATTTGGTTGAAGGTAGCCGAGGCATTAGTAAGTGTAACTCGCGGCGGTGCCTGGGGGACTAGGGCCTTTGACACACTTGTTGATACCATCAATGCGTATTAAAACATTTAAACATGGCCACAGCCTTAACACATATCCATCATCACTTTGCATGAAACATAAAAGCTGGACAAAACATCCACAAATGCTGAAAATGGAGCACATGTGACACCACATAGAGGCCGAAATGGGCCGACCCCCAGCCTTGGAGTATTTTATTACCCAAGGAGAATAATTTCATGTACAGGCTCTGAGGGCCTTATTCTCCCCACGGGAGATGCCGGATTATCCATATACAAATGCCATAACACAGCCCAACACAAGGCTACCAAGCCGGAACACATGCTGTAGAAATGCCGAACCAACAATATAATCCATATACCTCCCTGTGGGTACTGATTCTTCCCCCAAAACCATGGGTCTTCATGCAATAGAGTTGGTACAGCAAGTACAACTCTCCATTCAGCCAGTACAACAAGTGCAATGGCTGGTACAGCAGGTATAGTGGTTAGTACAAGAGGTACAATGGCTGGTACAGCCGGTACAGCAAGTACAAATACTGGAACAACAGGTACAATGGTTGGTACAATAGTTGGAGTGGTTGATACAACAAGTATAATGTTTGGTACAGTCGGTACAGTGGTTGGTACAGCAAGTACAAGGGCTGGTATAGCCAGTACAGTGGTTGGTACAGCAGGTACAAAAAGTACAAGGGTTGGTACAACAAGTACAATGGCTAGAAATCATAATAAAATGATTAAATACCCTTGCCTTAAGTATTTCTTCATGATGGAAGCCTCCAAAACAGTCCCCAACAGCCGGTATTCTTCATGGGCAACCTTCAAGAGAGAGAGAAAGAGAGTAGCCATCATTAGGGCAGCCTGTAACAGTGGTAGAGGCTAGTGTGTAGCAAGAGAGCCTCCATTAATGAAGAGAGAAATTTATAGATTTGGACCTCCCATGAGCTAAAATGGCAAGAGAAGGCTACAATGACAAGTGTAACAGTGGTAGAGGCTAGTGTGCAGCAAGAGAGCCTCCATTAATGAAGAGAGAGGGCACCAATTTATAGATTTGGGCCTCCCATGCGCTACAATGACAAGTGGAGAGCCATACAATAGCTGAAGTGACAAGTGTGAGGCCACTTGTCTCACTTTGATCCACTTTCTAACAAGTGTCAGGCCACTTGTCTCACTTTGGTCCACTTTCTTGCCACATGTCCCAATCTAAGAGATGGGTCCTTCCATAAACTCTCTCTCTAAAAATATCCCAACTAGTAGACATTCTGTCATAGGCACTTTGCCAACTCTTGGTATCTGCTCAATTCGAGATGTAATGACGCGAACAGAATTTTTATCGGAGTCGGGCCAAAAATAGCAACTCTCCTAAATTTTAGGAGTGTGGTCCTTTGTATTCTAGGATAATCCCCCATTCCCAAAGCTTGTACTTTCCAAATATTTAGACATCTTGGAGTCCACCAGACCCCTTTTATACTGGGAAATGTCCAGGCTGGTGACATCAAGACCAAAAGGCATCACCAAATACTCATAGAGTTCAAAAGTAGTCCTGAATGCGGTCTTGTGAATGTTCTCTGGAACAATCCTGACTTGATGGTAACCACTCTTTAAGTCGGTTCTGCTAAAGATAGTGGCTTCATCCAATCTACCCAAGATATCATCACTCCTAGGATTAGGAAACCTGTTCTTTACAGTGATCTTGTTAAGAGCCCTGTAATCAATACACATACGTCAAGAGCCATCCTTTTTCTGAACCAATAAGACTGGGGAGCAAAAAGGTGATGAGCTAGGTCGAATCAAACCCTTTTCCATAAGCTCAGTCACTTGCTTTATAATCTCCTCTTGTTGAGTCTAACTCACTCGATAAGGAGGTCTGTTAGGAGGTGAGCTTCCTCGCATGATGTCAAATCTTATGATCTTTTGATCTCTCTGGCTTTTTGCTTTGGCTTAAGAAGACAATTTGCAACCATATGTCCCTTGTTTCCACATTGAAAACACTTCCCTTCTTTGGCATATTCTTCATGTTGCTCGAGGAACAATCTTCTTCGAAAGAGTGGGGGTTTGTCTCCACTCCCATGCTTCTTCTCGAGAGAATCGGCTTCTTGATGGGGATCGGTCTTTAAACTTTTTCTTTACAAGCTATATGTACAAGTTCCATGTTTCTATCCAAGCTTCATGTTATATGTCCAAGTTCTATGCCCAAGTTCTCCATGTCCAAGCTCTATGTCCAAGTCCAAGAAACACTCGCTCATCCCATGAGTAATCTCCACAATTCCTATAGCCTTCTCCAGCAAGAAAACCATGGAAAAGCTCTTTTTCGCAAGAAAACTAGTATAAAACCTATTTGAATGGTTTTCGGACCATAAAATCCTCCAAAAAGCAGTTTTTAGGGTTTTTGGAGCAGTTTTAGGGTTTTGAAATTTTTAGGGTTTTCGAAATTTATGTCCGTACAGCTCCGTAAACGCGTCTTTATTGCCCATGCATATGTCCATACAAGTCTAGGGCTAACCGTACATCTGAAAAGCAAGTTGGAGAAGGTGTTGATGACAAAGAAGAAGCTCTCCATGATCATAATGATGCCCACACATACACTCCACGATCTCCTTCATGATGCTACAAGAGAGGTTCAAGCCTTTTTATACTTGAAGACGGGTTTGCTTTTTGCCAGAAGCTTAACTAAGCTTTTGCTTTTGCCTTTTTTCCTTTTGCTTTCCACTTTATAATAAAATATTACTCACTTTTGTCAAAGTTCTTAAACTTTGCTTTTTTAACTTTAAGGCCTTGCTTTTTGGCCTTGGAGCTTCTTTTTGAGAAAGCACCTTTTAGCTTTTTGGTCCGGCTTAGTCTCCTCTTTCCAATGGTGCCCTTGGCTCGCGGTCAACCTTGTTTGACTTTTTGTTTTTTGACCAAGAATGGTGCTTTTTCTTAATCAAACCTTATGGACCCTGTCCCCATGTCTTCTTCCACCTTTCTGGTGTCCGGGCATGAGTTTCATCATATGAAATATGTTGGGTTTTATGCTGTGTATGCACCCAAAGGAGTGCTAGTGATCATCAGTAGATTACTGGGGCACTTTTTACTTCAGTTAGTGGAGGTTTTTTTCCCCAGTTTAGCTTAGTTTCACTTATATGCAGTTTATAGGTGTTTTGGTCCACCCGGCACATTTTATGGCCGGACATGTGAACACATCTCTTTAGGTCACTTATTATGTGGCTATTGTACTTCACATTTTGATCAGCTGAATACAAAGAAGTCGTGTTCTCTCTCTGTTGCTCTCCACGCCTGTTTGCAGCATCTCCAAACCCTAACCCTAACACTCCTTTGGCCTTCATTTGGTATCAGAGCTGTGTTGGCCTGCCATTGCCCAGCTTGTACACAGCCGCCTTCTGTTATTGTCCGTACTGCACTATCCGTACATCTGCCCGTACACTGTACGCCGTCTACAGTACCCGTACACTGTTCGCCTGCAGTTGCCATACCTGTTCGCCGCCGTCAGCAGGAGTCGTGCATTCCGTACAGTCCGTACAGTCAGCGCCGACTGCAACTGTCAGCACACGTACCTGCCTTACTGCAAGCGCAGCCGTACTGTACCTGCCTTACTGCAAGCGCAGCTGTACTGCAACTTCAGAACCTGTCAGGCGCCGCCTTCCTTCCGTACCAGTCAGCGCCGCGTTGTCAGTACCTGCACAGTACCTGCACAGTATCAGCCTGCAGTTGTCTTCAGTTCTGTACAGTACAAGTCAACTGTACCTGCACAGTACAGTCAACTGTACGTGTTCTTTTGGTGGACTGTACCTGCATATGTACTACAACCTCCTCAGTCTAAAATTTTTGTTTTTTGGGCAATACTATTTTCTCTGTGAAAATCTACAGGCACTACAGACAGACTTTCTAGCAAAGAAGTCTACAGGTTTTTTGCACAGTTTTGGGTGCAGTAAATTTGGGCATTTTTGGGGCATTTTGGCATTGTGTACGCCATTTGCTGCTCTACTCAGTCATTGGTGCATTGAGCTGCACATTCAGAGGATTGAGAATGCAGACATATTTGGGTGAACTGTATTCAGTGGAGTACAGTTGTTTTCAGGGTTCTTGCTATTGGGTTTTTTGATACACAGGTACAACATTGTGCGTAGGCATAATGGCAAATCAACAGCAGAGTGATGTATTCACGTATTTGTCTAAGGAAGACAAATTGGACGGCACGAACTACTCCTTGTGGAGTTTTATGCTGAAAAATGTGCTTGTGGCAAAAGGTCTTTGGGATTTTGTTAGTGGTGATGAACCACGTCCAGGTCCATTGGCTCCAGAGACTCCTCCCCAAGGGGGTGCTCGTGGACGAGGACAACAGGTACAGGCTCCAGGGCAGCCATTGCCTGTTCAAAGAACAAATGCTCAAAAGACATGGGATGCCAGGGATGCACAAGCTTTGTCACTCATTGCATTGTCAGTACAGAGGTCTATTATACCTCATATTCGTTCAGCTGGCTCTTCACAGAATGCATGGGTGACTTTGGAGCAGATGTATGCTGCTCGTAATGAGGCTAGGATCTCATTTTTGAAAAGAGAGCTGGAAAATCAGAAAATGAATGAAGGAGATGATATGTCTAGCCACTTAAACAAGCTGCAGGATTTGAGAGAGCAACTCATCAATGTGGATGAGATTATTCCTGAGACACAACTTGTGTCCACCATCTTGCACTCTTTGCCAAGATCTTACTTGGCTTTTCATACCTCTTTGAACCTCAGCATGAGGAATGCTGTTGAACCCCTCAAGTATCAGGAACTTGTTGCTCTCTTGCTACAAGAAGAGCAAATGAGGAAAAATATGAATATGAACACAAATGCTGAACAAGCATTTACTACAGGTCAAAAGGGGAAAGGAAAAACTCAGCCAAAGAGTTCAAATCAGAATTCAGGTGATGGTGGTTCTTCACAGGATACCAAGAAAGGTGATGGACAGCCCAGGAAGAAGGGCAAATGTCATTACTGTAAGAAGCCAGGTCACTACATCACTGAATGTAGGAAGAGGATTGCCAAAGAGAAGGCAAAGGAAGCTGGGATGTCTGTTAATGATGCTTCTAAAGCTCCTCCAGAGACTGCTTCTTTTGTTGAGGACAGGGATTACTGTTTTTATACATGCAGCTATGATGCCTCTTGGTCTTCACAGGCACTCAGTATGACAGAGCATGCATGTACTTGGTATTTTGATAGTGGTGGCTCAAAACATATCACATCTCGCAGGGATTTGTTTAGTCATGTTGGCCCTGCCCCTGTTGGCAAAACTGTTCAGTGTGCCAACAATGCTTCATATCCAGTTCGCGGCATTGGGGAGATTCAGCTCACAGCCATTGATGGCTCCATTCTCCGCCTTACAGATGCCTTATATGTACCAGGGATAAAGAAGAATTTGTTGTCCATTTCTTCTTTAGCACATTGTGGTATGCAAGTCCACTTTGATGATGATAAATGCATGGTCAGAGACAAAGCTAATGCCTTGACCTTAATGCTTACTGGTATATTATGTCATGGACTTTATCAGTTGGATGCATTTCAGCCAGTGGATCAGTCTGCTTATAATGCATTCACTCTTACTCCAGCTATGGTTGATGCGGAGTTATGGCATGCTCGCATGGGGCATGTAAATTTTGGTAGTCTTATGCTTATGCAGCGACATAACATGTTTACAGATCTACCTCTCATGGAGAAGCCTCCAGATCACATTTGTGAAGGATGTATTTTGGAAAAAATGCATAGGTTTTCCTTCCTACGTGATCAGGCTCTAAGAGCAACTGCAAAGTTGCAGCTTGTACACAGTGATCTTTGTGGTCCCATGCAGACGAAGTCATTAGGTGGTTGCTTCTATTTTGCAACATTTATTGATGACTTCTCTCGTATATGCTGGGTCTATCCTTTGACACAGAAATCACAGGTATATGATGCATTTTTGGCCTTTGTAGCACTTGCTGAGACAGAGTCAGGATGCAAGGTTAAGACTCTCCGTTCTGACCGAGGGGGGGAATATATGTCACACATGTTGAATTCCTTTCTTGGGAGTAGAGGTATAAAACATCAGTATACTACTCCTTATACTCCACAGCAGAATGGGGTTGCAGAAAGGAAGAATCGGTCACTCATGGAGATGGCCAGATGTATGCTAAAGGCAAAAAGGCTACCACATATCTTTTGGGTGGAAGCTGTCATGTGGGCTTGTCATATTTTGAATCGATGTCCCACAAAGGCATTGGTTTCCATTACTCCTTTTGAGGCTTGGCATGGCCGCAAGCCTTCTGTATCGCATTTTCGTATCTTTGGGTGTCTTGCATATGTACACATACCCAAAGAGTTGAGGAGGAAGCTGGATGATAAAGCCACAAAATGCATTTTTGTTGGGTATAGCCGTGAGAGCAAGGGCTACTGGTTATATGACCCACTATCCAGGAAGATATTCACTAGTCGGGATGTGATTTTTGATGAAAAATCAGAAATATCCATGGCTGGTTATGAGGCAAATCAGGCTGAAAATGATGTGTTTGAAGGTCTACTACCTATGGAGTTTCATTCCACAGTTGGTGATCCAACTCCTGAGGGTACAGGACAGCCAGCAAATGATGTAGGTGGTGCAGAAATTCAGAAGCAAATTGAGCCAGAAGCTGAACCAAATATTGGGCAGCAGGCACCACAGGTTAGACACATACCTAGATGGTATTTGAGGACATTAGAGGACAGCCATTTAGAGGGTCCTCTTGCTGGTCGTACTCGTAGGGAGACACGGACCAATGAGCATGCACACATCATGGATTTGAATCTGGTTATGGCAGCCAGTTTACAGGATGATGATGAGCCTGATTCATTTGTGGATGCACGAGATAATGTGCATTGGAACAAAGCCATGCAGGATGAGCTTGATTCTATTAAAAGGAATCAAACATGGGATTTGGTTGATCTGCCCAAAGGCAAGAAAGCAATTGGTACTAAATGGGTCTATAAGTTGAAAAGACATGCAGATGGATCCATTGACAGGTATAAAGCCCGTCTAGTTGCAAAGGGCTATGCACAGAAAAAGGGCATTGATTATGAGGAGACATTTGCTCCTACATCCCGTATGTCGACACTTAGGTGTGTCATTGCATTGGCTGCACATCGTGGTTGGGTTGTTCACCAGTTGGACATAAAGACTGCATTCCTACATGGGGACCTCGAGGAGGAAGTTTATGTATTTCAGCCCATGGGTTTTGCAGAACATGGTCATGAGGGGAAAGTATGGAGGCTGAAAAAGGCCTTGGATGGTTTGAAACAAGCTCCACGAGCTTGGTATGCAAAAATAGATGCTTTCCTACTCACTCAGGGATTTGTGAATAGTCCATCAGAAGCCACTCTGTATGTAAAGAAAGAAGAGACAGATCTGCTGGTCATCAGTCTTTATGTGGATGATCTCTTGCTCATGGGATCAAATGATGACAAAATTGCAGCTTTTAAAGAGATACTGCAACAGACATTTGACATGTCTGACTTGGGGCTTGTACACTACTATTTGGGCATACAGTTTGTGCAGGATAACAGAGGCATTGGGTTGTTGCAATCACGGTATGTTGCTAAACTTCTGGAGAAGTTTAAATTTCAGGATTGCAAGCCTATTAGTACTCCTATGGAGCCTGGGATGAAACTGTCACTACAAGATGACAGTATTTCCTTTGATGCCACTACATATGCTCAGGCTGTTGGGTGCCTTATTTACTTGTGTAATACAAGGCCAGATATTCAGTATGCAGTCTCTCAGTTGAGCAGATTCATGCACAGCTCGCGGTTGTCACATTGGCAAGCTGTGAAGCGTGTATTCTGTTATTTGCAGGGTACCTTGTCTCTTGGATTGCTTTATCCTGAGGAGGGTGACATGCAGTTATACGCTTACAGTGATTCAGATTGGGCTGGTGATTTTGATACCAGACATTCCACTAGTGGAAATTGTTTCTTTCTTGGCTCTTCATGCATTTCTTGGCTAAGCAAGAAACAGACCACAGTGGCCACTTCGTCTTGTGAGGCAGAGTACAGAGCAGCCTACACTACTACTGTTGAGTGTGTTTGGCTGCGTCGTCTCATGACTGATATGGATATTTCAGTGGAGGAGCCTACACCTATCTATGCTGATAGTCAGAGTGCCATTGCTGTGGCCAGGAATCCTGTGTTTCATGCTCGCACGGAACACATTGAGATTCACTATCATTTTGTTCGGGAGAGACTCCAGGCAGGAGATATCAGTCTGATCTGCTGTCCTACAGATCAGAATGTGCCAGACATCTTCACCAAGGCATTACCACGTCCGAAATTCGAAGCATTCCGCACTGCTTTGAATTTGTTTCCTTTTGGTGGATGATGTACAGTGATCACATATCACTCCAGGGGGGTTTGTTGGGTTTTATGCTGTGTATGCACCCAGAGGAGTGCTAGTGATCATCAGTAGATTATTGGGGCACTTTTTACTTCAGTTAGTGGAGGTTTTTTCCCCAGTTTAGCTTAGTTTCACTTATATGCAATTTATAGGTGTTTTGGTCCACCCGGCACATTTTATGGCTGGACATGTGAACACATCTTTTTAGGTCACTTATTATGTGGCTATTGTACTTCACATTTTGATCAGCTGAATACAAAGAAGTCGTGTTCTCTCTCTGTTGCTCTCCACGCCTGTTTGCAGCATCTCCAAACCCTAACCCTAACACTCCTTTGGCCTTCAAAATAGAGCTAGGAGGACCAAATAGTTACAGAGGAGGTGTTTGTTGATTATCACTTTGTTTTGTGATGCTGGATTCGAAAAGCAAAGTATTGAGACTTTATAAGACATTGTATGGATTGAAACATATCCCTTGAGCTTAGTATCATGGTTGACTGGTACTTATTTATTTAGTGAGTAATGATTAGTCTTTTTAAAAGCTCATTAGATGTAAATCAGTATGTTTTATCTAAGAAGGGTAAGTACACGATTATAGTCATTCATGTGAAAAACCTCAATATGACGAGAAACCATGACAAGAAGATCTTTTAAACAATGGAGTTTCCCTGTTCAACGTTTGAGATTGTTGGCCTTGGACTCATGCATTTTTGTTTGGGAATTAAGGTCTAGCAAGAGTTCAATTGTATCTTTATTTCTTAGTAAAAGTTTGCAAGAGCAATACCAAAGGCATTTCATATGGTTGGGAGCAAGTCAAACCCTCCTATGGAGGTTGAATGATGAGACATTAGCTTTTTAGTTAGTGTATTGAGCAATGTTCTCAAATCATCCCTAGAAGAAACATTGGAAGATAGGAATGTAAGTGTTGAATACATCTCGTGTGATATCACCTGTGCCCTCAAGCTTATCACATTACACATCCAGTACAACATCACCTATACCCTCAAACTATTCACGTTACACATTTGTAGTATAGCACCTTAGAGCATAAAGGGTTTTTTTTCCCAATTGGGAAACTTACATGGTGGTATGACAGGTGTAAGAAGGGATTAAAAAAAGGTTGTCTAATGTAATTTACTTATGTGTATTTTTAGAGGGGGTTTCAATTCAAAATCTAAACATGTATATCTATGAAAATGATTTGAACATTTGTGTAAAAAATGCAAAAAAAATATAAAATAAGGGGGCTTGCACAGATGTGGGATATTCATTTTTCTATAGTGACTCCTCTTGAACTTTACCTTGGGCAAGATCCTAATTAGATATTGTGACTCATAGTAGCTAGGAGATTGTTATATTAAGAAATCAAATTTATTTGGTGATTGTTTTTACTTGGATCTAGAATTACCGTTTAGATTGTGGGCCTTTCTTCTACAGAGGTAGAGTGTAAAGAATCTCGGTTTGCTTCATGTAAAGTTGTTTGGTTGAGGAAAAGTTTCAAAGCCATGAGAATATTAAGTTATATTACAATTACAAATAACTTAATATTCCACGGTTGTCCAAAGCACATAGAGATATAGTATAACTTTGTGCATGCGCTAAGCATGGCATTGGACCGAAGTGGTAGTTCTCTTGTGAGTGGATATTGAGGGGAGTAGTTGGAAATCAATGGTGCACCCTTGTTATTGTTACGGGTAATGGGTTGCTCGATTTTGTAAGGTCTCCTTTATAAGGAAAATCCACTTTATGTCAAGACAATTGATACTAGTGTAAACACGGGATGGCCAATGGTAGTCGGATGGTTAGGAGATAGCTTATGTAGATCTGACGCATGCTAGACCACATTGAAGGATATAAGATCTTCTCGAGATGCAAAGTTTTTTTGTCGTGGAGCCTAAATAGATGCCTACATGACCTCGGATGGGCGTAAAAGCTAAGGTATAAAGTTTAGTCTAATATTACCCCAATTGCCTAGGTGATATCATCGGCTTGATGCATCAGGACTAGTTATAGGACTTGTCCTAATCAACCGTGGGCTAATCTATAATATAATCAGCCATGGGTTCTAGTGTATGACATACTTCGTTTCGGAGTCTACCTAGAGATTTCATTAACCTAGAGATTGTCATCAAAGCTCCTTGCCAGAGCACATGTGTAAACGGAAGGGGCAACTGAACACGGAAAATCTAATCAATCATGAATTCTGAAAATACACATATGCATGCCAGATAAAACAAGATGACAAAGCTGCACAGTACACCACACTAGGGGCCAGAAGATGGGCTGACACCCCCCCCCCCCTTATGGTTAGATTACCAAAAAGGAGTCTGCTTCCAATACAACTTTGCGAGTGCCCAGGGTTCACCACTGGTTGCACCTATTTCTTCCAATACAATATGAAAAACAAGAAAAACATCACAATATCTGAATTTGTTGACAATTTCAGCACAAGTGAGCATTCCTGGCGTCAAGCACATGCAAGACAACTATGGACAGCCCATAGCACTCCCACATCAGCCCGGGACAACTCAACATCATCATCTTCCTCCTGTCTGGCTCATAGAGCAAGTCGACCAGCCCTCAGTAGCCACAGAAGAAAGCGACCAGCAGTTGTGCACAAGCCTGCAAACCTCCGGTCGGAAGGAAAACTGTCTAGAAGCCCACGACCAGCTCTTCCTCCCTCTTTTTAACCTCTGTCCAGCTTCTATTCAAGCTGTAAATCAGCCGGCCAGCAGCAGAGAACATGCAGAAGGAGTCGGCCAGCTTCTCCCATGCATCCAGTGAACTTCAGTCGCGATGGATGGCTGTAGAAACTTGCCAACCAGCTGAAAACCAGCCGACCAGCCCTCATGCACTCCTGAAAAGCATGCGCCCCCCTCCAATCTGGAGTTTTGTCAATAATAGAGGCTTCCCCGCTGAAAATAGCCCACACGTGTGCTTTTCTGGTCCAGAAAGGGGCGCCTACATGAAGGGAGTCTAAATAATGTCCAGTGCCTGGTCTTTGGCTGCCACGTGTATTAAATAAGTCCTGCTCAATGTGTACTCACTTATAAGTTGTCCGGTCACTTATAAGTGAGTGTGAACCTGCACCCATAATTATTAACATGTGAACTCATAAAGCTGTAAATTGAGTTTTTGGGAATACTTGCCACCTGCAAAACACATGTAGACCACCTGTGAGTCCCAAACAGGTGTGCACATAAACGTCCACAAGGTGCCCAGGCGTCCCCAGCCCCATGGACAACATAGGCAGAAATCTCTTACTATCCAAAGATAAAATAAAAGTCATGCACACACATGAGTGCAATTATATTGGAAGAAACACCCATCTGCTCAGTTGTATCCGATAAAATGTCTAGGGCTCATGATCCTTCCGGAACCTTCCCAGAACATAAATACACAAGATCTCCAAGATAGCTAGTCCCAGAGACTTTCATCATGTCATGCTCCATGGCCATACATGTACACCATGTTAGGCACCAAGAGCCATACATGTACTGTCATGTTAGGCTCCATATGCCACACAGACACACCGTGTCAGGCTACACCAGCCATACATGTATGTCATGTCAAGCTCCACATGCCACACATGAACAATAGAAAAATAGAAGCTTTAAGGAATTTTGTGACAACATGGTTGGGTAAATGCCATTGATTTATAATTTATTTTACAATAGTAATTCTTTATTGTTCATAATCTCTCTTGTTTTAAGTGCTTTCTTTGTCTTATGAAAGATCCTGTTATTTGTGTAAATACACAAGTTATATTTCCTTACATTATAGATGTGAATAAGTTTTCCAAGCTGGTTGATGCATAATCCAAACAAAGCAAGAGTGAGTGGGTAATGTTTGTAGAGAAAGCGTATGAGAGATTCCCATACATGCAAAGCATGCATTTCACCTTCTCGTTGATCCTATGTATAACGTGTGCAAGCTCTGAAAGACTCCAACATCTTGTATAAGCTCTGGAGGACTCCAATGTCTTACATTTTCTTCCAAATGATTTATTATTTTTCGAGTGGCCTTAAACTCAAGATCCTCTTGTAATTATTGTTTTTCAACACTTGTATGCGCCCGCCCATAGACGCTTTTATGAAGAGGGTCTAAGAGAGAGTCTGATGGTAGCTTTGAATGCTACAAAGTCATACTTTAAGCAAAGGTCTATGCACAGCAGAAAGTCATAGATTATGATGAAAACTTTGCACCCACATCTCGTATGACGACCATAAGGTGCATCATTGCTATGGCAACACATCATGGTTGGAATATGCATCAGTTGGACATCAAAACCGCCTTCTTGAATGGTGATTTGCATGAGGAATTTTATATATCTCAGCCTCATGGTTTTGTTCAAAAGGGTCAGTGAAAAAAGAACCGCTTGCAAAAGAATAGTCAGCTTAATTGTTCTATATGATCAAAAAGGCTCTTACTATACACAAGCATATCATTGAGAAACGCATTGATGAACTTCCCAAGACATAGACAGTATATCATCCTTTACAAAGTGGCTAGTCACATTTGTAAGTCCACGAGGAAGGACCATTGACCAAAAACCCATCTTAGGAATCTCTTCTTCTCTAATGCATATTAATGGTATCAAAAGAAGTTAGCAATTATCTCTTTTATAAAAAGCATCGGAATGCAAGGTGTAATAAAACAAGTAAATTGTTATATCAGCTAGACCTTTGCTTGATGTTGGACAAACAACAGTAATGTGAGTTTCCTAGAAAAGAGTTGAGGTTGGGTAATGTGGGCCTCCCAACAGAACTGATGTTGTGGGCCAATCTGCATAGTAGGTTAGCATATACTACTGTTGTCATGCACAGTAGGTGCACATTTCTTATTGCAAATTAAAATAACATGGTAACGTATCCTGTGCAATTTACCCCAGCCAGAGAATGATCAAGGGTCTTCTTGTTTAGGCCATAATGGCTCTGATTTCAAGTTGAAAGCTCGCATTCAATCTTGCGGCATGCGATTATCATCATGATGTGTTAACCTGTTAAAATTGTGATTTCCTAGAATACTGTACTGAGATAGAGTGCAATTTTTGTCAACAACTCCATGATGAGGAGTTGGGTCACCAAGAGAATCCAATGCTGGCTTAAGAGAGATCATTGTGTCACTACAGGAGGATTGCTATCTTCAGTGAATCTCAGTCCATCATGCAGTAAAATAACAACTTTCCTCTGCTTTTTTTCCTTGTGTTTAGGTCATGGATGCTAGGAAAACAGTCAATGCAAACTCAAACCTTTTGGCCAAACTAGTGGACTCTTGTCCTTCAGAAGCGACTGGCTCTCGTAATTCATATGGCAGTTATAGCACAATGCAGAGCGTTCAGGACCTCCTTCAGACTGATGTAGCACCTTTACAACCCTGGTGAGTAATGCATGAGATTTGAGGTGTTAATATGTGATAATGCTGGATCAAAGCTCAGTTCATGATCTTGAGTATGATGTAATAATATACTACATCACTGCCATGAAGTATGAAATGCATGGTAATGAGTTTTGGAAGGGTATCATATATTGATATGGGTTCAAGAGAATGAAAGGGTTAGGCACTGTGGACGTCATTGAATTATTGAAGCTGCTGTTGTATGATATACTAGGTGTCTTACATAATATAAGGGTATGGCATTATGGTTGTGTTTGATAATTGTGTGCAGGGTTGACTCCATCGAAAAGAGCAGCAATCCTGCAGGCCTTCCTGTAGCCAACAAGCGGTCAAAGATAACTGAAGACCTGAATCGATCACCAGAATGCAGAGAGTAACTGATAATCATGAGGACTTAACCTTGACTGTGTTTCATCTTTAGTGCTAACCTTCATCATGGTCCCTGTGTGTGGCCAGGCTTGAAGCTTGGTTTTTGACCGGCATTCACCTAATTAGAACTTTCTGCAACCAAAATTTTCAATCACGTTTAACAAAATATATATATATGGCCATGCAGTTTTTCTTTTGAAAAATTTGGTTTTGTTGCCCTAAAAAAATGAAGCCCCCGTCTTTCCCTTCACCTTTGGAAAAGTGTGTGAGACTCAATTCGATGGGTTATCTATGAAATGTGTTTTCCTAAGGAGACACCTTTTTCCGTCAACCTATACCCACTTGTGGCTGTTGACTACTTGAGTGGGCATTCCATTATTATATGGTATAGACTAATGCTTTGAGATCGTAGGGTACAACGATCACATCAACTTGCCCAGCTCACGATAATTGGTATAGCCCGAATTAGTTGGAGGAATCATATTGAGTCCATTGATTTGAAGAATAATGCAGATGGGAAGACATGAAAGCATACCTTCGACACAGATTTTGTCCCCTAGGATTCCAAGAGGAGAGGATGAAAGAAATTTTAAAATTATCTCAAGCATAAAAATCCATTGAAGCATTCCGTGAATCCTATGCAAGTCTTGTCCACTATGCTCGCGATGGATGATGAGATCCTTCTTCATCGATTTGTTTGAAAGTTGGGTCTCAAACTGATAAAAAGAATGTGAAGCCTTATTCCATAGCTGAGGTAGTGGAAATGATCGAAGAATTTACGCAAGCTTTCCCTAAGAAGACAGCAAAGCAAAAATTCTCCCCTTCTCTCTCCGCACCCCCCTCCCTCCCTTGTTCACCGAACCAAAAAGAGCTCCTATAATTATGGGTTACCAAAGCTAAAGAGAAATCAACAAAGAGAGATTGGGTGCAGGATCAGAGCCAAGTCTCATAGGCCACTAGATCCATAGGTTAGGATTCTTACCCCATGATGCTTTCAAAATTGTAGTTTCAACTCAGGACAAAGTGTAAATGTTTCGGATGCCAGTAGCAAGGTCACTTGAATGATTATCTAAATGTACCTATGTTGTTTCCTTTTTAACTCCTCTTGCTCTTAGATCCTGCTATCAGAGACATAAGGTTTTTGTGTAGAGCAATCACGCATCCCCACCTCAGAATTGGAGAAATTAGAGGAGGAAAGTTTCAGTTTTAACAGCATCTAATGTGATTAGAGTAGACTTGGAAGTAGAAGAAAGAGGCATGATTCATGCGTGGTTGAGCATCAAGGCTAAAATTAGGAGTTTTTAGTAATTCAAATCTCGGCCAATTATCAAGCTAAACACTTTAAGCTTTTGGTTGGTTTTAGAAGTACTCGTTCATTCATTTCGCTTGAACGCTTGCGCAAATTAGTAATTGACCAGAAGTAGGGTGAATGAATGCAAGTGGAAAGATTGTTTTCATATACCATGAGATGATGTAATTCGATCCTCCCTATATGAAAACTTAAATGAATGTAAGTTCAAAATTATGTTGTTAGCCATATATGATAGAATTATCGACGTGGACTTGCTTAGTCAAAATCACGATGACATCCAATATCACAAGGATACTATTTTCTTCATGGATCTTTACGAAAGTAAGGTGCAAGAGATTGGAGTAACGGAAGCTTTTACCTTACAACTGGTATCTCTAAACTATTGAAGAAACTTAGAAAGACACAGGCAATTTATGTTGTTAAAGTGTGAACAAATGTAAGTGGAATTGGTAAGTGGAAAGATTATTTTCATATGCCATGAGACCATGTAATTCGATCCTCCCTATATGAAAACTTAAATGAACGTAAGTTAAAAATTATGTTGTTAGCCACATATAATAGAATTATTGACATGGACTTGCTTAGTTAAAATCAGGTTGACATCCAATATCACAAGGAGACTATTTTCTTCATGGATCTTCACGAAAATAAGGTGCAAGAGATCGGAGTAACGGAAGCTCTTACCTTACAATTGATATATTTAAACTATTGAAGAAACTTATAAAGACTTAGGCAATTTATGTTGTTAAAGGGTGAACAAATGCAAGTGGAATTGGTAACTGGAAAGATTATTTTCATATGCCATGAGACAATGTAATTCGATCGTCCCTATATGAAAACTTAAATGAACGTAAGCTAAAAATTATGTCGTTAGCCACATATAATAGAATTATTGACATGGACTTGCTTAGTTAAAATCAAGTTGACATCCAATATCACAAGGAGACTATTTTCTTCATGGATCTTCATGAAAATAAGGTGCAAGAGATTGGAGTAACTGAAGCTCTTACCTTACAATTGGTATATCTAAACTATTGAAGAGACTTAGAAAGGTCTAGGCAATTTATGCTGTTAAACTAAAGCTTGTTAGAAAGAAGTCACATACTAAGGAACCCAAATGGTTGAGTGAGTTATTTCTAGAGGATTTGATTGAAATGCTTCCAACTTGTGAGGCAAACTGTAACTATTTGGTCCTCCTAGTTGTATTTCACATGATGAAACCCATGCCCGGACACCAAACAAGTGGAACAAGATGGGGACAGGGTCCATAAGGTTTGATTAAGAAAAAGCACCATTCTTGGTCAAAAAGCAAGAAAAAGCAAAAAGTCAAACAGGGTTGACTGTGAGCCAAGGGCACCATTGGAAAGAGGAGACTGAGCCGGACCAAAAAGCTAAAAGGCGCTTTCTCAACAAGCAGCTCTAGGGCCAAAAAGCAAGTTGTAAAAGCACAAATCAAGAACTTTGGCTATTATTAATAATATTTAATAAAAAGACAAAAACAAAGCGAAAGCATTATACTTTTAGGGAAAAAGCAAGGCTTCCCCAAGTATAAAAGAAGCATGAGCCTCTCTTGAGCATGGGATAAGGCTATAGGAGTTGCGGAGATTACTCATGGGATGAGCGAGTGTTTCTTGGACTTGGACATATAGCTTGGACATGGAGAACTTGGGCATAGAGCTTGGACATGGAACCTAAAGCTTGGACATAAACATGGAACTTGGACATATAGGTTAGGCATGACGCTTGGACATGAACATGGAACTTGGTTATGAAACTTGGACTTGGACTTGGATTTGGACTTGGACTTTGACTTGGATTTAGATTCATTGGATTTAGATTTGGATATTTGGATTTGGTACTAGCTTGGTGAGAGATACTTGTGGGTCATCCCTATGGTGTGCTCGACATCAGAGATCTTGTACGTCGACATTGACATCGACTTGGATATCCTACATTGGTATATTTGTTTGTTTTGTATTCATTGATTTTATTGATCTTGGCCAGCGTGCGCGTGGATTGTTTTTGAATAAATTCTTGAAAGGGGACGGGGCCTGTTCGCTGCTCAATGTTGTGTACTGTGCAAGATCCCCATTCCATTTTCTCTCTCCCCCCTTTCTCGATATCTTTATATTTTTATCTCTTGGACACGTGGTTGAGTCTGTCTCACGGCACGCCTCGCTGGGCTTACAGTGGTATCAGAGTAAGATTTCTCTTGAAGAAACTTTCTTCGGGTGAAAAAGCCATGTCGAGAGCAGAGTGAGACCATGGGCCTCATGAAGGGAACAACCATGAGTTTGTTACAGAAATTCTTGATGGGAATCGTGGCCATCACATCAGAAGAGTACCATGACTTTCAGCAGTTCAGACGACCTTTGAGAGACGAAGAATTTATTTCTTGGAGAACCAAAAGAGAACAGGAGCAAAGAAGGGCTCAAATGTTTGTAGATTTCATTAAGGATTGAGCCATTGAAGCCGAAGGAGTTGAAGCTGCTAAAGCCTATTTTGAAGTCACCATTGCAGAAGGATCTAGGGCTACCCGCTCTATTTATCATGGAGGAGACAAGGAAGCTACTCCTAGGCCTACTCTTTCATATGCAGTTTCTTCAAGACAGGTAAGGGAAAGGAAGGCAAAGAAGCCAAAGAGATCGGAAGATCATCAGATTGACATCATGCCAGGAAGTTTGACAAATGGTTTGTAGTGGTGCTTAGTCCATTGCATGTTTCGACAAATAAAGTCATGGGATCTTTGTGGACCAAAGCTAAAATAGAATCCTTTTGAAGTATTGAGACTTTATGTAGCAAAGAACCATTGTTGGATATTCTAGACTTTTTTTTTGTGGTTGAATATGATGAGATTGCATTGGAGCAGTCTTCAACCAAGCAGGCCATGTTGTGGCTAATAAATGTCAAAGCCAACAAGGAAGCAAATGCATTATCTCAGAGACCCTTGAGCCATGCGGTTTCTATGGGTTACATGGATTTCACTTTGATGAAGGATCCTTATACTACCAAAGAGGATTTAAAAGATGTTTTGGCAGAGATTGCAAAATAGAAATTTGGTGACTTTTTATGTCATCAAGAAGGGTTTTCTTATGATACAAACCCAGGTCATGTATAACACAAGGAATTGAGGCCAAAGTAATGGAAGAGTGCCATGCTTCTCCATACATGGGGCATAGAGACACCTTGATTACACTTCAAGCTTTGGAGAACTATTTTTATTGGCCTAGTATGAGAAAGACATTGAGCTTTATGATGCGAGAATGTTTGTTTTGTCAGAAGGTCAAGTTTGATTGACAAACACCAGCAGGATTATTGCACCCATTGAATGATCTATGGGAGAATATTGCTATGGATTTTATCTTTGGATTGCCAAAGTCAGGGAATGATGGTATATGGCTCTTTCAGGATACCAAGAAGATCAACCATGTATGTCATCAGTTGGACCTTTCAGATCATTGGAAGATATATAATGTTTTCCATGATAATTTATTGAAACCATGTACAAGTTATCCCCATAGGAACTTGTTTTGAAGAATCCACCAGGGGTAGAAGAGCCAGAACAGATTGTGTTTCATTCTATGAGAAGAGGAAAGACAGTGGTCAGAAAGTTCCTCTTGGAATTCAAGAGTTATTCGTTGCTGGACGTGAAATGGATGCCAGAGGAGTACTTCTAAGACTATCCAGATATACTTGGAGCTTATGAGCATTGAGGAAGTGGTTGGTCAAGATGTATTTGAAGTACAGATATGGATGTCTTGCGATCATGTGACAGAT